>NC_092751.1:42473460-42789521 GCF_047496795.1 Chiloscyllium punctatum | reverse complement strand
GTGAAGGAGGGACACGCTCACACAGAGCGAATGAGGGACACGCACACAGCGAGGGGGGGACACGCACGCACACAGCGAGGGGGGGACACGCACGCACACAGCGAGGGGGGGACACGCACGCACACAGCGAGGGGGGGACACGCACGCACACAGCGAGGGGGGGACACGCACGCACACAGCGAGGGGGGACATGCACGCACACAGCGAGGGGGGGACACGCACGCACACAGCGAGGGGGGGACACGCACGCACACAGCGAGGGGGGGACACGCACGCACACAGCGAGGGGGGGACACGCACGCACACAGCGAGGGGGGGACACGCACGCACACAGCGAGGGGGGGACACGCACGCACACAGCGAGGGGGGGACACGCACGCACACAGCGAGGGGGGGACACGCACGCACACAGCGAGGGGGGGACACGCACGCACACAGCGAGGGGGGGACACGCACGCACACAGCGAGGGGGGGACACGCACGCACACAGCGAGGGGGGGACACGCACGCACACAGCGAGGGGGGGAGACACGCACACAGCGAGGGGGGACGCACGCACACAGCGAGGGGGGGACTCACGCACACAGCGAGGGGGGGACTCACGCACACAGCGAGGGGGGGGACTCACGCACACTGCGAGGGAGGGACACGCTCACAGACAGCGAAGGAGGGACATGCTAGCACACAGCGAGGGAGGGACACGCACACACAGCGAGGGAGGGACACACACACACAGCGAGGGAGGGACACACACACACAGCGAGGGAGGGACACACACACACAGCGAGGGAGGGACACACACACACAGCGAGGTAGGGACACGCGCACACACAGCGAAGGAGGGACACGCTCACAGACAGCGAACGAGGGACACGCTCACAGACAGCGAACGAGGGACACACCCACACAGCGAGGAGATGACACACACGCACACAGCGAGGGTGGGGACACACGCACACAGCGAGGGGGGGACACGCACGCACACAGCGAGGGGGGGACACATGCACGCACACAGCGAGGGGGGGACACATGCACGCACACAGCGAGGGGGGGACGCACGCACGCACACAGCGAGGGGGGGACACACGCACGCACACAGCGAGGGGGGGACACACGCACACAGCGAGGGGAGGACACACGCACACAGCGAGGGGAGGACACACGCACGCTCACAGAGAGGGGGGTTCACACGCACACAGCGAGGGGGGGACACGCACGCACACAGTGAAGGAGGGACACGCTCACACAGAGCGAATGAGGGACACGCACACAGCGAGGGGGGGACACGCACGCACACAGCGAGGGGGGGACACGCACGCACACAGCGAGGGGGGGACACGCACGCACACAGCGAGGGGGGGACACGCTCGCACACAGCGAGGGGGGGACACGCTCGCACACAGCGAGGGGGGGACACGCACGCACACAGCGAGGGGGGGACACGCACGCACACAGCGAGGGGGGGACACGCACGCACACAGCGAGGGGGGGACACGCACGCACACAGCGAGGGGGGGACACGCACGCACACAGCGAGGGGGGGACACGCACGCACACAGCGAGGGGGGGACACGCACGCACACAGCGAGGGGGGGACACGCACGCACACAGCGAGGGGGGGACACGCACGCACACAGCGAGGGGGGGACACGCACGCACACAGCGAGGGGGGGACACGCACGCACACAGCGAGGGGGGGACACGCACGCACACAGCGAGGGGGGGACACGCACGCACACAGCAAGGGGGGGGACACGCACGCACACAGCAAGGGGGGGGACACGCACGCACACAGCAAGGGGGGGGACACGCACGCACACAGCAAGGGGGGGACACGCACGCACACAGCGAGGGGGGTGACACACGCACACAGCGATTGGGGGACGCGCACGCACACTGCGAGGGGGGGACGCGCACGCACACTGCGAGGGGGGGACGCGCACGCACACTGCGAGGGGGGGACGCGCACGCACACTGCGAGGGGGGGGGACGCGCACGCACACTGCGAGGGGGGACGCGCACGCACACTGCGAGGCGGGGACGCGCACGCACACTGCGAGGGGGGGACGCGCACGCACACTGCGAGGGGGGAAGCGCACGCACACTGCGAGGGGGGACGCGCACGCACACTGCGAGGGGGGACGCGCACGCACACTGCGAGGGGGGACGCGCACGCACAGCGGGGGAGGGACACACACACACAGCGGGGGAGGGACACGCGCACACACTGCGAGGGGGGACACGCGCACACACACAGCAAGAACAATGCGCACACAGTGAGAGAAGGACATACACACACACTCACAGCGAGGGAGGGACACACAGTGAGTGAGTAATATGCATACACACACATACAGAGTGAGGGGAGGACACCATCACACACTGCAAGAGTGGCGCACACACACACACACAGCGAGGGTTGGACACGCAAACAGCAACAGTGGGACATGTGCTCAGAAAGCGAGAGGGGATACATACACACACACACACACACAAAGTGAGGAATGGATATGCACACACACAACCAGGGAGGTACAAAACACACAGTGAGGAGAGTTACACACACACAGCGCGGGAAGGGGACACACACGCAAACACAGAACAATGGAGGGACACGTGCACACACAGTGATGTGTCTCCTCGGACGTGTAATTATCCAGCTCTCACTCCAGTCTGCTCCCTCACAGGGTCACCGTCTCTGTGACTCCCAGGTACAACTAGGCCTCGATCCTCAGGGCTGATTTATATTCTCCCAGGTGGGAGTCAGCCTCATGCTCCTGCTCCAAGTTGCTCCTTCACACGGTCACTCCCTCTGTGACTCGGTGCTGATTTCGAGCCTCCTGCTCTGCTTTATATCCAAATCCAAGTCCCAGTCGGCCTTGACCCTCGCTGCTGATTTATATTCTCCTGCTTTGTGCTGCTCTCTCTCAGCTTCTCTCCCCTTGTGACTCCCAGGGAATGGTAGGCCTCAAGCCTCAGCTGAGATTTATAATATCCCACTCCGCACTGCTCTCTTACAGGATCGCCGTTGTGCCTGGAAGACAGTGGGAAAGAGGAGGATTAGACAGAGCAGAGGGTGTTACAGTGATTGAGGGAGCTGTAGGGGATGGAACAGGTTATCTGGGGAGCTAGGCAGACCTGCAGTATCTAAACAACTTTATTGGAAGATACAGCGAGAGTTGCAGACACTGAAGAAGGCAAAGGAACTAGAGAGATGGTGGCTTGTTCATGACAGAGCTTTGTAGAGTCTAAAGGGCTTCAAAGTTTGGGAGAAGATTTGTAGCTCGGGAGCTCGTTGTTGTGGTTCTGTTCGCCGAGTTGGGAATTTGTGTTGCAGATGTTTCGTCCCCTGTCTAGGTGACATCCTCAGTGCTTGGGAGCCTCCTGTGAAGCGCTTCTGTGCTGTTTCCTCCGGCATTTATAGTGGTTTGTATCTGCCACTTGCGGTTGTCAGTTCCAGCTGTCCGCTGCAATGGCCAGTATATTGGGTCCAGGTCGATGTGCTTATTGATTGAATCTGTGGATGAGTGCCATGCCTCTAGGAATTCCCTGGATGTTCTCTGTTTGGCTTGTCCTATAATAGTAGTGTTGTCCCAGTCTAACTCACGTTGCTTGTCATCTGCGTGCGTGGCTACTCAGGATAGCTGGTCGTGTCGTTTCTTGGCCAGTTTGGTGTTCATGGGTGCGGATCATTAGCTGTCTTCCTGTTTGTCCTATGTAGTGTTTTGTGTAGTCCTTGCATGGGATTTTGTACACTCATTGGTTTTGCTCATGCTGGGTGTCAGGTCCATCGTCCTGGTGAGTTGTTGTCTGAGCGTGGTTGTTGGTTTGTGTGCGGTTATGAGTCCTAGTGGTCGCAGTAGTCTGGCTGTCAGTTCCGAAATGTTCTTGATGTATGATAGTGTGACTAGTCCTTTGGGTCGTGGCATGTCTTCATTCCGTTGTCTTTCCCCGAGGCATCTGTGAATGACATTGTGTGGAGTTTGACCCCACCCCACAGCTCACCAATAGGATAAATAACACACTGAGAAAACTACAAAAGAAAACAGATAGATAACCAGGTTTGAACGAGAGAGAATGAAAACTGAAAGCAACAACACCCCCAGATTCTATGGACTACCCAAAGTGCACAATCCAGCCATCCCACTCAGACCTATAGTATCACTACCAGGGACACCATCACACAAACTGGCTAAAGAACTACAGCAGAAACTGAAACACCTGATCAGCGGATCCAGACACTCTGTACAGTCAACACAGGAATTCTTGGACATCATCAGAAATATACACATAGACAAGGAAGAAACCATGTTCTCATTCGATGTAATGGCACTGTTCACCTCCATCGACAAAAACCCTAGCCAGAGAAACAATAGCCAACCTGCTGGACAAACAGAACAGACAACAGGACGGTGAACATATCAACAAAGACGGCATACTCAAACTACTGGACTTGTGCCGCACAACACACTTCACATTCAACAACCAAATATATGAACAAATCAACGGCACACCTATGGGCTCACCCATCTCTGGACTCATAGCAGAAGCGGTAATGCAAAGGTTAGAACAAACAGTCTTACTGCAAATTCAAACCAAACTCTGGGTCAGATATGTAGATGACACCTTTGTAATCGTTAAAAACACAGAAATAGAGAACACACACCAGATCATCAACGCCACACTCACAGGAATCCGATTCACTAGAGAGAAAGAAAAGGACAACCAACTCCCATTCCTAGACGGGACGGTACAGAGAACACCGAATGAAGAATTCACCACAAAGGTATACAGGAAAGCCACACACACAGACCAAGTCCTGAACTATGAAAGCAACCACCCCAACACACACAAAAGTTGCATCAAGACACTGTTCAAAAGGGCCACAACACACTGCAGCACACCAGAACAGCAAAAAGAGGAAGAAGAACACCTATACAATGTATTCGCTAAAAACGGATGCCCCCGCAATTTCATTCGGGATTGTCTGTATGGATTTGCTAGACGACTGTCCTCTGATATTGATGAGGGCAGTGCAGATGATGTGGTTTATATGGAGTTCATTAAGGTCTTTGACAAGGTCCCACATGGAAGGCTAGTCCAAAAGGGAAGATCCCATTGGATTTAAGGTAAGTTGGCAAATTGGCTCCACAATTGGTGGAGGGTTGGTTTTGTGATTGAAAGCCTTTGCCCAGCGGGTGTACCACAGGGATCTGTGCAGGAACCATTGCTGGCTTTTCCATACATTAATAACTTGGATATCAAAGCAGAAGGTAACATTGGTAGGTTTGCAGATAACAGTGAGGGGGATGGACTCAGGCTGCAGTCTGATATCGATCAGATGATAAACTGAGCAGAGTAATGACAGACAGAGTTTACTTCTGATCACTGTGAGGTAATGCACTGTGGGAAGTCTAATAAATGAATGATATACATAATGAATGGTCGGTCCTCCTGGAGTACTGAGGAATACAGGGACATTGGTGGGTAAGTCCCTGGATGTCTGAAGGTGTCAGCACAGGAAGACAGGGTGGGGAATACACCTGAACTGGGAGCAGGAGGGGACCCACATCCAGGTGGGGAATGTTGCTGAAGCTGCTCGAGAGAATTTAAACTCATCTGGCAGGGCTGTGTGACCCCAAAGAGTCGTAAGGCCAGAAAGAAAGTTGAGGCTGGTACAAATGTTCAAGAGAGGAATATAAGTAGACAAGGCAGGCAAGAACATAGCAGACAATTAGGGAAAACTGGTTGATTAAACTGCAGTTATTTCAATGCAAAGGGCCAGACAGATAAGGCAGATGAACCCAGAGCATGGATGGGAACATGGGATTGGGATCCCATAGATATTACAGAAACACAGCTGAGGGAGCAACAGGAGCAGCAGCTCAATGTTCCGGAGACAGATACTACAGGAAGGATAGAACAGGAGGCAAAACAGGAGGAGAGCTGGTGGATTTGATTGGAGGAAACATCCCAGCAGTACCTAGAGGGAGGATTCATGTAGGATCGCCCAGTTAAACGATATTAGTGGAGCTGAGAAATAAAAATTGGTCATTAGTTTTCTACGGTCGGACTACAGCGATAGGCAAAGGGAGATGAAGGAGCAAATATGTGAGGAGATTTCAGATAGTTATTAGAATAATAGGGTTGTAATGATAGGGGACCTTAACCGTTCCAAACCTGGACTGGGATTGCTACTAAGTTAAGCATTTAGATGGAAGGTATTTGTTAAGTGTGTTCCGAAAACTCCAAGTCATTATGTAAGTGGCCCAACTGGAGAATGGGGCTAAACCTGACCTCCCCTTGGGAAACAAGGTCGGGAACGGGACTGAGGTGTTAGTGTGGGAGCATTTTGGAAAGTTACCACAATTATATTAGTTTGAAAATAGTGATGGAAAAGGACAGGCCTGGTCCACAAGTTAAAGTTATTCAATGGAGCAAAATAGTATTAGACAGGAATTTTTAAAGTAGATCCGGGGAGGCTATTTGCAGATAAAGGGAAGTCTGGCAAGTAGGAATATTTTAATACCGAGATAAAAGGAGCGTTCAGCGCCAGCGTGTTCCTGTTAGTGTGCAGCTCAATGCTGACTGAATTAGGAAACACTGGCTGAGTTTCAAGGCTGTGGTCAAGGAAAAAAAGGGGTCACATGTCAGATATAACTGGCTGACTCAAGGGAATCCCTTCAGGAGCATCGGGGCTGTAGAAATACACTTAGGATGGAAATCAGGAATGTAAAAAGGGGACACGAGATAGCTTTGGCAGAGAAAGTTAAGGAGAATCCAAAGAGACTCTACAAGTCTATTAAGAGCAAAAGAAGAGCTCGGGACAAACCCGGTCTCCTTAATGATCAATGAAGGCAACGATGTGTGAAACTACAAGATCCGAAACAAATATTTCACTTTGGAACTTACTGTGGAGAAAGACTGGGGCGCTCAGGGAACGAAACAGTGTTTGGCCTGACCACTATTGGAATACTGTGTGTAATTCTGGTCTCAATGCCATCGGAAGGATGTCGTGGAACATGAAAGCGTTCAGAAGAAATGACCAAAGATGGTGCCAGGGTTGGAGGGTTTGTGCTTCAGGGAAAAGCCTGAATAGGCTGGGGCTGTTTTCACTTGAACATGGGAGGCTGAGGAGTTAACCGATAAAAGGTGTTTAAAATCATGATGGTCATCGACAGGGTCAATAGACAAGGTCATTTCCCCAGGCGAGGGAAACTTTTCAAAGGGGTCTAAAGGACAACTGGCTCCCGCAGAGTGGATGGAATAAGCTGTAAAAGCAAATAGTGGAGGCTGATAGAAATACATTTAAAAGGCATGTGGATGGGTGTATGAATAGCAAAGGTTTAGGGGGATATTGGCAAAATTGTGACAAATGTGACTAGAAACGTCATGCAGGATTTGGTCTGAAGGGCCTGTTTCTGTGCTGTACATCTCTATGACTCAATGTCTTGAAATGAGTCCACATTATAGAAAAGGAGGCGCTGGAGGTTTTAAAACACAAAGGTAGATAAATCCCCAGGACCTGATCAAGTGGATCTCAGGACATTGTGGGAAGCTGGTGAAGAAATTGTAGGGCCCCTAGCAGAGATATTTGCACCATAGAGAGCTATGTGTGATAGGCTGATAGACCGGAGGGTGGCATTGTGGAGCGTGAAGAAGGTTTTCCGAGATTACAAAGGGATCCTGATGAAATGTGTGAATGGCTGAAAAACTGTAGATGGAGTTCAATCTGAATAAATGCGAGGTAATGCATTTGGTACAACAAACACGGGCAGGACTTATACAAATAATGGCAAGACCTTCAGTAGTGTTGTAGAACAGAGGGACCTCAGGGTTCAGCTACATAATTCTTTGAAGATTACAACATGGAGAGACAGGATAGTTTAAAAAAAGGTGCTGGCCTCACTTGCTTTCATTGCTCAGTCCTTTGGATATAGGAGTTGGGAAGTCGCATTGAGATTATACAGGCCATTGGTGAGTCCTCTTCTGGAATACTGTGTCCAGTTCTGGTCGCCCAGTTATAGGAAGGATATTATGAAGCTGGAAAGGGTTGGAAGGAGATTTACTGGGATGTGGCTGGGTACGAAAGGCTTCAGTATAAAGAAAGGCTGAACAGGTTAGTATTTTTCACTGAAACCCCAATGTTGACAGATGACCTCATAGAGGTTTATAAAATCATGAGAAGGATAGATAGAGTTAATGGGAGTTGTCTTTTCCCATGGACAGGGGAGTTTCAAGACAAGGCACAACATTTTTGAGTTTAGAGGAGAGACATATTTAAAAAAAGACATGAGGCACATTATTACACAGAGGGTGGGTTGTGAGTGAAATGAACTTCCCAAGGAAGGGGTGAACATGGGGACAATTACAATGTCTAAAAGACATTTGGATTAGTACAGGAATAGGAAAGGTTTGAAGGGATATGATCCAGAAACAGGCAGGTGCGATGAGATCCGTTTTAGAGTATGGTTAGCGTTAACCGAACAGTGCAGTCTGACTCTCTGACTATGATTATAATGTTGTGTCATTAATTAAGAAAGGCTGCAAGAGAAAGCCAGGGAACTACAGACTGATGAGCGAGACATCAGGGTGGGTCAGTTGTTGGAGGTCATTCTGAGAGGTAGGCCTTACATGCATTTGGAAAGATAAGGCCTGATTACAGACAGCCAACATGGCTTTGTTCATGGGAAAACATGTCCCACAAACTTGACTGGAGTTTGATCAAGATGTGACCAAAAAGAAAGACGAAGGCAGAGCAACAGACGTTGTTTCTGACTTCCGCAAACCCTTGGTCAGGGTGTAGCATGATACACTGGTTAGTAAGGGTAGATCACAAGGGATCAGGGAGGGCTAGCCAACTGGATACAACATGGGATGACAGTGGGAGACAGAGGGTCGTGGGAGAGGGTTGTTGTTCAGACTGGGACCTCTGACCAGCAGTGTGCTGTAAAGATTGGTGCTGGGACCACTGTTGTGCACCATTTACATAAATAATTTGAGTGAAAATATGTTTGTATGTTTATGGATACCAAGATTAGTGGAACAGTGGGCAGAGATTATAGTTATTGAAGGGGATGTTAATCTAATGGGCCAAGGAATGAAAGATGGAGTTTAATTCAGGTGTTGGATTTAGTTCAGACAAACCAAGGAGGACTAACACGGGTAATGGTTGGGCCCTGGACAGTGTTGTAGAAAAGAGAGTGACCAAGGGGTGCAGGTGCATTGTTCCTTGGACTGGCATCACAGGGCGACAGGGTGTTGAAAGCGGCAATTGGCACACTTGTCTTCATTGGTCAGAGCATTGAGTACATGAGTTGGAGATATGGGTAACACTGTCGTCAATATTTCTCCTGGACAGAGGAGGCCACGGGGTGACCTTATAAAGGTTTATGAAACCATGTAGGGTCTAAGTAATGTGAATTGCCAAGGGTAGGTGAGTCCAAAGCTAGAGGCATAAATGTGAGGTCAGAGAACAAGGATTTAAAGAGGGAGCTGAGGGGCAACATTATCCACAGAGGATGGTGCATAGACGGAATGGACTGCCAGAGGAAATGGGAAAAACAAGTACAATTACAACATGGAAAAGACACTCGGGCAGGTACATGGAGAGGAGAAGGTTTGAAGGGATATGAGCCAAACACAGGCAATTCCGACTCATTCCATTCAGGAAACATCGGCCGAAGAGTCATGACGCACAGAAACAGACCCTCTGTCTCCAGTTATTGGAGGAGGAGACTATCGAGACAAGGCATGTTGGAGAGACTGAAGCAAGTTACAGCGATACGGATGGTCATCTGGACTGGAGGTTTCAAATATGTGAAATAATTGGTGAGAGGGGAGGAGATGACAGAGATAGGAACTGTTATAGGAGTTAGAATGATTGAAGACACTGGTCCTCAATACAAGCCATAGATACAGTGTTGGAGAGGGAATAGGGAACAGAAAGATCCCAGGCAGCATTACCACCCTCTCCTGGGAGGCCTGCTTTCCCCTCAGTTGTTCTGATGCTCTCTAAGAAAGCACAGGCCTGGACTGATAACTGGGAACTGTCTCATTACAACATAACTTGCAGCAGGCGTGGTGATTGAGCCTGGGGTGTGTCTGTACTGTGCTCCCCCTCCAGCACTTTCCCTATGTCATGTCTTGTTAGCTGATGTTTGGGTCCCCATTATTAATTTCTGCTCTGTGCACTGGAATGATCTTACCTGGCAGCAGGATTTATTGAAGACTCCCGACCTCCCTGACTTTGTCTTTCTGGCTGACCAACCATCGTCCCAACCAGCAGTTGGCAAGTCTATTGAGTCAGGAACTCCATGAGTACCTGTAGAAGACACATAAATAGGCAGAGTGGGAAATTAGACTGATGCTGTGAGGGTTACACATATAGAATGGCAGTGAGCCCACAGAGATCTGGAAAATCCCAGTCTCCATTCCTGACCTGTGCTGTCTCATCTCTCTGGAGTGGAGAATTCTGTTGACTCATGATCTGGAGTAGCTTCAAAAGTGAGAGACGCTGACAGAGGCTGCAATTAGACACTCACAGTGAGGGATACCACATGCAGAGGTACTGAGTCACATCAACAGAGTGCCGGGTCAAACAATTGTGCAGTAAGAAAGGATTTTGATTCATGTTGCACTGGGATATACAAACTGTGAGCAGGTGAATTGATGGCCCAGTGGCATTATTGTGTGACAATTTATCCAGAAACTCAGCAAATGTTCTCTGGACACAGGTTCAAATCCCACCATTGCAAATGATTGAATGTGAAGTAAATGCTTCAAAAACAATGTAATTAAAAACCTGTAAGTGAGTATTAAACAATTGCTGATGTTAAGAAAAATCCATCAGGTACATTCCTGTCTTTAGTGAAGTAATCGAAGGTGCGACTGGGATATCACAGGTATTACAGAAACAACAGCTGAGGGAGGGACAGGACAGGCAGCTCAATGTTCCAGGGGACAGATGCTGCAGGAAGGACAGAAGGGGAGCTGAGAGAGGAGGAGAGCTGCTGGTTCTGATGGGGTGAAACATCCCAGCAGGACTGAGAGAGGATATTCCTGCAGGACCGCCCAGTGACGCTGTGTTCGTGGGATTAATCAATAACAATGGGGCTTCCCTTTCCTCGGATTGTTCTACAGACCCCCAGAGCCCCGCCCTCCTGCACCTTGACCTTCACAAGATGGCGGCCCTCAGGACCGCGCTCCCTCTTCCCTCAAACAAATGGCGGCCGTGACGCTGGGCCCCTTCCCTGATCAGAGACCGCCACCTCCTTACCCGGGCCTGGAGGGTCTTTTCCGAGTTATTTTTAACCTGTATCCAGGAATTGTGAATTTTCTCCGCTCCTTTTTCCCAGCGAGGGCTCCCACACACCGGCTCTAAGCGCGACTTTCTGAATCCGATCGCAGCCGCTGCCGGAGAAATCAGCTCCATGTCGCTCTCCGTGTCCTGATCAATGTGACACTGCGCATGCTCCACATAGAAACCAAACCGCGCGTGCGTCTGAGGTGATCAGTGAGTTTATAGAGAATATTCATATCTGCACAGGATCGTGGGTGAAATATTAGTCATTAACATTTGCTCTGTCGAGTTACAGTCATTGAGATGATTAGTATGCAAATAGATTGTTTGGTCCAACTTAACCATACTAGCCAGGTATGTAAATTACCAATCGTTCTGGGAGTTTGAAAATAAGTTTCTTCCTCGAGTTGTGTAAACCTACCTGTGAATTATTCACGCCGGCCTATGAATTATTCCCAGCTCGTCCCCCTACACGAGTGCAAAATCACCCATGTGTTTATCTAAGGATTGTTTAAATCTCCCTAATGCACGTTATCAGATTTACATCTCAACTATTTCTTAAAAATCTCACATTGATTCACGGGAGAGGCTTAATGCTCCACTTTGTGGTGAGAATGATCAATCCTGAAGCGTTCACTCCCGAGAATGCTTTGGCCCCGCTCCTCACTCACTGTGGTTAGACGACCGGCCGCTGCTCGGTCCTCCTGTTCCGCCCCTTCCTCACAATTGCGGAGTTGATTCAGGCGCGACTCAGCAGGCTAAGGGACAAGGGAAGTTAGAGTCGATGCCTTGTGATGTGCTGAAAATATCCCGAATTTTGGATCGAGATGCCTGAGTTCATTTCACAGCTTGTGCAGTTGTGTGTAATAACCACTTTATTAAGAAAAAACAAGGGAAGGCAGGAACACTGTAAAAACAATAGAACATGCAAACAATGTGGTGGGGCTCTCAATGCTCTGGTGATTATAGCCTTTACCATGTGTTTCAGGGCCCCAGTACAGACTGTGCCACTCCTCTTTGTGCACAGCCAGATACCAAAGTGATGTGGTGGGGTACAGATTCTGGATTAGTGGTGCTGGAAGAGCACAGCAGTTCAGGCACCATCCGAGGAGCAGTAAAATCGACGTTTGGGGCACAAGCCCTTCATCAGGAATAAAGGCAGAGAGTCTGAAGCGTGGAGAGATAAGCTAGAGGACGGTGGGGTTGGGGAGAATGTAGCATCGAGTACAATAGGTTAGTGGGGGAGGGGATGAAGGTGATAGGTCGGGAGCAGTCGGAGGATGGAGCGGATAGGTGGAAAAGAAGATAGGCAGGTAGGACAAGTCAGAACAAGTCACTGGGACAGTGCTGAGCTGGAAGTTTGGAACTGGGATGAGGTGGGGGAAGGGGTAATGAGGAAACAGTTGAAAGTTGCCCTCTCGTTGAAGTGTTGCGAGGCGGAAGATGAGGCGTTCTTCCTCCAGGTGTCCGGTGGTGAGGGAGTGGCGGTGAAGGAGGCCAGGACCTCCATGTCCTCGGCAGAGTGGGAGGGAGAGTTGAAATGTTGGGCCTCAGGGCAGTGTGGTTGATTGGTGTAGGTGTTCCGGAAATGTTCCCTAAAGCGCTCTGCTCGGAGATGTCCAGTCTCCCCAATGTGGAGGAGACCGCATTGGGAGCAACGGATAAAGTAAATGATATTACTGGATGTGCAGGTAAAACTTTGATGGAATTGGAAGGCTCCTTTAGTGCCTTCTATAGAGGTGAGGGAAGTGGTGTGGTCGCAGGTTTTACAATTCCTGCGGTGGCAGGGGAAGGTGCCAGAATGGAAGGGTGGGTTGTGGGGGGGCGTGGACCTGACCAGGTAGTCATGAAGGGAACGGTCTTTGCGGAAGTCAGAAAGGGGTGGGGAGGGAAATATATCCCTGGTGGTGGAGTCTGTTTGGAGGTGGCAGAAATGTCGTCGGATAGTGGGGTGGAAGGTGAGCACCAGGGGCGTTCTGTCCTTGTTACATTTGGAGGGGTGGGGTCTGAGTGCGGAGGTGCGGGTTGTGGACGAGATGCATTGGAGGGCATCTTTAATCACGTGGGAAGGGAAATTGTGGTCTCCAAAGAAGGAGGCCACCTGGTGTGTTCTGTGGTGGAACGTTTCCTTCTGGGAGCAGATATGGCAGAGCCGGAGGAATTGGGAATACGGGATGGCATTTTTGCAAGAGGTAGAGTGGGAAGAGGTGTAATCCAGGGAGCTGTGGGAGTCGGTGGGTTTGTAAAAAATATCAGTGTCAAGTCGATCATCATTAATGGAGATGGAGAGGTCCAGGAAGGGGATGATGGTGTCAAAGATGGTCCAGGTAAATTTAAGGTCAGGGTGAAATGTGTTGGTGAAGTTGATGAATTGCTCAACCTCCTCGCGGGAGCATGAGGTGGCACCAATGCGGTCATCAATGTAGTGGAGGAAGAGGTGGGGAGTGGTGCTGGTGTAATTACAGAAGAACAACCGTTCTACGTAGCCAACAAAGAGACAGGCATAGCTGGGGCCCATACGTGTGCCCATGGTTACCCCTTTGGTCTGGAGGAAGTGGGAGGATTCAAAGGAGAAATTGTTAAGGGTGAGGACCAGTTCGGCCAAAGGAATGAGCGTGTCGGTGGGGATGTCGGGAGAGGAAAAAACAGAGGGCTTGGAGGCCCTGGTCATGGCGGATGGAGATGTAGAGGGATTGAATATCCATGGTGAAGATAAGGCGTTAGGGGCCGGGAAACTGAAGTCTTGGAGGAGATGGAGGGCGTAGGTGGTGTCTCTAATGTATGTGGGGACTTCCTGGACTGGGGGGATAGGACAGTGTCATGGTAGGTAGAGATGAGTTCAGTGGGGCAGGAGCATGTTGAGACAATGGGTCAGCCAGGGTGGTCAGGCTTGTGGATCTTGGGAAAGAGGTGGAACCGGGCAGTGCGGGGTTCCCAGACTGTGAGGTTGGAAGCTGTGGGTGGGAGATCTCCTGAGGTGATAAGGTTCTGTATGGTCTGGGAGATGATGGTTTGGTGATGGGGGTGGGGTCATGGTCGAGGGGGCAGGAGGAAGAGGTGTCCTTGAGTTGGCGTTTGGCTTCAGCGGTGTAAAGGTTAGTGTGCCAGACTAACACTGCACCCCCTTTATCTGCTGGCGAAATGGTGAAGTTGGGATTGGAGCCAAAGGATTGGAGTGCTGCACGTTGTGAGGGTGAGAGGTTGGAGTGGGGGAGGGAGGTAGACAGGTTGAGGCGGTTAATGTCCCGGCGGCGGTTGGAAATGAAGAGGTAGAGGGCAGGTAATCGGCCAGCACGGGGTGTCCAGGTGGATGCAGTGTGTTGGAGGTGGGCGAAGGGGTCCTCGGAAGGTGGGCAGGAGTCCTGATTGTGAAAGTAAGCTCGGAGATTTGGGCAACAGAAGAATTGTTCGACGTCACGGCGTGTATTAAATTCATTGATGCGTGGACGGCGGGGGATGAAGGTGAGGCCTTTGCTGAGAACTGATCATTCGTCCTCAGTGAGGGGAAGGTCTGGAGGGATGGTGAAAACTCAGCAGGGCTGGGAGCTGGGATCTGGTGTGGGTGTGGAGCTGGGAGTGGGGCGGAGCCTGTAACTGGAGTGGGAGGAATGGAGTCATGAGCAGGGTTCCACCCCCATTCCCCCCACGCTGACGTCATCATCCTAGGAAAAATACCTCCATTGTCTACCTTTCTAATTCTCTGATCATCTTGTATATCTCTATCAAATCCCCTCTAGCCTTATTCTTGCCAATGAGAAGAGTTTCAAGTCTCTCAGCCTTTCCTCACAAGACCTTCTCTGCAGACCAGGCAATGTCCTGGTAAATCTCCTCTGCACCTTTTCCAATGTTCCCAGATCTTTCCGGAAATATGGGCACCAGGACTGAACACAATATTCTAAGTGTGGCTGCACCAGCATTTTGTATAGTTGCAGTATGGTATTTCAACTTCGGAACTCAATCCCTCCACGAATGAAACCTAACACACCGTTTGCCGCCTTAACAGCACTATCAACCGAAGTAGCAACTTTCAGGGATCTATGTACATGGACTCAAAGATCCCTCTGCACACCACAGTACCAAGATTTTTTCCATTGACCCAGTATTCAGCCTTCCTGTTATTCTTCTCAAAGTGCATCACCTCACATTTAGTTGCATTGAACTCTATTTGCCACCTCTCAGCCCAATTCTGCAGTTTATCCAAGTCCCTTTGCAACCTGTAACATTCTTCCACACTGTCCACTACGACACTGACTTTAGTGTCATCTGCAAATTTCCTAATCCATTCACCTATACCTGCAGTGGTCCCAAAACAGATCCTGGTGGCACATGACTAGTAACTGGACTCATCACGTTCGCCTCATACACGGAAGGTCCCAGTTTGAAACTGGGGAGAAACTGCTTTGTTCGTCAACTGCAGCCTTTTACATGGACAAGAATGGAGCTTTCTTGCTTGCTTTCCCACCTGCAAACCTGCCTTCGAATTTGCTTGAACAAATCTGCTCTCGTAGTGAGGCTTGTTTCTATGCCTCTGCATTTTCTCCAACAGCGTACCATGTGGAACCTTGTCAAAGGCTTTAATTTTGTCCATGTGTACCACGTCAAATGTCCTACCCTCAACTACAAGCTTGGTGACCTTCTCAAAAACCTCAATGAAGTTTGTGAGACATGACCTGCCCTTGACAAAACCAAGTTGACTATCTGAAATCAAATTGATGTTTGCCAGATGATTTTAAATCTTATCTCTTATACTCCTTTCCTAACACTTTCCTACAACAGAAGTAAGGCTCACTGGTCTATAATTACCTGGATCATCTCTACTGCCCTTCTTGAACAAGGACACAACAGTTGCAATCTTCCAGTGCTCTGGTACCAAATCTGCAGACAATGACAACTCAAATATCCAAGCCAAAGGCTATGCTACCTTCTCCCTAGCTTCCCAGAGAATCCTCGGATAAATCCCATCCAGCCCAGGGGACTTGTCTATTTTCACTCCTTCCATCATTGATAACACCTGTTCATAACTAACCTTGATAATTTCTAGTCTAATATCTCATACCTCATTCTCCTCCTCTACAATATTCTCCTTTTCCTGAGTGAAAACCAATGAGAAATGTTCATTTAGCATCTCTCCGATCTCCACAGGGTCAACACTCATCTTCCCATTCTGTCTGTGATTGGCCCTATTCCTACCCTAATAATCTTTTTATTCCTCACATACCCATAGAAAGCTTTAGGGTTCTCCTTTATTCTATTTGTTAAAGACTGCTCGTGTCCTCTCTTTGCTCTTTTTAACTCTCTCTTTAAATCCTTCTCAGCTGATCTGTAATTCTCCATCGCCTCATCTGAACCATCTTGCCTCATCAACACCTAAGCCTCCTTCTTCTTCGTAACAAGAGATGCAGTTTCTGCAGTAAACCAAGGATCCTTTACCTTATCACTTCCTCCTGCCTGATAGGGACATACCTATCAAGGACACGCAATATCTGTTCCTTAAACCAGCTCCACATTTCCATTGTCTGAATTTCCTGCATTTTGCTACCCCATTCTGTGCATCTAATTCTTGCCTAATAGCATTATAATTGCCCTTGCCCCATCAATAACTCTTGAACTGTGGCATGTATTTATGCCTTTCCATCGCTAAACTAAACTTAACTGAATTATGTTCACTCTTTCCAAAGTGCTCACCTACAACTAAATCAAACACCTAGTATGGTTCATTACCAAGGACCGGATCCAATGTGGTCTCCCCTCTTGTCGGCCCTTCAACATACTGTGTCAGGAAACCCTCCTGTACACATTGGATAAAAACCGATTCATCCAACGTATTAGAGTTAGAGCATTTCCAGTCAATTTTGGGGAAGTTAAAGTCCCCCATAATGACCACCCTGTTACTTTCACTCCTATCCAGAATAATTTTGCTAATCCTCTCTTTCACCTCCCTGGAACTCTGCAGAGGCCTATATAAAAAAAAACTCCAAGCAGTGTGACCTCTCCTCTTCTGTTTCTAACCTCAGCCCACACTACCTCAGGAGACTAGTCCTCATCAAAAGTTCTCTCAGCCACCGTTATACTCTCCACGACTAACGTGACATGCATACACCCATTGCAGTGCTTCAAACTCCATGAGGCAGCCATATTCTCTGACAGACAGACTCAGTCTGGAACCTCCTCTGTCCTTAAGACCTTATGCACAGCCTGTGCTCCTCCATTTCCCCTTTGCACGTTCCCTTTCCAATCCATCCCACCTGCATCACTCCACGAATGGTGCTGTCAAGGGCAGAAGTCTGTGGAATACCCTCCCTAACCTTCTCTATCCTCCTTTAAGATGTATTTTAAAATCATTCTCTTTAATCAATATTTTGATCATCCATGAAACACCTTGGAGATTTGCCATTGTAAAAGATTCCATTCAATGCAAGTAGTTGTTGTTAATGCTGTACATTAGGAGAAACTGGAATGATGCATTCAAAATTCCAACAAGAAGGTCACTGATAGATGTAGTGTGCAGGCCACCAAATAATAACATCACACTGGGATGGGCAATAAACAAAGAAATAACTATTGCCGGTAAAAATGGTACAGCTATTATCATGGGTGATTTTAATCTACATGTAGTTTGGTCAAACCAGCTCAGTCAGGGTAGCCTTGAGTTTATTAAGTGTATCCATGATAGTTGTCTTGAACAGATTGAAATAGAACTGACAAGGGAGCAATCTATCCAGCATCTGGCCCTGTGCAAAGAGACAGGAATAATTAATGACCTCAGAGTTAGAGATCCTCTTGAAAGAAGTGATCACTGTATGGTTGAATTTAGAATACATATGGAGAATGTGAAGATAAAATCTAATACCTGGGTCCTGTGCTTCAACACAGGGAACTACAATAGAATAAGGGAGAACCTGGATAAAGTAGACTGGAAACAAAGATGTTATGGTGGGACAGTTGATGAGCAGTGGAAGATTTTCATAGGCAATTTACAAAGTGCTCAACAATGGCATATTCCAGTGAAAAGGAAGGACTCTAAGAAAAGGCATACTCTGTGATGGGTATCTAAGGAAAGCGATCAAATTCAAAGAGAAGGCATGCAAAGTGGCCAAAAACAGCCTGAAACTAGAACTGGGAAAAATTTAAAGGTCAACAGAAAGCCACAGAAGAGCTATAAAGAAACGTAAGATAGAACATGAGAAAAATAAACTAGCACAGACCATAAAGACAGATAGCAAAATTTTATACTGAATGAGAAAAGAGTGGCTAAAGTAAATGTTGGTCCTTTGGAAAATGAGAAGGAGCATTTAATTATGGGATATCACAGTGGAGGAAACTAATATCTTGCCAATAATGAGCAAAGAGTTAAAGATAGGTAAGGATTTGGAAACCATCATTATTACAGAACAGCTAGTGTTGGACTGTTAGAGTTAATTGAGCTAATGACAGAAAAGTCTTCTGACCCTGATGGAATGCAAACCAGGGTACTAAAGGAGATGCCAGGAGAAATAGCAAATACACTGGCAGTAATTTTCCAAAATTCACTGGACTCTGTGGCAGTCCCAGCAGATTGGAAAGCAGCAACAGTGATGCCACTATTTTAAAAAGGAGGTGGACAAAAGGTGGGGAATTATACACAAGTTAGCTTATTCTCTGTAGTGGGAAAGATGCTTGGGTCTATTATCAAGGAAGAAATAGCAGGGAATCTTGATAGAAATTGTCCCATTAGACAGACAGAGCATGGGTTCATGTAGGGCAGGTCTTGCTTCACAAATCTGTTGGAATTCTATGAAGACATTTCGAGCAAGGTGAACAACAGGGATCCAGTGGATGCGGTGTACCCGGATTTCCAAAAGGCCTGCAACAAGAGGCTGTTGCATAATATAAAGGTGCATGGCGTTAGGAGTAGAGTATTAGCATGAATAGAAGATTGGTTGACTAACAGGAAGCAAAGTGTGGGGATAAATGAGTACTATTCCGGCTGGCAATCAGTGACTCATCGTGTGCCTCAGGGATCAGTGTTGGGACTGCGACTATATGGAATTGATACAGATGATTTGGAGTTGGCGGCCACATGTAGGGTGTCAAAGTTTGCATATGAGACTAAGATGAGTAGCAGAACAAAGTGTGTGGAGAACTGTGAAACTTTGCAGAGGAACAGAGATACATTGAGTGAGTGGGCAATGGGCTGGCATTTGGAATAGAATGTTCATAAATGTAAAGTCCTACTGTTTGGTTGGAGTAACATTAAAAAGAGATTATTACTTGAATTTTAAAAAGTTGCATCATTTGCTATGCAGGGGCACCTGAGTATCCTTGTGCATGAAGGTTGGTTACCATGTACAACAATCAATTCAGAAAGCAAATGGAATTTTGGCCTTCATTGCTGAAGGGATCGTGTTTAAAAGCAGAGGTTATGTTCCAGCTGTATTGGGTGCTGGTGAGGACACATCTGGAGTACTGCATGCAGTTCTTGTCTCCTTACTTGCTCAAGGATGTACCAGCACTAGAGGGGGTGCCGATGAGGTTAACTAGGTTGATTTCGGAGTTGAGGGGTTTGGCTTAACAGAGACTGAGTAGATTGGGATTATATTCATTGGAAATCAGAAGAATGGGAAACATATAAAATAATAAATGGAATGTATAAAACAGAAGGAGAGAGAGTGTTTCCACTGGCAGACATAGCCAGGACAAGAGAGCATCACTGCAAGATTAGAGGCAGCAAATTTAGGACTGAATTGAGAAGAACTTCTTGATCTCTATGGAATTCATTGCCCAGGGAAGTAGTTGATGCTAGTTCATTAAACGTTTTTAAAGCTAAGATAACTTTTTAAAAAAAGAAATAACTAATTAATTAAGGGATATGGTGAGAACGTTGGTAAATGGTTCTGCGTCCACAAAATGATCAGCCATGATCTTATTGAATGGCAGAGCAAGCTTAAAGGGCAGGATAGCCTTCTCCTGTTCCGAGTTCTTTTGTTGTTATATTTTGCATTCCTCCCACACTCTTGACTTTCAGGTGCTGGTGTTAGATTAGGATGGACAAAATTAAAATTCACAGAACACCAGGTTATAGTCCAACAGGTTTATTTGGAAGGACTAGCTTTGCAGCTTCTTCATCAGGTGGTTGTGTGATTTTCAACTTTGTGTCTCACTCTTGTAACTGATAAACAGCAACAAAAGCCGTGAAGCAGTGCGCATGCTCCAGGCAACAATGGGCCCCTGGTAGTTGATGTCAGCAGAAGACCAATGGAAAGGCAGGGGCAGAGCTGGAGGACCTGGCGGGGCATTTGGTCCTCCGACCAATCAGAGTAAATGAGGGACGGGACTAGACTATACCACGTGATCATCCTTGCGGTGGGCGCGGATGTGCGGGACATGTGGATGGAGAGCTGTTGGTAAGGAAAGAAATAAACAGCAGGAAGTGGGAGGGAAATGGTATTGGTATGGGCTGAGAGGTTTTACAAACATTTGGTGCACATCGGAAAATACAAATTTGAATCTTACAGTCCTGTTTTTGCAGTAAACTGGAAAATAACATAATTGTGTGATCACCGCCATCTTTATTCGGGGCAAAGATTCACTGGACACGTGCGCGGCCGCCAGCTTTGCCAGGGGCAAAGTTCAGTGGTGTGGATGTTGTGAGAAACAAAGCCCACTCACTTCAATAATTTCAGTCCGAGACAAGATCTGAATCAATAGTGTCATTTATTTTACACTTGCAAGTGGGTGTGATGTCCCTTTCTCAAGGCAAGGGACATACACACACTAAATTCAATTCATACATAACATTTATATGATTTGATGTCTATTGTTTTACACTGCTCCCTCCCCTGCTTACATCGTCCACTTCCCTAAGACCGGCCCCCATTACCCCTGTTTACCTCTTGCCTTATCCGGCCTTGTCTGTGATAAAATGCTTATTTCTGGTCTCACAAGGCTGTTTGACCTTACCCTGTTATAGGTCATTGTTAGGCATATTCTTTCTTCATCATTATCTACCCCCTTCATCTGTGCCTTTCCCGAGGCCGTTCTGATCCCTATGACCCTTTTAATTGGGGTTTGTTCCTGTGTTTTTGTAAAAGTGGGAAGCACATGTTTATACCTACTGTTTGTACAGGCGTATCTAGCTTAACTTCATCCCCTCACAACATCTTATCTACTTGCCCATAATGTCTACCTTCTGACATACAGTTTTAGCTAATACAAAAACAATTATATATTTCCTCCACATCGTTTCCATTCTTGTTGACCCAGCACTTGGCTAAAACAATTACCCACTGGTGTGAGTTCACCTCCTTTGTAAAATGGAATTGCAGAAGTAACACTAATCCTACTGATATCCCACAATTCCCCCTCTTTCTTTTAATTACCATTTGTTATCTTCTGCAAATATTTTATTTTTAAGCATCGCTCCCGAAATTCGCAAGCATCATCCCAGAGATTTCATCCATCTTGGTCTCACTCATCCCCTCATTATTTAGTCGATAAAGTCCTTCAGCCTGATTCCCTTTTAGGGGCATCTGTTTCATTAAGGCTGTTTCAATCAACCTTTGGGTGAGCCCTCGTATACAGGGTATGATCATTTTTATTAATTGTTACCCACCAAAAGAGAGCTGGCACAAAGCCTGCTGCAATCTGGTTACGAGCCTTAAATTCATCCGGTACTCCCCTAGGGACTCCTACCGAATCAAGATAAATCCTGTCATCGAAAGAAGTGTCTAACAGTAATCTCTTACCCCTTCCCTTTTTCCCTCCTTTGTTTTCCTTCTCAAATGCCAGGGTAAATGGAATTGCCAATTGTACAATTGCACATATCCCTCTCCAATCTGGAGATAGCGTGGGTCTCAATATTTTGCCTCCACAGATCCGCTCGGGGAACCTTTAATGCTGAGTAGTGCCCTCCCTTCTCCGTTTCGGTGACATTCTTAATCTCTGTACATAGTTTCAGCTCCCCCAAATCTTTCGACTGACTTGTACCTCGTCTACACACACGATGTGTGATTTCCAACTGCGGCAGAAAACAGGGGGGGAACTTTTACATCTTTCTTCTCCAAGGGAGGGAACATCAGAGATAGGGAGGTACAATTCCTATCATTCCATGCAGTCTCATCCTGATACAGGGCTATCATACATTTCATGCCCTTCCTGTCTCCCTTCCACCCGAGCGGAAAGGAAACCACCTGGGCCACTGGCCGACCGGAGGCACATGCATAGCAATTGCTTTTGTTCAGACTTTTTACAGTATACTTTACCCATTCAACCCAGGCATTTGCATCCCCGTACCCAGTTTCTATTTCAATGGTCTGTTTCAAGTCCTTTACCTCTATAAATTTTACTACTTTAGGATCATCGGGAGGGGTGAAAGATTGTATCTTATTACCCAGTAGTTCTACCCGTTTTCCCTGTCCTACACTAATTCGGAAACAACAGCCCAAGAAATCCTTCCCATTTGCTTTCATTTCTATCCCAAATGTTTCATTTAATTGTATCTCATAGGTGGCCCCACCCAGGATTGTTTCGTGCCATGTGGTTTTCCTTATTGTTAGGTATATTGGGTTACACTTTTTATCAGGGCAATCGCGAGCTGGTCGGAAGGGGGTCTGGTGTACTGTGACGAGACCATTATACCAAGTACCGTCCCCAAGGCCATCCCCATAGGACTTAAGATGTATCTCAGAGCTGCGATACTGTCTCTGATTATCTACGTCCCCACAATTTACTAAGCTACATACATCAGCGTCTATTACTTGTGGATTATCAGACTTGGGGACCGTTAATAATACATATGAAAATGATATTTGACAAAATCCCAATACTAAAAGGGCTAGCATCATATCTCTAGCAGCATTCCCAGTATTCTAACCATCATGCTGAATATACAATCTTACAGAAATAATCCCGCGCTCACATCGCCACTGTATAATCAGTTACTCAAAGTCTCTTTAGCCTGAGTTTCAGCGAATCTTGCGTTGATTCGGCTGTCCAGACTTCTTCCTCAACTGGAGGGTCCACTGGCTCTTTGATCCGAGTGTAGTGAGTCCAGCCTTTCTCCGCTGTCCTTATCGCTGTTTCAGGGGTCAAAAGAGCCTGGTACGGCCCTTCCCAGTCCGGCTGTAATTTAGTCTCTGTCCATGATTTTACTAAGATCCAATCGCCCGGCTGGATGGGATGAACGGTGAATTCAAGGGGTGGAGTCTGTGCCAATAAACCCTGTTTCCTTAGGAAAGACAAAGAGGAGGACAAACCCAGTATGTACTTCTTTAAAAACAAATCTTTAGTTTCGGGAATTGGCAATTCTCCATTCGTTCCCAAGTAAGGTAATCCAAATAAGATTTCATAGGGGGATAGTCCCAAATCTTTCCTTGGGGCTGTTCGTACTCGCAAGAGAGCTATAGGTAAACATTTGATCCAAGGGAGTCTGGTTCCTATTATCAATTTAGAGAGCTATCGTTTGAGTGTTTGGTTCATTCTCTCAACCCTTCCCGATAATGGCGGGTGCCATTGAGTATGGAACTCCCAGGAAATTCCCAACCCTTTCATTACCCCCTGTAACACTTTAGAAGTAAAGTCAGTTCCTTGGTCGGAATCAATATGGTTCACGAGCCCATATCGGGGAATTATGTGCTCCAATATTGTTTTAGACACTCCACTTGCAGTGGCGGTAGCTAGGGGGTATGCCTCAACCCAACCAGATAAATGATCTACTATGACCAACATATATTTTAGTCTGCCTACCCTGGGGAGTTCAGTATAATCTACTTGTATACTCTGGAAAGGTCTCAGTCCTGGGTCTCTTCCTCCCGGGGTCTGTTTTCTCAAGACTTTCTTGTTTACCTTTTTGCATATGATACATCCCTCACATATTTGTTTAGCAATTGTATATATTCCTTTACATCCATATTCCCTAAGAACTAAATCACACATTGCTTGTACTCCCCAATGGCTGCCTTGGTGTAGGACGGCCATAATCTCTCGCATCATCATTTTGTTTAACATTTCCCTTCCATCAGGTAACCTCAATGCCCGTCTGCTGTTTTTACAGCTCCTAAATCTCTCAATTCATTTTCTTCGCTTTCAGTAAATATAGGAGCTTCCCGAGGACCTGGAACAGTAGGTATTAGGGAATGAATCACCACTTCTTGTGGGTTCAGGGCTGCTTCCTTAGCCACCTCATCGGCTAATCTATTCCCCCTAACTTCTAGTTCATTTCCTTTCTGATGACCATTTACATGCACTACTGCTATTTCTCGGGGAAGTAATAGGGACTCCAAGACCCGTTTAATCAATTCTTCATGTACTAATCCCTTCCCCCACCTCTGGGTTAATACTCCCAAAACCACTCCCTTATCCACGGTAGCAAAGAGGTGGAAAGGTTTATCTAGGGAAGGTAGGGCTAACACAGGGGCATGGATCAAATCTCTTTTGAGTTTCTCAACTAGTTCTTTTTCCTTATCATCCCAACTTAGACATTTGGGTTCCCCCCTCTAATAGTTTGAGATATAATTTCTTAGTCTCCAGTGCATAGGAATCAATCCACAATCTGCAATAACCCGTTAGACCTAAAAATTTGCGTAACTCCCTTTTAGTGCTGGGCAGTGGCATTCCCACTATTTTCTCTATCCGTTCCGGGCTTATCTTTCGCTTTCCCTCACTAACTAAATGTCCCAAGTATTTCACTTCTTGCTCCACATATTGTAGTTGGTTTTTAGATACCCGCAGTCCCTGCTGGCCCAGGAAATTCAATAATTTGTTAGTGGCTTCTACTACTCTTTCTCTTCTTTTTCCTGTTACTAAGAGGTCGTCTACATACTGCAACAGGGTAGTCCCCTTGGGGCTGCTAAATTTCTCCAATACTTGTTCTAACATCTGTCCAAATAAATTCGGGGATTCCGTAAACCCCTGGGGAAGCACAGTCCATCGGTATTGCTGTTGCTGTCCTGTCTTAGGGTCTTCCCACTCAAAGGCAAACAAATTCCTACCTTCCTCTGCCAAGGGACAAGCCCAAAAGGCATCCTTTAAATCTCTCACACTAAACCATTTGTGGTCATGAGGGATCTTACTTAATAACGTAGAGGGGTTTGGCACCCTGGGTGCCTGATCTGTACTGTTCGATTTAATGTTCTCAAATCCTGCATCAATCGATAATTTCCATCGGATTTCCGCACTGGTAGTATTGGGGTATTATAAGGAGACATACATGGCTCCAACAATCCATCTCTAATCAATCCTTCAATTACTGGCTGCAGTCCTCGTTTACCTTCAATGGAAATGGGATATTGTTGCTCACAGACAACATCCCCTTTCCTTTTTAAATTTATTTCAAGGGGGGGGGGATCTGTAGTTTTCCACAATTCCCTTCCCTAGCCCATACAATAGGGTCTATCTCTCTCTCCATATCCTCTGTCAACATTGCCATTTGGACAACTAATTCTTTTTCCTGAATTCCAATCTCCAGTCCTAAGAGGATAATTAAATCTCTCCCTAGTAAGTTACTTCCTATATCAGGGATATACAACAATTCCCCTTTGACCCTATCCTTAGGACCTTCTATCATCATAGGTTCAAATACTGGAACAGTAAATCCCTCCCCTTTAACCCCTGAAACAGTAATTGACCATGTCGACATTTCTACTTTCTTTGGTTTAAAATTCAGTGATGACCGTGCTGCCCCCGTATCTACTAGGAAGACTACCTCTTCCCTACAGGGTTCCACCTTCAGGTTTATCAAGTGTTCCTGGTGGGCCCCCGAGGGCAGGAACCCCTGACACCCCTATTCTTCATCAAAATTCATAAGCGGAATTGCCCTCTCTTCCCTTTTCAGAGCCGGACATTCCCGCTTAAAATGCCCTATCTTTCCGCAATAATAACATCCCGCCTGTGGAGTCTTCCAGCTCTGCCCCTGTCGCTCGAACCCTCTGTCAAACACTCCCCCTTGTCCTCTCTGCCCTACCTGCTGCCACCCACCGCTCCAGTTGCTCACTATTGGTTCCATTCTTTTCTGAACTACCTCATCAACTGTAGCTACCATCATTTTCACCTTCTGTTTTTGTCTCTCATCCTCTCTCTTTACAAACACTTTCTGTGCCTCTCTTAACAATTCATCTAATGGCTTTTCACTCCACCCTTCTATCTTCTGTATCTTTCTCTGTATGTCTGGCCATGCCTTTGTCACAAAATGTACTTTCAAAAGACCCTGTGCCACTGGGTCCTCAGGGTTCATTCCAGAATATTTCCGCATTGAGTCTCTTAATCTTTGCAAGAAAGCTGAGGGAGTCTCATCTTTCTCCTGTCTAACTTCAAAGGCTTTAGTCAAATTCTGTGACTTCGGAACTGCCTCTTTTATTCCTTTTAGAATCAGGTCTTTCAATTCCCTCATTTCTTCTCTATGCTCCGGATTTTAATTTTCCCACTGGGGGTCTCTGAGGGGAAACTTCACCTCTCCCTGTCCAGCATCTCCATCTCCAATCGGATGTTCCCTGTCCCATATTTTAATGGCTGCTCCCCATATAAGTCCCCTTTCTTCCCCAGTAAATAGTATATTCAAAATAGACATTAACTCAGCCCAGGTATACAGACTGGGCCCCAAAAATTGATCAGTTTGTTCAGACAACCCTACCAGATCCTCAACCAGGACCTTCATTTCTTTTTTAAATATTCTGACCTCCCCACTGCTGAGGGGGACACTTACAAACCCAATCTTTGTCCCCTATTGGTACCTCCCGAAGGGGATAAGTCATTACGTTCTTCCCCTTTTTCTTTTTTTTTAAAGAAATATTGCAATATTTCTAGCTCCCCATAACTTCAAACACCAATTCATCAATTCATGCTTGACTAACTTTAAAGCCTGTTCCAAACTTGTAAATATATTTATATATTTACGTTCATTTATTCAGTATTTAATATTCAAAATGTCAAATGCATACAGTTCTCAATTTTGAAATCCACTGTAATCACCCAGTTTTAGTCCCTTAATTTAAATCCAAAATTAGTTTTCTTAAGTAGTCCTGACCAATCATTGCTCAATTACAATACTATAGGTCTTGAAATAATCAGAGCTGCCTTAAAATTATTTGTCTATTCCAGTTTAAAGAAAAAATCTTCTAATGCATGAACAATGGCCGAATCCAAGGTCACAGATATTAACCATAGGATCTTGTTTTTACTACAATCTAATGTTGAACTGAAACTTCAACTGTCCTCCATAAATCGCTTTTATGTAAAGATAGAAGAGATTAGTTAGAAACTGATAGTAAGGCAGTCATGACCTGTAAGAAGAACAGGAGTTAACATTCTTTGTTTTTCACAATCTCTGTAGAATCCTTAACCTTAAAAGAAATCATGTTAAGTTTCCATAATAAGAATCAGATTCAAAACAGTCCCGGAACTCAAGCTCCAGGGAATAAAACGCAAACATTCAATCACCAACAAACAAATGTGCATTCAAACCAAATCACGAAGGGTTAAACTTTCTACCAGCTGTACAGCTCTCTTCATTCTCTCTCTCTCTCTCTCTCTCTCTCTCTCTCTCTCACTCATCGACAAATAAATTCAGATATTTACAAACCCAGTCTTTGTCCGACCTGAATTTTGGCCAAAAGAGGCGGGACGAAGAATGGATTCCTTAGTCCATATGCATCTTTTTCCCCTGTACAAGTATTATTTTGCCAATTCCACAACATCCTCCCCAAAGAACTTTCTGGAGGTATGTTGTAAGGGACCCCGCCTCCAATTCCATTGCTTTTTCCTCCTTTTGTTTTTCCCGGAGGCTTTTTCCTTACCCACGGCACAACCCATATTGAGTTCCTTCGTTAGTCCCTTATTAACTACTAAAACTCAATCCCGGCCACCAAGGCAATACTTAAAAGTCAGGTTTCTTACCTTGGTCTGTGCACAGAGTTGCCTGGCCCCTTTGTGCCGTATTGTCTATCGAGCTCCTATCACTGTCTGATTCAGATGTCTCTCTTGTGGGATTCGTACCAGTCGCCCAAGGGAGCAGACCAAACCAGGACACGAGACCGCTCCTCAATGGGGAACGGGACGCGTCTTCCCAGTATCCAAGGCCAGCCACTCCCCCCGGTGATGGAAGAAAATCCCGGACGAGCCCCCACTTGTGAGAAACAAAGCCCACTCACTTCAATAATTTCAGTCCGAGACAAGATCTGAATCAATAGTGTCATTTATTTTACACTTGCAAGTGGGTGTGATGTCCCTTTCTCAAGGCAAGGGACATACACACACTAAATTCAATTCATACATAACATTTATATGATTTGATGTCTATTGTTTTACACTGCTCCCTCCCCTGCTTACATCGTCCACTTCCCTAAGACCGGCCCCCATTACCCCTGTTTACCTCTTGCCTTATCCGGCCTTGTCTGTGATAAAATGCTTATTTCTGGTCTCACAAGGCTGTTTGACCTTACCCTGTTATAGGTCATTGTTAGGCATATCCCTTCTTCATCATTATCTACCCCCTTCATCTGTGCCTTTCCCGAGGCCGTTCTGATCCCTATGACCCTTTTAATTGGGGTTTGTTCCTGTGTTTTTGTAAAAGTGGGAAGCACATGTTTATACCTACTGTTTGTACAGGCGTATCTAGCTTAACTTCATCCCCTCACAACATCTTATCTACTTGCCCATAATGTCTACCTTCTGACATACAGTTTTAGCTAATACAAAAACAATTATATATTTCCTCCACATCGTTTCCATTCTTGTTGACCCAGCACTTGGCTAAAACAATTACCCACTGGTGTGAGTTCACCTCCTTTGTAAAATGGAATTGCAAAAGTAACACTAATCCTACTGATATCCCACAATGTGCAGCCCTCCCTGGTAGAGATTCATAGGGCAGGATTTACCCAGAGCACATTCAAACCCAGAGATATGGATGTTTTCTTTTCTGGATTTGTTTCTTCATCCATTTAAATGATTTGGATGTGAATAGAGCCGGTACGGTTTGTAAGTTTGCAGATGACACCAAAATTGGAGGTATTGTGGACAGTGATAAAGGTTGTCTCAGAATACAATGGGATATTGATCAGATGGGCCAATGGGCTGCGGAGTGGCGAATAGGGTTAAATTTAGATAAATGTGAGGTGCTGCACTTTAGAAAAGCAAATCAGAGCAGGACTCACACTGAATTGTAAGATCTTGGAGAGTCTTGCTGAACAAAGAGACCTTGGAGTGCATGTTCATAGTTCCTTGAAAGTAGAGTCACAGGTAGATAGGATAGTGAAGAAATTGTTTGGAATTCTTCCTTCGTTGGTCAGAGCATCGAGTAAAGGAGCTGTACAGGGCATTGGTTAGATCACTTGTTACATTGTGTGCAATTCTGGTCTCCCTCTTATCAGAAAGAGGCACTTAAACGTGGAAGGTTTGAGAATTATTTTTTAAGGATGTTGCCAGGGTTGGAGGATTTGAGTTGCAGGGAGAGGGATAATAGGCTGGGGCCATTTTCCCTGGAGTGTCATAGGCTGAGGTGTGATGTTGAAGAGGATTATAAAATTGTGAGGGGCATGGATAGTGTAAATAGACTAGGTGTTTACCCTGGGGTGGTGGAACCCAGAACGAGAGGATATAGGTTTAGGGTGAGAGGGGAAAATTCAAAAGGAGCCTAAAGGGCAACCAAAATTGTGACATTTAAAAGGCATTTGAATAGCAAGGGTTCAGAAGGATGACGGTCAAGTGCTGGCAAATGGGAATAGTTTAGGTTAGAATATCTGGTTTGCATAGATGGGTTGGACTGAAGAGTCTGTTTTTGTGCTAGACATCTCTGACTGTGGGATCATAAAAGTGAACACTGCTCTGATTCACCTCTGGGCTTCTTGATGTCCACTTGTTCGTTATCCAGCTTCCTCAGTCTCACATGAGTGTATTTTTGCCATGTTTAGTATTTTACCACGACGTTCACAGACCTTTTTGTAAATGAATTGTCCACTGCTGCCCGACTCCTGACCATACGCTGCTCCATTATCAGGTTATTTTTTCCACAATATCTTTGACAGTCAAGAATTCTTTTTTTCCAATAGTGAGTGGATTTTTCTTCCATTTCTGACAGTCAAATTCTGCACCATTTTTATTCCCTATAATTCATATTGCACTCCCTGAAACATCATGTGTATTTCACCTTCCACAGATACCAGTGATCATTGCCAAAGCCCTGTTGCCTGTGGAGAGGGTGATGTTTGACTTCCTTGTACAGCTGCAGTTTGAATGGTGAAGGCGTTCCCACAATGTGGTTGGGTAAGAGACATTACAGATTATTCACTCAGCAATAGTGAGACGTAGAAGATATCTGTACAAATCCACATGTTTTTAATTTCACAAAAATATTGAGAACTTTTGACATAAGGCCACAGCTGGAGAATATTATGTCCAGTGACCAAACCCATTGCCAAATCAGCAATTTTTCAGGAATGCCTTAAAGGAAGAAAACAGATCTTAAAGGGTGGGAATTGCAGACCATGTTGCCTTGGAATCTATAGAAACAGTGACACTGCTGAACTTAAAAATAAACACATCATTGGGAGACTAAACTAAAATGAGTTATTCAGATATGAAAGGGTGTGTGGTGCAGGAAGACAGGAATGATTACAGCCAGGAATTAAGTCAAGGGTGTGAAAGTAAATTGTTGTTGCTGATAAATGGGAACCTTTTGATGGATCAGCAAGTTCTGGTACAAGTGAGCACTTGGGCGGTAGAGTTTTCAATGTTCTGGAGATTAAAAGGAGGATGATTGTGGGACACTGGCCAGGAGTGGGTTTAGATAATGAAATCTAGAGTCAACAAAATGAATGAATGAGAGTTTCAGCAAATGAGCTGAGACTGTGGTGAGGTCAGGTGATATCATTGAAGTCGAAATAGTGGTCTTGGAGTGCAACTGGGCTATCACCCTCACCTCACCTCTGGAATTCAGCTGTTTGTCAGTTTGTGAATCAAGTCTGTAACAAGACTAGGATCTGAGTGGCCCTGGCAGAACCCAAACTGGGTGTCACAGAAGGTTATTGCTGAGCAGCTGCTTGACAGCACTGTTGATGACACCTTCCATCACTTCACTGCTGAGCGAGTGTCCACTGATGGAGGGAAATTGGCTGGGTTGGCTCTGTCCTGCGTTTTTGTGTTGAAGATCCCTGGGAAATGTTCCACAATGTCAGTAGGTGCCAGTGCTGGAATTGTCTTGGTGGGCAGCAATTTCTGGAGCACAGCCATCAGTCTTATTGCCACAATGCTGGCAGGGCCGACAGCCTTTACACTACTTCTCCATTTCTTGATCTGATTTGAAATAAGTTTTCAACCAAGTTGATTCACGTCTGTGATGTCAGGGACCAATGTAGAAGGCTCATCCACTTGGCACTGCTGGCTGAAGATTGCTGCAAATGCTGTTGTCTTGTCTGTTATATGGATGTGTGAGACTCCTCCATCCGTAAGGGTGGGGATACCTGTGATGCTTCCTGCAGTGAGTTGTTTAATTGTCCATCACCATTCCTGACTAGGTGTGGCAGAACTACAGAGCTCAGATCTGATCCATTGGTTGTTGGATCACATAGTTCTATTTGGTGTTGCTTGCGCTGTTTGGCATGTAGGTTGGGTAGCTTCACCAGGTTGGCACCACATTTTTAGGTATGCCTGGTATTGCTCCTGGCATGCCCTGCGGAACTCTCCATTGAACTAGGGTTGATCCCCTGGCTTGCTGTTAATGGTTGAGTGGGGAATATACCAGGCCATGAGATTTCAGATTGGGCTGGAGTACAGTTCTGTTGCTGTTGTTGGCCCACAGTGAGACAGAAGGGTCAAGAGGGCTGATTGTGTGGTTGTATTTTCCAGTGCGTTAGTAGATGTAATGTGGTCCATCCAGTTTCATTCCTTTGTTGAGACTGTGCAGTGATTAATACAATGAGTGATTTGGTTGGCCACTGTCAGGAATGCAACTTTTTAAAAAAAGGTTTTGTGATTTACACATGAAAGAAGTGAAACTATCATGGTATTCGAACAGATAAAAGACTCAACAGACAATCAAGGTATTTTTCAATGGATAATTTCAGTTACATCACACTAAATGTTTGCTATAAATTCTGTGCCTTAGAATTGTGCCCTCCACAATCACCTGATGAAGGAGCGGTGCTCCGAAAGCTAGTGTGCTTCCAGTTAAACCTGTTGGACTATAACCTGGTGTTGTGTGATTCTTAACTTAGAATATTACAGCACTACTAACAGGTCAGCATGTAAACAGGCTCAGTCCAGTTAATCAATACATTTGGAAGGATTTCCTCCAAGTTTGATGACACAATATTCGTCAAAACCGTCAACTTCAACCTGCGATGTTGTTATTAACAAAAGCTTCAGGCTGACACAAATCTCCCTCCCCCACTGCAATGTGGTAACTGGGCCCGGCCCAGGAATTGGAACTGGGACATTTGTGGACTGTGATCTCAAAGGAATGGAGCAAACACAATTCTGACAGATTAGTTCTCAGAGATGAGTAGCAAGTTTGAGACAAGGCAGGTGGTATGCCTTCTTGCACTTAGCTTAATTTCATTTCTTATTTACAGTCGTGTTTTGCAAAGTATAAAGAACCGGTTTGTTTTCCATGGTTGGGGACTTTTATTCTAGTTGATCACAGTTGCTGCCTCTCGCTCCCCAAGTCAAATCATAGGATCAATAACAAAACAATAAACTGCAGGTGCTGGAGATCTGAACCCCAGAAACAAAGTGCTGGAGAACCTCAGCAGTTCTGAGGGCATTGGTGGAGAGAAAAATAATGTTACATTTCAATTTCAGTGACTCTTCGTCTGAACGGACAAATGGTCATGAGACTTGGAGCTTCCAATGTTTAATTCCCCTCAGAGATGCTGCTGGACCTGCGGTTCTCCAGTACTGTGCTTTCTATAGTGAACTTTATTTACAAAACAGATCGGAAAAATACTAATCTCCAAAAGTGAAAGGTTCATTGCAAACATGAGCATAGTTTCCACACTTGAGTTACACAGACACGTCTCAGTTTAAAAACACGATTTAACTCAAAATAATATTCCATCTCAAAATTAACCAAGTTACACCAGTAATAAAGCTCATCCACCCAATGAGGCACTTCAGCACAACATCCTGCAGTGTTGCACACAGCCACCTTTACCAGAGAATGATCACATGTCACAAAATTGAAGGCCAAGAGCATGTCTCTTCAAAAGAGCTGAAGTCGAAGTCAAACTCAATTTTTGGAAGGATTTTTATTAAACCTGATTGAACATTTAAAACTCAGAGCATAATCGTTGCTTTTTTAAACAAAGTGTGTAGGAAACATCCCACATCTTGCAAAAGGTTCAGTTCGGTCTGATACACAGAGACAAAGGTCAAGCAAACATCACACTTTCCATTCACTTCTACAAAGGGCTGACATCACATTTCTTCAGGATTTAAAGTATTTTATAAATTGTTTGTAAAATTATTTGTCACGTTAAAGAACTGGACAATAAATGTCATTGTATGCAATAAGAGTGAAGCCTGTGACAGCAGATTTAGCTTTGGAGGGCAGTGTGTGTGCTTTCTAACTTCTGGGAGCACTTTGGGAGACTGCTCCCAGATGGTGGTAGTGAGCATATCTGGAATGCACTGTTTAGATTTAGGAATCTATGGGAGACAATCTGTGGTTCCAATAGTACTTGGCTTGTGTTGTTGGTGGACAGTAAGCAATTCATAAAGTTACTTATGTATTGTTGTGGACTCCCGGAATGGTATTCAAATCTGCCAGGTTGCCTTCAATAGTGTGAATGCATCTATTGTAAATATTTGGAATATTCCAGAACTGCCCAGGGCTTGGCAAATTCAGGGGGGGACAAAAAATCACATGGAGTAATTTGAAATTAAGAATCCAAGAGGACTGAACCACTGAAGTATTCAATTCAAATAGTTAAATGGAGTGCTCACATTTAAAATACCTGTTATCCATAGGAATGGATGGACTGACAGAATTGGGATCAAATTCCTGGCTGGGAAGTGTGAAATGTGCTTTGATAAAGTAACCTGCATTTACCGACAATAATTTGACAAGCTCGGAAATTTAACAAAACAATTCGAGCTTCATTGCTGCTCCAGTCGGGTCACAAGCTCTGTGAAAAAATAACAATGTTCAGGTTTATTGCATACACTCTGAAACACGTGTTCCTTCTGCAGATCCTGCAAGTTTCCCCAATGAGCATAGTCCATCCAAATGATGTTGCTAGCTTTGGCCAACTCATTTCTTTCCGAGCCTCTATAACCTGAAGACTGACCAGAAGCAATTACTCCACATATGTGGGAACATTACCGACGAGGATTTTTTTAATTTCAGAATTGACTTCCATATATTCAGTGCCCAGAAAAGATAAAAAGCTTGTTACCTTTTATGGAGCAATGATTTAGTGGGAGTAAAACACTAACCATTTCTTGCTTAACAATCAAACTACGTCAATTTTAAAAATGAACACTTCTCAACAGTTCACTAGATCCTAATGAAATATTTTGTGCGAAACAAATCACATGATACATAGTTAGTCAGATAATAAAACAAGTTTGTTCATTGAAGAACCCAGAGGAAAAGGTAATGATATAATGTGAGTTTGATATACTTCAATCATCATTTCACGTGCATTCTCTGCATAAATTCTCCTTTTCCTCCTCGAAGTATTCAACTTCTTGAATAATTGAGAGAATGAAGTCACAGTTGTACAACACAAAATCAGACCCTTCAGTCCAACTTGCCCATGCTGACCATTTATCCAAAATTAATCTAGTCCCATTTGCCAGCATTTGCTCCATATCCATCTTAAACCCTTTCTACTGATTCAGTTTATTTTACTTTATCAGCACTTGAAATACTGACATTTTTTTTTCTCCCAACATTGGTTAAAGAAATTATAAGTTCATTCATCCAAGTTAATTTTGTAATCTTTCACAAAGAAAAAAGTGAGAACAACATATAGCTCAGTGCAAAACAAAATACTGCAGCTGTGCAATATCTGGGACCACTCTAAAGGTGAGGCACTGATACTGCAAAAGTTTGTCAGAATGGTTTCAAAGACTGACAATAATGTCTTCGCCTTCCCATAGTTAAGGTAAATGTGAGATATCTGAATTTCATGAATTGGTTCCTATTGCACTTTGATCAACAAAAAATATTCTTGGTTTAAACTTCTCAAAGGAGAAAGTGACGACCAAAGAAGCTGGATGTCAGAGTCGAAAAGTGTCATGCTGGAAAAGCACAGCAAGTCAGGCAGCATCCCAGAAGCAGGAGAGTTGATGCTTCAGGCTAAAGCTCTTCATCAGGAATCACAGGCTTCAGAAAAATAACTGGCATAGACTTATGCCAATACATATGTAGAAAGGTCAGATTAGAGACTAATTTCAGATTTGGTACCATTCAGTGCAACATTTCAGTATGATATTTACATATGTACCTAAAAGAGAAGTTGTCTAAAATTACAAGCTGTAGGATGATTATAGGATTGAACCTGGAAATAAAGCTGGTGACCCAGAATGGCAAAGTGAAGTCCCATCAGTATCGCCCTGGGCAGTGCCAAGTAAGAATTTGAGAGCAGAGTTGCCACTTTGGTGTAACCTGCAGTCTGGCCAAATTGCAGCAAAAATCTGTTCAATTTTATCTGCAAACTATTGAATGCAAAATCCTCCTTGCACAATAATGAGGCAGCATTTTGGGATGCCATTTTTAAAATATATTATTTTCAAAGTTACTCACCATTAAGAGTGATCACTTGGTGCTGTCTGCATAACATAATACGAAAAGGAATTAACAGAAAGAAACATTATAACCCAAATTCAGAGTCACTAATTCATTGATATTGCATGGGTCCAGCATTTAGAAGTAATCAATTTTTAAAAATAAATACAGATACGTTTACTAAGTATATTGGAGCACAGTCAAGTTTCTTACTGAACAGTGACAGGATTGGACAGAGTCCACATGGATTTAAGAGGGGAATCATACTTAGCAAATCTACTGAAAGAATCTACAGAGTCGAATATTAAAGTAAGAAATTGCAGGATATTTAGAAAAGCTTATCATTAAACATGGTAGACTGGGTTTTGTGAAAGAGAAACTATATTTGACAAATTTATGACAGTTCATTGAGGAGATAACAAGCAGGGTGATAAAGGGCAATCCAATTATGTTCTGTATTTGGATTTTAAAAATGCAAATGATAAGGTGCTACATAAAAGTTAATTGCACAATTTAGGAGCTCATGGTATCGGTGAAATGTATTAGCATGGACTGAGGATTGGTTAACTACACTGGCTGTTGCTGAGTCCTCACTTGGAGTACTGTATACAGTGTTCGCTCCCATATTTAATAAAGGATAAACTAACATCGGAGACCATTCAAAAAAGATTCACGTAGTTGCTTTGAGGGTAAAAGGGTTGACCTGTCAAGAATAGATAAGCAGGGGTGATCTAATGGAAACAAGATTCTGAGGAGCTTGATAGAGTAGATGTTGACTAGATCTTCTCGCACCAGTGAAGTCTCAAACCAGGGGACATTACATAAGGGAACATTCATTTTAGAAGAAGTAAAGAATTTTTTTCTCTCAGTGAATGGCTCGAATTTTCTCGCCCAAACAATTGTGAAAGTTAAATGTGGGAGGGGAATAGTTGGGTTACTCTTTGGAGGGTTGTTCTGGCTTGTTGGGTTGAAGGGCCTGTTTCCACATAGTAGGGAATCTGTGATTCTGTCTCAAATTATTTTAAAAGAGGGCAGATAGATTTTTGAAGTATTGAGCAGTTGAGGGCTATGCGGATCAAGCATAAAAGAGGTGTTGAGGTCTGGATTGGCCAAGCCATGATCTCATAGAATGGGGGACAAGCTGAAGGCGATGAATGCCCGACTCCTGCTCTGATTCCTTGAGGCTCCGTTTCATGTTTGTTTTTGTTTCCAAAGAAGAGCGTGATACAATGTGCTAAAGATCTCAAAATGGTGTGTTTATGTACTGATTTAGATTGATTCATCAATCACAGCTATACAGTCATGAGTAGGAAGGGAATTCCCTCCATGAATAAAGGAAATCTACTGCAGAGCTCTCACAAAGGGAATTCTTACCCTCAGTAAACTCTCCCATCCCATTACCCAACATATCAGCAAAAGCAGGCCGCACTGCGCATGCTCTAGCCAACAAAGTGACCCGCGGATGACTGATGTCAGCACCGGACCAATGAAAGGACGGTGGGCGGATCTGGAGGACCGAGCGGGATGTTGGTCCTCCAGCCAATCAAAGTAAATGAAGGGCGGAGCTAAACTAAACCATGTGATCACCCTCGTGCGCGGCGCCGAGTCGCCGTAATGAATGCTCGGGAAGTTATGGAGAGAAAGGATACGGTAAGGAAAGAAATAAACAGGGAAACGGGAGAAAAACTGTGTTGCTATGAGCGGAGAGGTTATACAAACAAATTGTGCACGTCGGAAAACACAAATTTGAACGTCCCAGTCCCGTGTTTGCAGTAAATTAGGAATGGCCTCAGCGCGGCTGCAGGCCTGAGTAAGCGCCGCCATCTTTATTCGGGACAAAGATTCACTGGACACGTGCGCGGCCGCCATCTTTGTAGGGGGCAAGGTGCAGCTAGGCGCATGTGCAGCCTTTCTCTATTATAGAGTCATTGTGATCATAACAGCCAATGCTGCTCTGATTCACCTCTGGGCTCCCTCATAACCACTTTGTCAATATATAGCTTCCTCAGTCTCGAACCATGGGTGTATTTTTGGTCTGTTTACTACTGTATTATTACTTTTATAGACCCTTTGTAAATGAGTTTTTCACTGCGGCCCAGCCCCTGACCATGTACTGCTCTATTATCAGATTACTTTTTTCATGAATATTTATGACAGTCAAGAATTCTTTTTTCCAACAAGCAAGTGTATTTTCCTTCCATTTCTGACGATCAAATTCTGTACCATTTTCATTCCCTGTAATCCATTTTGCACTCCCTGAAACATCAACTGTGTTCCTCCTTCCACAGATACCAGTGATTAATGCCAAAGCCCTGTTGACTGTGGAGAGGGTGATGTTTGACTTTCTTGTACAGCTGCAGTTTGTGTGGTGAAGGTGCTCCTACAATGTGGTTGGGTAAGTGGCATTATAGATTATTCATTCAGCAACAGTGATAATTTGAAAATAATGTCCAAATCAACAACAGTTTGTATTTTTATTATCATGCTTATAATTTCTCAAAAATACTATTGAGAGTTTTAGACATAAGGCCAGAGATGGAGATATTAGGTCAGGTGACCAAAAGCATTGCCAAAAAGCAGGTTTTGAGGGATGTCTTAAAGGTGGAAAGCAGACCTGTGAGGTTTCGGCTGCGAATTTCAGACCAAGCTGCTGCAGCAACTGTCGAAACAGCCACACAGGTGAAGTAATGACTTAACAAATGGTTGGGAGTCTCGAAGAAAATGGGTTGTCGAGGCCTCAGTGTGTGTGGTGCAGGGAGCCAGGGATTATCACAGCCAGGAATTAAATCAAGTGAGAGAACTTTAAATTGAGGGATATTGGCCAGGTGCTGGCAGGTGAGACTAGATTGGGTTGGGTTATCTGGTCAGCATGGACGGGTTGGACCGAAGGATCTGTTTCCTTGCTGTACATCTCTATGGCTGTATGTTGATTATAATTAGGAGCCTTTTGATGAAACAACAAGCAGAGATTTAGACTTTCTTGAGATTACAGGGAGGATGAATGTGGCAAGCTGGCCCTGAGTGTGTTTGGAAAATGAAGTCTGGAGATAACACAAGGTGGATGAAAGTGTATGAGCTGAGACAAGGGTGGAATCAGCGAGAAATAGTGGTCTTGGAGTGGGACTGAGTTATCACACTCACCTCACCTCGCCTCTGGGATTCAGTTAGTTGCCAGATTGTGAATCAGGGCGGTAACACAATCGGGAGCTGACTGGCCCTGGTGGAGCCTAAAATGAGGGTCGCTGATCTGACTGTTGCTGAGCATCTGCTGCTTGGTAGCCCTGTTGATGAATACTTCCATCACTTTACTGCTAATCGAGTGTGGACTGATAGATGGAAATTGCCTGGGTTGGATTGCCCTGTGTTTTTGTGTTGAACATCCCTGGGCAATGTTCCACATTGTCGGTCGATGCCAGTGATGGAGCGGTACTTGGCTTGGTGGGTGGCAAGTTCTGGAGCACAAGATATCAGTATTATTGCCAGAATATTGGCAGGGCCCATAGCCTTTGCACGACTTAACAGTTTCTTGATGTTATTCAAACTCAACCGAACTGGTTTAAAACTCACATCTGTGATGTTGGAAACCACTGGAGAAGGCTGAGATGGATCATCCCACTTTGCACTTCTGGCTGCAGATTGCTGCAAATGCTGTCATCTTTTCTCGTGCATGGGTGTGTGAGGCCCCTTCATCAGTAAGGGTGGGGATATCTGTGATGCTTCCTGCAGTGAGTTGTTTAATTGTCCATCACCGTTCACAACTGGGTGTGGCAGAACTGCAGAGCTCCGATCTGCTCCATTGGATGTAGGATCACTTAGCTCTGTTGCTTGCTGCTGATGTTGTTTGATATGCAGATAGTCCTCTTTGGTCGTTTCACCCAGTTAGCACTTCATTTTTACGTCTGCCTGGTGCTGCTCATGGCACGCCCTCCTTTACTGTCCATTGTGATGGGTGAGTGCGGGATGTACAAACCCATGAGATTACAGATTGTGCTGGAGAACAGTTCTGCTGCTGCTGATGTCCCACAGTGCCTCAGAGATACCCAGTTTGAGATCCTACATCTCTTCAAAGTCTGTCCCATTTAGAACGGTGATAGTGTCACTCAACACGATGGAGGTTTTTCTTAACTTTAAGACAAGACTTTGTCTCCAAAAGGAATGTGAGATGGTCGCTCGTACTGATACTGTCATGGACAGATGGATCTGCAGCTGGTCAATTCAGAACAATGAGATCAAGTATGTTTTTCCCGCTTGTTGGTTCCCTCACCACCCGCTGCAGACTCAGTTGAGCAGCTATACCCTTTAGGACCTGGCCAGCTCAGTCAGTAACTCTATTGTAGAGCTAGTCTCGATTGTGGACATTGAAATCCTGTACCCAGAGTGCATTTGACACCATTTTATTGCCTCGGTGCTTCCTCCAAATGTTATTCAACATGAAGGAGGAGTGATTCATCAGCCAAGGGAGGACGGGACGTGGTAATCAGCAGTAGCCATAAGACTTCCTGGTCTCCGGAGCCAATGCTGTGTACTCCCAGGGCAAATCCTCCCTGTCTGTACACCACTGTGCCACCACCTCTGCCTGGTCTGTCCTGCTGGTGGGACAGGACATATCCAGAGATTTCAGGAGAAGGTGAAGACTGCAGATGCTGGAGATCAGAGTCAAGAGTCTGGGACTGGAAAAACACAGCAGGTCAGGCTGATGAAGGGCTTAGTCTCGAAACATCGATTCTCCTTCTCCTCGGATGCTCCCTGACTGTTGTGCTTTTCCAGCACCACACTCTCGATATCTAGGGATGGTGATGGTGGTGTCTGGTCATTGTTTGTAAGGGATGATTCCGTGGGTATGACTATGTCAGGCTGTTCCTTGACTAGTCTGTGAGACAGCTCTGCACATTTTGGCACCAAAAACCATATGTTATTGAGGAGGACGTTGCACCATCGAGAGGGCTGATTCTGTGGTTGTAATTTCTGGTGCCTTGTTCGTTGCCAACTGTTCCATCCAGTTTCATTCCTGTGTTGAGACTTTGCAGTGATCAGTACAGTGAGTAGCTGGCTGGGCCGCTGTCAGGTTGGCAGGATTTTTTTTGCCATTGACAGTGGTTTCATGGAGATCAGCAGATTCCTAATACGTTTTTTTTTCTTGAATTCAGATTCTGGGTAAAAGCTAAATACATCAGGTTTGTTCATTCATTTTAAATATCACTAACCCTGGTTTTGTTTCTTTATAAAACACTGTCCATCATCCTGTCTCCTCCATCCTCCCCTCCAACAACGAGTGAGGAGCACATGGAGTTTCTCTGTCACTAAGACTGAGATGATCCGATCTGCTGTTTCTCTCCCTCCCACTAGCCCACTGAGCCAAACTGCCTCACGTGGTGTTTTTGTCCTAAACCTACATCTTTCTCCAGTGTCTTATCAAGCCTTATCAGAGCTCACCTTGACCCTTTACTCTAATCTCACGAAACTCACTTTCCAACTCTCTTTCCTCCACTGCCGCCTCATCACTCCCCCTCGCCAATTCATGGACATTGTTCCTTGTTCTGTCTGTTGGTCTCTTTTTGGTTATGTCCTTCTCTCCCATTCTGTGAAAAACTACTATTTGACCTCACGGTTGTTGGAAAATCTTGCTCCATCTCCACTCTCCTTTTCCTTTCTGAATTCCTTGCATTTGGTGTCCCTCAACGATCTATCCTTGGTCTCTCCTGTATCTCACGTACATAGTGCCAGGAGGTGATATCATCCAAACACACTGTGTTAGGTTTGACATGTACACTGACGATGCCCAGCTCTCCCTCCCCATCATCCCTCTCCATTACTCCACTGTTACTCAGTTATCAAACTGCTTAGCACATTCCCACTACTCGATTAGCTGCAATTTCAGCCAATGAAACATTGTCACGGTTAAACCCATTGCCTTATCTTTACCTTTCTGCTGAGCCCCTCCCTCCCACTGGGAACTCTCTGAAGAAGAACGACACTCTTCACAATATTGCTGTTATATCTGACCCCAAGGTGACCTTCTGATCAGACATCCACAAAATCACAACACCAGGAAATCCAATCTCTTAAACGTTGCTTTTCTCCACCTCACCCCAGCTCCATTGCTACTGAAACCCCTTACCCGCGTCTGTTCCCTTATACTTGAATCCAAAACAGAACCCTTAATTCCGTGACTCAGAATCTGGTTTCAGACTCCCTTCTCAGTATTTACCCTCAGACACATCCTCTCAGTATTTATCCTGTCAAACCCCTTAAGAATCCCATCTGTCTCAATGAGATCACCTCTCTTTCTCCAAAATCCAGTGAGTAGAGTTCCAAACTTTTCAGCCTTTATCTAAAAGGTAATCCCTCCAAACCAGGGATCATCTCATTGAATCTTCCCTGAAATGCCTCCAATAAAGTGACACATTTTCTTCTCTAAAGGGACCAAAACTGCTCTCATTACTGCAGATATGGTGGTCTCACCAGCACTTCCACACGTTAGTCTCAGGTATATACTCCAAACTCTAATAATGAAAACCTTTGAAACAAAACATTCGATTCCCCTTCCTGATTCCCTGTTGTAACTGTGTGGTAGCTTTCTGTGTTTCCTGAACAATTACCCCTGGTCCCTTTGTGATGCAGCTTTCTACAGTTTCCACCATTTAAATAGTAGTTTGTTCTTTTATTTTCTCCTCCAAAATGAGCAATTTCCCATTTTTCCCAAGTTACACCCCATCTGGCAACTTGTTGCCTCCTTCTCCTGTGCATCTCTCTCTTTTCATAATCCTCTTAGACCTTTACAGTTATGCCTTTTCTAGGAGATATCACCCCCCCTCCCATTCTTCCAAGCATTTACTGGGAGCACTGGGCAGTGGGAAGCAGGCAGAGTTGCTATCTTTTTAGGGATACACTTTGGAGTGATTGAGAGGATCTTCCTACCCATTGGTCAGGATGGAGACAACTTGCCCATCGTTAGGCATTAGCCTTTCACACCCATGTCTTATTGATGAGGCAGAGCGGCAGCGCGGAATGAAAGAAAAGAAAGGAATTCTTGTTCCCCATATCTCACTGACGCTTGGATCATTTTCTCCAATGTGTCAAAGAACTGCTGTGTTCAGTCACATGAGATCTCAAGTTGGAATCTCCTAGAAACCCACAGATTTCCCTCTGTTTTGACTGCTGATGTCGTCAAGGGTAATATGTACAGTAATTCTGGGCCACAAGGAGGGGATGGTGTGAGTTTCTAACTTGAACTGACAGTGATAGATTTTATAAACTTGTATTACAGGATATTACAGGTGGACATTCAGATGGTAATCTCAGTAAATATTCTGCTAAACTCTAATTGAATTACTCAGTATATCAGGATCTGGATATTCGCATTGTGTGTGTGAGTATTGTGTTCCAGACCAATCCCATTTGCTGCCTAAAAATTCTCCTTTGAATCATCGCATTCTCTCAAAAGGTCTCCCCAAACCTTCAATGTGTCATGTAATCCTTTTATGATGACCTGATGAGTGTAAGGTGTATTATTCGAATGTGTAATTTTTGTATAAGGATTTCTCAGAGAGGGAGCAGAATATTCTTAAAGGGGAGAATAGCCATTTTGAGGGGAGGCTGTTGTTTATTGGTATCAATGACATAGGAATAGAAGAGTTCACATTATTGGATCATTGGAATCTCTTGTGGGGTAGAATTGCCCTCCATCAGAAGGATGGATTGTACTGGCACTGGAAGGGAACAGTTGCTAGTGCTATTCAGGAGGCATTAAACCAGTGAAGGAATGTGGGTAAACCCAGAGAGCGAGTGAGGCAAAAGCTCAGTCTGACGCTGGTACAGTTCAGATGTCAAACAGTCAAGGCAGACAAGGGCACGGCACAGAATGAGCAGTTACACTGCATTTATTTCAATGCAGGAGGCCCGATAGGTCGGGCAGAGGAGCTCAGGGTATGGTCTGGAACATGGCACTGGGGTATTATAGCAATTATAGAGGCATGACTTAATGATGGATAGGACCAGCAGCTCAATTTTCCACTGTATAGATACTATAGCAAAGATAGAAAGGGGGCAACAGAGCAGGGGGAGTGGTATTTTTGATTAGGGCTAACATTACAGCTGGGCTTCAAGAGGGTATTCCTGGGAGTACATCCAGGCAGGTTATACAGGTGGAACTGAGAAATAAGAAAGGGATGATCTCCTTATTGGGATGGTAATGTTGACCCCCTTCCCCAATAGTCAGCAGGGAGTTGAAAAGCAAATTTACTGAGAGATCACTTATCTGTAAGAACAGTATGGTTATGTACAAGACTTGACCTTCTTTGTTATTCATTCACAGGATGAGGGTGTCACTGGCTGGGCCCAAAGGGCAGTAAAGAGTCAACTACATTGCTGTGGGTCTGGAGTCACATGTAGGCCAGACCAGGTAAGGATGGCAGATTTCTTCCCTGAAGGATATTCGCGAATCTGATGAGGATTCTTTTCGCAATAATCAACAATGGATTCATGGTCTTCAATGGATTCTTAATTCCACATTTTTATTGAATTTACATTCCACTGTCTGCCATGACGGGACCCAAACCCTGGGCCCCAGAACGTTATCTGGGTGTCTGGATTATCCATCTAGTGATAATCTCACTAGGCCATTTGGCAGGGTGAGTGACTGAGGTATCCGTGGGGCAGCACATCAGCACCAAAGATCCCATGGTCTCTGTGGAAGATAGAAAGGGTTGGGGAGGGAGCTATATCCCTGGTGGTGGGGTCTGACTGTAGGTAGCAGACATAGCAGAGGTTAATGGAGATTAGTGGGTGGCAGGTGAGGACCGGGAGATTATATTCTTATTGTGGTTGGAGGGGTGGGGGGGAAGGTGAAGGTACAGGAAGTGGAGGATATGCGTTGAAGTGCATTGTTGAGCAGATATTGCAGAGGCGGAGGAATTGGGAGTACAGGTTCACATTTTGACAGGAATATACTTGAGGGTAATCAGGAGAGCAAAAAGGGGACTTGAAATGTCTCTAGGAAATATTTTAAGGAGAATCCAAAGAGATTCTACATATACATTAAGGATAAAATAATAACCAGACAGAGAATAGGACCCCTTAAAGATCAACAAGGCCATCTATGGAACAACAGGAGGCGGGAGAAATACTCTGCTATTCTATTCTAGAGAGTTTGGAGAAATAAACAGTGATAACTTGAAAAGTGTCTATATTACAGAGGAGGAACTACTGGATGTCTTAAACAGTAGCAAGGTGGATAAATCCCTGGGACCTGATCAGGTGTATCCCAGAAATTTGTGGAAAGCTAGGAAGGTGTTGGCAGTGCCCCTCCCTGAGGTATTTATATTATTGTTTGTGAAAGGTGAGGTGCTGGAAGATGGGTGCCATTATTTAAAAAAGGTGGTAAGGAAAGGCCAGGGAACAAGAGAACAGTCAACCTAACGTCAGTGGTAGGTAAGTTGTTGGAAGGGATTCTGAGGGACAGGATTTACAGGCATTTGGAAAGACGAGGATTGATTAGGGCTAGTTAACATGGCTTTGTGTGTGGGAAATTCTCTCTCTCTAACTTGATTGAGTTTTTTTTGAAAATGTGACAAAGATGATTGATAACGCAGATTGTGGACGTTGTCTATGTGGACACTGAATGATGTTCCACAAAGCAGACTGGTTAGCAAAGTTAGATAACATGAAATGTTGGGAGAACTAGCCATTTGGGTACAAAACTGGCTTGAAGGTAGGAGGCAGAGGGTGGTGATGGAGGCTTGCTTTGCAGACTGGAGGCCTATGAGCAGCAGTGTGCTGCAGGAATGGATATTGGGCCCTTAAATAAATGACTTGGATGTGAATATATGAGATATGGTCAGTGGGTTTACAGAAGACACCAAAATTGGAGGTGTAGTGGACAATGAAGAAGGTTAGTTCAGAATGCCAGATGAGTCACTGGAGTGAGGAATGGCAGACTGGCTTCAATTTAGACAAATGTAAGCTGTTGGATTTTTGGAAAGGCAAATCAGAGCAGGACTTATACACTTAATGGTAAAGTCCTTGGGAATGTTGCTGGACATAGAGACCATGGAGTGCAGGTTCATTGTTCCTTGAAAGTAGAGTTGAAGGTAGGCAGACTAGTGAAGGTGGTGTTTGGTATGCTTATATTTATTGGTCAATACATTGAGTACAGAAGCTGGGACATCAAATTGTGGCTGGACAGGACATTGATTAAACCATTTCAGGAATTAAGTTTTGAGTTCGAAATTCCCTGTTCTGGAAAGGAAGTTGTGAATCTTAAAAGAGTTCAGACAAGATTTACAAAGACTTTGCTAGGGTTGGAGGATTTGGGCTACAGGGAGAGGCTGAATAGGCCAGGGTTAATTTCCCTGGAGAGTCAAAGACTGAGAGGTGACTTCATGGAGATTTATAAAATCATAAGGGGCATGGATAAGGTGAGCAGCCAGGGTCTTTTCCCCCCAGTTAGGTGGGTTCAAAATAAGATCACATGGGCTAAAGTTGAGAGGGCAAGGATTTATAATGGATCTTAGGGGCAAAGTTTTCAAGCTGTGTGTGGTGTATGTGTGGAATGAGCTGCCAGATGGAGTGGAGGCTGATACAATTACAACATTTGAAAGGCATCCGATTGGGTACATGAATAGGAAGAGTTTCCAATGATACGGACCAATAGCTGGCAATTGGGGCTCCATTTGTTGAAGATTCCTAGTTGTCATGGACAAATTGGACCAAAGGTCTGTTTCTGTGCTGTACATCTCTATGACACTAATAAATGAAAATACGATGTGTTCCTCTTTTGTGGAGAGCTCGCAGAAGCACAGATAATTGTCCTTGGAGCTGAGAAGGTTAAGCAGTCATTTTGACCAGGTGCAAATTTGTTTCTAGGATATCTAATCTGCAGAGAGAGGGGAATTGTTAACAATGTCACAATGTTAGTAACTATTTTCAGGTAATTGGCAAATAATGTGAATATGTGAACATTATTTTATTCAGTAAGTTCTGAGTATCTGGAACAGTCTGAATGGCAGCTTGACACAGACTCAGCAGTTATTCATAAAAAGTAAAATTCTAAATCTGTTTAAGGGAAGATGTGGGGGGCTATGGGCAAATGGGAAGGGAATTGGGACAGATTTGCAGCATCTTCATAGGGAGAGGGTACATCCCAAATGGGCTGAAAAGCCCCAGCCCCTGTGCTCTGTGATACTGCCCCATTGACTGTGAATGTTGAAGCTCATCCCAGGGCAGAGAGAGGGAGGATCCCACCACTCACCTCACAATGGGCCCCGATGACTGATGTCAGCGCAGGCCAATAGGGGGCAGAGGGCAGTACCAGAGGACCCGGTCGTACCAGTTTGTCCTCCAACCAATCGGAGTGAATGAGGGCATCCTCAAGGCTGGAACTAAAGAAAGGCACATACCGCAGAGATCTGAGAAACTGGAGGACATGAGATAGGGAGCGTTCTGTGGCTGGTGAGGAATTATATAAATAAGGAAGAATTGTGAGGCTGGATGAGGTGACAGTGATCGGGAGAGTTGAGGATGGAGGAATTTAGAGTTAGTAAGGATTAGAGTCCTAATGTTATACAGCAAGGAAACAGGCCCTGTGGTCCAACCAGTCCATGCCGACCATAATTCCAAACTGACCTAATTGTACCTGCCTCTGCTTGGTCCACATCCATCCCAATATTTCCTAGTTATGTACTTATCTGAATGTCTTTTAAATATTGTAATTGTATTCACAGCTACCACTTCCTCTGGAAGTTCATTTCACACATATAATTTTTTTTTTAAAACCCTAATGTCTTTTCTCAAATCTTTTTAACTTCTTCTCAAAATGAATGCACCCGAGTTTTGAATCTCCCTCTCCCCCAGCTCTTCACCTTATCTACACTCTTTCTGATTTTGTAAACCTCTAATAAGGTCACCCCTGAACCTTGTGCATGCCAGTGAAAAAAATTCCCAGCCTATCCAGCCTCTCCTTACAACACATTCACTCCATTTATGGCAACATGCTGGTAAATCTCTTCTGAACCTGCTCCAATTTAATAACATCCTTCCGATAACAGCACAACCAGAACTGGACAGAGTATTCCAGAAGAGGCCTCCCCAACGTCCTGTACATCCTCAACATATCGTCCCAACTCCTGGACTCAAAGGTCTGAACGATGAAGGTAAGTGTGCTAAGCACCTTCTTAACCACCCTGTCTACATGTAACACACACTTCAAAGATTTGAAGCCCTCGGTCTCTTTGTTCCCATATCACTACTCAAGGCCCTACTTTTATTGAGTGTAAGTCCTACCCTCGTTTGTTTTGTCAGGATGTAATATTTTGCATTTATTCCAATCCAAAAAAATTTGAGTATAAAGGCAGTAGGAGTAAAATTAAGAGGGGAATCAGGAGGCAAAAAGGGACGTGAGATAGCTTTGGCAAATAAGGTTAAGGATAATCCAAAGGGCTTTTGTAAATACATGAGGAACAAAAGGCTAACTAGGGAGAAAATAGAGACCCTCAAAGATCAGCAAGACAGCCATTGTGTGGAGCTGCAGGTGATGGGCGAGATGGGAAACAAGTATTTTGCATCAGTGTTTACTGTGAAGAAGTACATGGGAGATATAGAATGTGGGGAAATAAATGGTGACATCTTGAAAAATGTCCATATTACAGAGGAGGAGGAGGAGGTGCTCAATGAGTGGCTAAGGAGCTGGTGCAGGGGAAAAGGATTCACGTTTTTTGGATCATTGTGACCTCCTCCGGAGTAGAGTTGACCTGCATAAGAAGAATGGTTTGTACCTGAATTGGAAGGTGTCTAATATCTAGGCAGGGAGACTTGCTGGTGAAACTCGGGAGGCATTAAACCAGTGAGGGAGTGGGTGTAAACCCAAGAAGATAGTGAGGAAAGAGATATGTCTGAGGCTGGTACAGTTCAGAAGTCAAATAGTCAAGGCTGGCAAGGGCAAGGCACAGAATGAAGTCGGACTGAGCAGTTGCACTGCATTTACTTCAATAGAAGAGGCCTGACAGGGAAGGCAGATGAGCTCAGGGTATGGTTTTGAACATGGCACTGGGATATTTTAGCAATTACAGAGGCATCACTCAGGGATGGATAGGACTGGCAGCTTAATGTTCCAGGGTATAGATACTATAGGGAGAATAGAAAGGGGGACAAGAGAGGAGGGGAGTGGCATTTTTGATTCGGGATAGTATTATGTTTTTGCTTAGGGAAGATATTCCTGGGAGTACGCCCAGTGAAGTTATTTAGGTGGAACTGGGAAATAAGAAAGGGATATTCATCTTATTGGGATTTCCTGCAAGGATTTCGTCCGGGTGCTCTGGTTTTCTCCCACAGTCCAAAGATGTGCAGGTTGGGTTGATTATCCAGGCTGAATTGCCCACAGTGTTCAGGGATGTACAGGTTGGGTGGATTGTCCAGGTTGAATTGCCCACAGTGTTCAGGGATGTGTAGGTTGGCTGGCCCTGGGAAATGCAATGTTATAGGGGGAGGTTAGGAGGCTCTCGAGGTCACTATCAATGTGATGGGCTGAATGACCTGCTTCCACACTGTTGGGAGTCTCTGATAATTCTACTAGTTTTAAAATAGTTACAGAAAATAATATACCAGATCTAAAAGTTAAGGTTCTGAATTGGACAAAGGCCAATTTTGATGGCACAAGGCAAGAACTTTCATCTAGCCCCTCACGCCTGCTCTGCCATTCAATAAGATCAGGGCTGATCTTTTCATGGCCTCAGCTCCACATTCCTGATCTCTCACTATAACCCTTAATTCCTTTCCTGTTCACAAATCTACATTTTGCCTTAAAGGCATTCAAGTTGATAACGTCAAATGATGCACTCGGCAGGGAATTCCACAGATGCACAACCTTTTAGCTGAAGAAGCTCCTCCTGAACTCCGTCCTAAATCTGTTCTCCCTTATTTTGAGTTAATGCTCTGTAGTTTGACCCGCCCCCAGTGGAAATAGCCTCCCTGATTCTGTCTTATCTACTCCCTTCATAATTTTATTGTTTCCTCTCCAACCTCCCATTCTTCTAAATTACAATGATTATAGAACCAGTTTTCTCAATCTCTCCACAAACACCAACCCTCAACTCCCAACTCAAACTAGTGAACCACCTCTTTACTCCCTCCAGTGTCAGTACATCCTTCCTGAAGTAAGGAGACCAAACCTGTACACAGTACTCCAGGTGTGGCCTCCCCAGCACCCTGTACAGCTGCAGCATAACCATCCCTCTAGCAATGAAGGACAATATTCCCTTCACTGCCATAATTACCTGCTGCACCTGCAAACCAACTTCCTGTGATTCATGCACAAGGACACCCAGCTCCCTCTGTACAGCAGCATGGTGCACGTTTTCGCCATTTCATCATCAGTTTGCTGTTAGTCTGACCAAAATGGATGACCTCACATATCCCAACATTGAACTCCATCTGCCAGATCCTTACCCACTCACTGAACTGATCTGTATTCCTGTGCAGACTGACAGTGGCCTCTGCAGACATTGCTCTACCTCATCTTTGTATCAAATATGAACTCTGACACCGTACACTTGGTCCTCAACTCCAAAACATTTGTGTAAATTGCAAACAGTTGTCGTGCCAACATTAATCCAAACACCCGTTTATTCCCATTCTTTATTTTTTGTTGGTTAACCGATCCAGTATCAATGATAATACATTACCCACAATGCCATGCATTTTTACCTTATTCAGCAGCCTTTTGTTAGCAACGTATCGGATACCTTCTGGAAATCCATGTACACCACATCCACAGAGTCCACCTTGTCCAACGTACTCGTCGTATCCTCAAATAATTCCATTAAATGCGTTAAACGTGACCTGCCTTTCATGAATCCATGCTGTGTCTGCTCAATGAGACAATTTCTACCCAGATATCTCACCACTACTTCCTTGAGAGATTCAAGCATTTTCCCCACTACAGAAGTTAAGCTAACGGGTCCTTTTTGAAAAATAGTAACACCACATTTGCAGCTTCCAGTCTGTCAAAACCATCCCAGAATCCAACAAATGGTAGGGAATTATCACGAGGTCTATTTGTTACTCTTCCCCCCCCCCCCCCCCCCCCATCTCCTTTAGTCCCTGGGATGCATCCCATCAGAGCCTGGATACACATCTACCTTTAGGCTGTTATCTTTCCCATCATTTCCTCTTTACTGAGAATGATTGCTTCTGTCTCCTCATCTGCCATTGCCTCCATAGGCCTGCGACAATGAGAGTACACAGACAGTATGTTCCTGTTAAGGCCAAGGCTGGTAGGTGTAAAGAATGCTGCCTGACGAAAGATATTGTGGGCCTGGTCAAGAAAATGAAGGAGGCATATGGCAGGTACAGAGAGCTGTGTTTGTGTGAATCCCTAGAGGAGTATAGGGGCAGTAGGAGTATACTCGAGGTAAACCAGGAGGGCAAAAAGGGGACATGAGATAGCTTTAGGAAATAGGTTTAAGGAGAATCCAGAGTGATTGTACAAATACACTAAGGACAAACGAGTAACCAGGCAGAGAATAGGTACCCACAAAAATCATCAAGGCTGTCTGTGGAACAGCAGGAGGTGAGAGCGATTCTGTATGAGCGGAGAGGTTTTACAAACAAAATGTGCACGTCGGAAAACACAAATTTGAACGTCCCAGTCTCGTGTTTTCAGTAAAAGGGGAATTGCCTCAGTGTGGCTGCAGGCATGAGTGCGCGCCGCCATCTTTATTCGGGGCAAGAATTCTCTGGACACATGTGGAGCCACCAGCTTTGTAGGGGGCAAGGTGCAGCCAGGCGCATGTGCAGCCTTTCTCTGGTACAGAGTCATTGGGCAGGATTTACACAGAGCACATTCAAACTCCGAGAAATGGATGTTTATTTCTGGATTTTTTTCGTCATTCATTTAAATAATTTGGTATCGTAAATGGGTTTACAGGTCATACAAAATTGGAGGGGTGTGGATAATGAAGAAGGTTACCTCAGATTACAATAAGATATTGATCAGATGGGGTTTAATTGAGGTAAATGTGATGTGCTGCATTTTGGAAAAGCAAATCAGGGCAGGACTTGTACACTGAATGACAAGGCCCTGGAGATGTTTATGGAACAAAGAGACCTTGGACTGCAGGTTCATAGTCCTTGCAAGTCAAGTTGCAGGCAGATAGGATGATGAAGAAGGTGTTCAGTATATTTTCTTTTATTGGTTTGAGCATTGAATATAGGATGTGGGAGGTCATGTTGCTGTACAGGACATTCTTTAGGCCACTTTTGGAATATTGTGTGCAATTCTGGCCTGCCTCCTATCAGAAGGGTGCTGTGAAACTTGAAAGGTTTCAAAAAAGACTTACAAGGATGTTGTTCGGGTTGGAGGATCTGAGTTGTAGGGTGAGGCATAAAGGTGCTCCGGTGTTAGAATCATGAAAGTGTTGGCCCCTTAACAGCGCATCAATGAATATTCATGGGCTATGCATATACCTACATGAACACAGGCCACTCACAATATGAACACCTATCTCCCACTCTTTGCCTACATTCCTTGTCTATGTGCCCTTTCCTGCTTCCCTTGTAACATTGTGGGTCTGATTACCCTCCCTGTACTGCAGCTATTCCCCTGTGTTTCTGTGTTTGCCTCAGCTCTCATGGCCCAATTCAGAATGTGGTTAGAATTATCTCCCACTGAGAGTCCCATGTTTATAATTACAGTTAAATAGGGTCCCATGTCATCTTTTAAATACATCAAACCGATTTCATCATCGCAGGTTGGGGTTTGGTAATCCCCCGTGGTCCTTACATACATCAGGCTTCCTTTCTGTATGATCCTCGATATCACCCTTTTGTCTCTGAGTCACCAAAGTTATTTTAGCCCATTCAGCCTGTCCCCTCCCCAGTGTGTCCCTGTAATATCTGTAAATGCCTGGAGCCACTGATCGGCTGTGCATTGGGGGAACCGACTCTCACCCTCACCCTCTTATTGCAGGGACAGATTCTGCTGTACACGTCAGGGCATCTTGGGCCGAGGGAGGGTCCGTACATCATTTTCGGTGAGACTGTGTACCTCTACTAATTCATCCATATTGTCCCAATAAGGCCCATTATTACCAATTCTCTATCAGGCTGGGTGTTCATTCACCAACATCTGTCGTTCAGCTGGATAAACGGTTCAGGTTTCGTTTCTGTCAGTTCCCCTTGTTGCTCCCAACTGTCTGTCCAAGTTTGAGCTTTGATGCACAGTGGAGCCATAGACAGGGCCTTCTGGGTCTTATAGGGCGGTGGGTCATCCCACCCATTGCCGTCCCTCTGTCCATACGTGGCTGCTTCACCATCTAACCCGTTCCAGTCAGTGTCACCATCCTCTCTGCCTTCTGAGGAGAGCGGGGCACTAGGTACCTCCCCCACTGTAACTACCACCTGGCCCTTTGGCTTTAAGGCCTCACGTCTGAGAGCCACCACCTTCACTTGTTCCTGTTTCCCATAATAATGTAACACATCCTGTCATTCCTGGAATAAAACAGAGAAAAATGTAAATTTGGTTTGACTTGGAATATTAATAATTTGACATTCACTTTGACATATCTATAGAGGTGAGAATTGTACTGTGATTATTTAAGTGAATTTAACATGATCATACAATGAATATAACTCTGATAATCAACGACAATGAATGAACTGAATAATATGTGATTATTTGTACCAGTTCTTGCATTGAAAATTCAATTTTATTTTAATGCTTGTCACCCATTACACCGTGGGCATTGTTATTAGGGAATAAAGTAATGGAAGGATATCAGAGAAAATAAATAGACTTTAATTTTAGCTTCACTGCAATAATGAACCAAAACAATATTTGGAAATATGGTTAAACTACATAACAAAGTTTCCAGTGTCATTATTGACATGAAAACTATTTTAGTTTGCAAGTTGTTTTGCTCTAAGAATAATTGGAAATGAATTGTGATTATGAATTGACCATTTAAAATATATTTTGAAGAGAATAGTCAGATATATTTTTTGGAGGAAACTTAGGAAAGGAAATAAATATGTATGCATTGGTATTAATAGTTTTAAAATGTTTGGAAGTTGACTAGAATTATTTGATCGAGAGAGGCTGCATGATTATTAAGACTAATTCACCTTTTTCATTTCATTGTTGGTTTCCCTAGAATCTGTTGTGGTCTAAACTCCTGTTGTGTGCAATGGACTGTCACTAATAGCTTAATTAACCTGCGAGTCTCAGATCAGGTTTCCTTTGTCTGTAAGTCAGTCTGTAAGTGCGGGACACACCTGCTTTTCTGAAGGGAAACAGAGACTCTTTTCAAAGGAAATAAGTGGCAGTTCTCACTGAGAATGATTTCTACCACACACCATAAGCAGGGAAGTGTTTTTCTGAAGAATTTCATTATCTATCTACAAACTGATGGTGTGTTTGTCATATACCTGTGTTTGTCAGTTTGTGGAGGATTCAGCACCTTTGTTTTGAGCTAGTTTTATACAAGTAGTTGGTTCATTCTGTCTTTGCCAAGAAAGTTGTTTACTTTCCCCTTTTACTGTGATTCTGCAGGTTAGAATATTCTGAGAGTCAGTAATATTCAATAACTGAACATTGAATGATTTTGACTCTAACAGAGCAGTCGCCTTGTTTTCAGCTAATTATTCACTTTCCATTTCCTGGTTGTGTTGAATGTTACAGAAACAGGCTCTGAGCAATGTTTCCATTCACTTGTGTTGGAGTCACTGACAGCCACGTGGTCAGTCAGTTTCAGGCTGATGGATCAGTTTCTCTGTCCTATTAGATGGTGGTCACTTGCTCAGTTTCTGATGGCTCACCTCAGTGTCAGTCCATCATCTGCTGAAACCCTGCATCCAGCATTTGTTCCCTCTCACAGTGACTACTCCAATACAGTCCCAGCTTGTCTCCCACATTCACCTCCATATACTCATGATCACCTCAGATTCTACTGTCTGTATCCTTATAGCAAGTCACGTAAGACATCTACCTCCATTTTAACCTCATCTACATTATGTTCAGAAATATGATTTCAAAATTTGGTTCACTGCTTTTAAACCTACCCATGCCTTCACCCTGTCCTCCCAGTGTAGTACCACACCTCCCTGAGGTAGCTGCCCTTATCCAATTCCAGCTGCATGAGAGTTTCTTGTTTTCATCTCCTCCCTGTTGGTGGCTTTAGTTTCAGCTGCTTTGAACCTAAACTTGGTAATTCTCTTCCCCCAATCCCTTCAACTCTCCTCCATTCTATCAGCACTCCTTTATTTAATCCAGTTTGATCAAGGTTTTGGTTTCCACCCGTAAAATTGTCCCTTTGTAGCTCGGTAACAGCCTCGTGTTATCATTGCTGAACTGTTAATCCAGAGACCCAGCAAATATTCTGGGGACCCTGATTCAAATCGCATTACAGCAAATGTGGACTTTGAATTTAATAATCATCTAAAATTATGGGTCTGTTGATGACCATGAAACTATTATTGATTGTCAGGAGAAACCCATCTGTGTCACTGATGTCCTTCAGGGAAGGAATCTGCCATCCTTACCTGGACTGGCCTACATGTGACTCCTGATCCACAGCAATATTGTTGACTCTTAACTGCTCTCTGGATAATAAATGTTGCCCTAGCCAGTGGCGCCTATACCTAGTGAATGAACTTTAAACAAAGCTCTCAGTCCTGGGATCATGTGAGAAAGAAGCAGAAGGTGACCATTATGCCCCTCGAGCCAGCTCCACCATTCAAGAAGACCAAGCCTGATCTGTACGTGATTTTTATTCCATCTTGCCCCAATGCACCTTAACACAAATCTATCAACCGGTGTCTTAAAAATACTCAGTGAATCCATCTTCTGGGGCAGAGAGTTCCAAAGTTGCACAGCCTTCTGAGAGGAAACAAATTTCATTATCTCTGTCCTGAAAGGGTGAAGCCAATTTTAAAGCAGTTCCCTCTAGTTCAGGAATGACCCACAAGAGGAAATATCCCTTCCACATCCACCTTATCAAACCATTCAGGATCTTATATACTTCAGTCATGTCACCCCTCACTCCAACTGAAACAAAACCAGCCTGTCCAACTGACCCACATTTTATTTCTGTCATGCCGGTATGAGTGGGGTTGAAATATTGTCTTATGTTTATTATGCAGTGAATGTGTTGCTTCACTGTGTGGGTTTCAAGAATCAACATGAGCCATACTAGCTTTCCTGTCTCACTGTATTACGTATAGCTTACGTCACTGTAGTGTTTCCATGCCTCCCTACGTTGTCGAATGAAAAGGAAGGAGAGATAGATTGAGAGAAGTTGTTTGAAAATTTGTTGTCGCCAAAAAAAATTTGGTCTTTTTGTAGAGATTGCATTATAATTGAAATAACCAGTTCGTTAAATATTACTGACAAAATAGTACCAACAATTTACCAATGACTGAGGCCAGGATTAATAGCCAGTTATTTCCCTTCTTTTTCCTTACTCCCTTCTTGTGGTTGGGGGATATATTAACAATGTTCCTGTCCTCTGGGACAGTCCCTGACTCCAGTGATACCGGAAAGCTCACAATTAAAGCCTCCACTATCCCTTCAGCTATCACCTTCTGGGGCGTGGTCCATCTCTCCAGGTAATAGATCTATTTTCAAATTTTTCAATTTTTTTAGCATTTTCTCCTTGGTGACTCTTAAATGCTCTCTGGGTAATACATTTTGCCCTAGCCAGTGGCACCTACATCTAGTGAATGAATTTTAAACAAAGCTGTCAGTCCTGGGATCATGTGAGAAAGAAGAAGAAGGTGACCATTCGACCCCTCGAGCCTGCTCCACCATTCAATAAGACCAAGCCTGATCTGTTCGTGATTTATATTCCACACTCATCTCTGTTCCACCGCCACACGCCCCACCCCCACCCCCGCCCCCCCGACTGTCCCTGAAATTTTGGGATAGTATTTGTGTCTTCCACCATGAAGACTGATGCAAAGTACTTATTTAGTTCCTTATCCATTTCTTTGTTCCCCAATTCTATTCTTCCAGCCTCAATTTCCAGCAGCACAATGTCCATTTTCGCCTCTCTTTTGAACTTTATGTAACTAAAGAAACTCCGGCAATCATGTTTTTAATATTACACACTCGCTTTCTCTCATGCTTAATCTTCTTTCTCCTTATGTTTTTTCTTCATTGTTCTCCATTGTTCTTTTTTGGCTTCCCATTTCACTGACATCCCACTGCCCTTTGCCATGTGATATGTTGCTTGTATGCTTTCCCTAACTTCCCGAGTCAGCCATGGTTGCCTCACCCTCCCTGATCCATGCTGCTTTTTCCTCGGGATGAATTTTTACTGTGTCACCCGGACACTCACAAGTCATTGCCTTGACAATAATTGCATAATAATTTAAATTAGTTTTGCTAACAGGTATATTGTGGTTCATATATCAATTTAATTTATTGACTCTTAGGACAAATAGTATAACCTTTTCTTTTTTCAGAATTCTAACAACAATTATTAAGTCATCAGCATTACAATAATTACACAAAGCTTTAACTTATTCTGGCTAACAATTACAGTGAATTTCAGATTTGAAAATAATCTAGTGTTCCCTTGTACTAATACAGTAATATAAAAATCCATTTTCTTTCAGATCATCACACATACAATAGAATCAATGATTTCTGATACAACACTCGTTGTAAAAATCTGACTTTTTACTCATTAAGAGTCATCGAGTCATAGAGGCATACAACATGGAAACAGACCCTTCACTCCAACCCATCCATGCCGACCACATTTCCCAACACAATCTAATCCCACCATATCCCTCCAAACTCTTCCTATTCATATACCAATCCAAATGCCTCTTAAATGTTACAATTGTACCAGCCTTCACCACTTCCTCTGGCAGCTCATTCTATACACTTACGACCCTCTGTGTGAAAAAGTTGCCCTGTAGGTCTCTTTTATATCTTCCCATCTCAACCTAAACCTACCATCTTTAGTTCTAGACTCCCCGACCCCAGAGAAAAGACTTTGCCTATTTACCCTATCCATGCCCCTCAAACTTTTGTAAATCTCTATATGCTCACGCCTCAGCCTCCAATGCTCCAGGGAAAACAGCCCCAGACTGTTCATCCTCTCCCTGTAGTTCAAATCCTCCAACCCCGGCAACATCCTTGTAAATCTTTTCTGAACCCTTTCAAGTTTCACAACTTCTTACCGGTAGGTAGGAGGCCAGAATTGCACGAAATATTCCAACAGTGGCCTAACCACTGTCCTGTACAGCCCAAAACATGACCTTCTGACTTCTGTACTCAATATTCTGACCAATAAAGGAAAGCATACCAAACGCCGCCTTCACTATCCTATCTACCTGCAACTTCACTTTCAAGGAGCTATGAACCTGCACTCCAAGGTCTCTTTGTTCAGCAACACTCCCAAGGACCTTACCACTAAGTGTATAAGTCCTGCTAAGATTTGTTTTCCCAAAATGCAGCACCTCGCATTTATCTGAATTAAACTCCATCTGCCACTTCTCAGCCTATTGGTCCATCTGGTCCAGATCCTGTTGTAATGTGAGGTAGCCCTCCTTGCTCTCCAGTACACCTCCAATTTTGGTGTCATCTGCAAACTTACTAACTATACCTCTTATGCTCGCATCCAAGTCATTTATATAAATGTCAAAGTGTAGAGGACCCATCACCGATCCTTGTGGCACTCCACTGGTCACAGACATCCAGTCTGAAAAACAACCCTCCACCACCACCCTCTGTCTTCTACCTTTGAGCCAGTTCTGTATCCAAATGGCTAGTTCTCCCCATATTCCGTGAGATCTAACCTTACTAATCAGTCTCCCATGGGAAGAACGCCTTACTGAAGTCCATATAAATCACATCTACTGCTCTGCCAAAATCAAGCCTCTTTGTTACTTCCTCAAAAAACTCAAGCAAGTTTGTGAGATATGATTTCCCACGCACAAAGCCATGATGACTATCCATAATCAGTGCTTGGCTTTCCAAACACATGTACGTCCGGTCTCTCAGGATTTGTTCCAACAACTTGCCCACCACCGAGGTCAGGCTCACTGGTCTATTGTTCCCTGGCTTGTCCTTACTGCCCTTCTTGCCCTAACGTTGGCACCACATTAGCCAAAGTCCAGTCTTCCGGCGCCTCACCTGTGACTATCGATGATACAAATATCTCAGCAAGAGGCCCAACAATCACTTCTCTAGTTTCCCGCAGAGTTCTTGGGTATACATGATCAGGTCCTGGGGATTTATCCACCTTTACCCATTTCAAGACATCCAGGGTTTCCTTCTCTGTAATCTGGACATTGTGCAAGATATCACCATCTATTTCCCGACAGTCTATATCCCTTCCATATCCTTTTCCACATTAAATACTGGTGCAAAATACTCATTTAGTATCTCCCCCATTTTCTGCGGCTCCCCACAAAGGCCGCCATTTGAATGACCTCGGTAACTTCAAATTTATTAATTTTGAAAACCTTAATTACTTTTCCCTGCAATAATTCCTGTTTATGTCCACACATAGCTCAGTCAAATAGCAAGGTGAGATTTATCAATATTCTAATGTTCGCTAATAGAGCTTTGAAAATCTATTTGTTGCTAATATGTAATAACTGTTCAGTTCACTACATAGAACATCGAACAGTACAACACAGTACAGGACATTTGGTCCATGTGCTAACCTTTTATCCTCTTCTAAGATCAAACTAACCTATATTCCCTTCATTTTGCTATCATTCATGTACGTAGCCATGAGTTACTTAGATACACTTACTGTATCTGACTCTACTACCACTGCTGGGAGTACATTCCGCACACTCATCACTCTGTAATAGGAACCTACCTCTGACATCTCCACTAAGCATGCCTCCATTCACCTTGAAATTATGCCCTCTTATGATAGTCATTTCCACCTGGGAAAAAGAGTCTCTGGTTGTTCACTCTATCTAAGCCTCTCATCACTCTATCTAAGCCTGTCTGTCAAGTTGCCTCTCATCCTTCTTTGCTCCAATGAGAAAAGCCCTAGCTCCTTCAACCTTTCATCAGAAGACGTGCCCTCTACTTCAGGCAGGGTCCTGTTAAACCTCCTCTGCACCCTCTCAAACGCTTCCACACCCTTCTTGCAATGAGGTGACCAGAACTGAACACAATATTCCAAGTATGATTGAATCAGGGCTTTATAAACCTGCATCATAACCTCGCAGGTCTTAAATGCTTCCCCCACTAATGAAATCCAAAACACCATGTGCCTTCTTACCTACCCTGTCACCTTGGGTGGCAACTTTGAGGGATCTATGGACATGGACTCCAAGATCCCTCTGTTCCTCCACACTGCCAAAAATCCTACATTTCACTCAATAGTCTGCATTCAAATTCAAAATTCGAAAATGAATCTCTTCACACTTTTCCAGGTTGAACTCAATCTCTTACTTCTCAGCTCAGATCAATGTCAATGTCCCGTTGAAATCTTGAAACACAGTTTAAAAGACAAATCAAATGAGTCATAGATGAATGTTCGCTACAAATAAACCAATGGAAGGTTCGTAGAATTCAGGAAGAGCTGACCTATTTGAATGATTAAACAAATCCTTCTAGAAAACACAGTAACTAAATCTTTCTTACAATTCAGTAATCCTGCAACTAGATTATACTTCTCAGTTTACATATCTTAATGAATATCTAATTAATGTCTGTGTAAACTGCTGGAAAATGTTTAATCATTTCATTTGTTAAAACGCCACCGTTAATTATCACATCGCTATCACAATAAGTGAACTCTATTTTAATTATTGACTGAGGTCAAGTGACCTGTGGCCCGAAATTGAATGTTTGAAATTCACCGACAGCTACAGAAATCTGATCGAAAAGAAACCTGCTCAAATGAAATCAAACAGAGCCAGCATCATTCAGCTCCAGAAAAGAGGTCACAAAAGTTCCGGGGATCCAGTGACAACCAGCCTGAGAGTTGTGTATTGGAGAGGTTGAACCAGATTTTCTGGCATCTTGGCTTCCAGCCAGTTCCTGATAATAACACGCCTCTCATGGGAAGGAAAACAGTGAAGGATGTTTGTACCAACCCACTGGATGGATCGAATACAGCTCATGATCATCCTCAAAATTTTGTCACAAGATTATTAATCATTTGCCAAATCATGCAAAATAGCCCAATGCTACTGAAATCAAATTACTCTTAATCACTGCACCTAAAACCAAACGATGGTCTTCAAGGTCACCTAATCACTGTTCACTGAATATCTCTTTGTAATAATCTTATTTTTCCCAGGATGAATAACCACAACAAACATCACCATAACACCCCATCCAAAGATATGCAATAGGCACCTTCTTATAATTTACACACATCTTTCTCTGACCAATAATCACCCTTCATCATTAATAGATGAGCAAGCTAATACTGACATTTATTGAGATGAAGAAATTCCTGAATATTACTAAGGTTTGTGATAGGTTTCTCGACTATTCGTCACAGCAAAAGTGTAATTATGGCTCACTGTATTTGTAGCTGCAAGCATTTGCGCATAACCGATTATACATTTTTTCAGAGAAATTTTGAAAATAATTGTGCGACAAATACTGTTGCCTATTTTTTGCTGTGATACCCACATTCCTTATCTATTTATTCTCTTCCCAACTCTGACTCAAATTTGTAAATATTGATGATATGAAAAATTCCATGAAATTATTTTTCTTTTTGGGAAGAAATGTAAAGCAAGAAATTCTTGAATAACTGAGAATTATGAATGACAAAACAATGATGATTAATAATCACTGAATGTCTAATATGTTTTTTGTCAATCCACCAAAAAAGCAATTTAATCTTCAAGTCTCTGATCTCAATAAAAAGTCTAATCAACATTAGAGCAAAATAATTTTAAAATATCGAATCATTTAATTTTCCAGAGTACTAAAATTAATTGTAAATTCATTGTCACTCCATTAACCAGACGGTAATTCAGTTAAATCTTTGTGACAAGCATCGTGAGATTCCCATTTTAGTTTAATATGTTATTTCTTACAATGAAAAATGTAGTCATTCTATCCAGGTTAAAACATCCACAAACCAACCAATGAAACAACCAAGCATTCATAGTAAATATGTTATCTCTTCTTGATGTGAAAACACAAAGTAATCATGGAATTAATATGAAACCTTAAGTCATGTCAGATTGCTATTCTACCCTAATAATTACTGTTCATGTCTACACTTTACACAGTTGCACAGTAAAATCAGATTTCTCACCAATTTAATGTTTGACATTAACTGTTTTTCAGACTAATTGTTGCTTATATCCAATATTTAATAATAGTTCAATCCAGTACATTCATCCCAAAGTGTAGTATCATGTTTCCATACATTGACTTGTGTAAACACATTGAACTGTACAGTTTTGCAATCATAGCAAATGCTGATTTTAATTGTAATAGTGCAATGCTAGCTGATTTTTAGTTCAATAATGGAATTCGTGTTGATGTTTATTTTAATCCTGTTTCATTTGCTTTGATTATATTTCAATTCCATACGAACATGCATTTTAATTTAAATGATCACACTAAAAGCTACATTGTGTTTCTTGCTAAAAAAATTTTTAAAGTTCCCATACCACTTTGTTTTGTGAGAAATGAAGTTACCTACATCTCTTGTTCAGGTCAACAAACACAATAACTTTTGAATTCTTGAAAGTTGTACCCTTTTTTTTTAAAAAAAGGAAAGTATCTTTTAGCTGATATATCACGTCAAGAGATTTTTTGCTTTTTCAGATCATGTGCCCTGCAGAAGTGTTTTTATGTTCAATTTGTTACAACAAACAGCTGCTTTGGAACTGTTGATTTTGTTTTCATTTTTATTACAACATTACTTATTAATGTTCAATCATCACAAAATCATGCAAATTCCTTTTTCTATCAAAGGTCATTGACTGTATCTTGTGGTCACTCAGATATTCACTTTCTTTACCTATAATTTTCTTCCTAATTCAGATACTAATGGTTGAACATTGATCAGGATAAAATTACATAAATTAAAAATACATGTTTCTACAATTAATTGAATTGAATGAAATGCATTACTGTATTTTTTTTGCGAGAAATGAAGTTACCTACATCTCTTGTTCAGGTCAACAAACACAATAACTTTTGAATTGTATTGTCTGCATTTTTCATCAAAAATAAATTATTTTCAATAATTACTGAATGTCTCATTTATTGTTCCCAGTCCATCAATCTCGCGACTATATTTCAGTTTTCAGTTTACTGAACATAATGAACGTCTAATCAACATCAGAGCAAAGTGTTTTTAAAATATTGAATCGATTTATTTGTTCAGATTACAGCATTTATTTTGAATTCATTAGCCTTATAATAATTGCAGAATAATTTGTTTGTGTTTCTAACGTGATCCATATTTTAATTTAATGTATTGTTTAATTTAATCCACTGTAACAATATTGTTGTTTTCAGGTCAACTATCCCACAATGGAACCAGTGATTTTGCATCCAACATATTTTGAAAGTATCTGACTTTTACTGATTTGAATGATCGCATTAATCTCAGCCTTAGAAATTCAGGGAACTGCAATTGCATTTCAAAGCAATAATTCCTGTTCATGTCTACACATTGCACAGTCACATAGCAAAATTAAATTGCTCCTTCTTCTAAATGCGTAGATAGATTTTCAAAATTCTAATATCTAATAATTGTTCACTTCAGTAAGGGGTATAAATGTGCAATAATGGCTCAGTGCAAGAACTGTTGTGAAGATATTGCAGTGTACAATCTCACAATCATTGTAAAGATCAATTTTTACTTTAACCATGGAAACATAGTTGAATTGATTTAATTATATTTCACTTCAATGTTCACATTCATTGTGTTTTTAATCACAATAAGAGTGAACTATTTTACATGACAAAATTTAAATTCATTCCTTTTTTTTCTGTACACAGAACAGAATTAACACCCGCTCGTTCTCTCCTTTACCAATCACAGTCAACTTTAATTGTAGAATGGTAGATTGACACAGCACAGAAAAAGCCCATTCAGCCCAACTTGGCATGCTGGCCAGGTTTCCTAAATGAAACTCGTCCCATTTTCCTGTGTTTGTTCCATACCCCTCTGGGTTTCTATCCATGTAACTGTCCAAAAGTCTTTTAGATGTTGTAATTGTACCAGCCGCTGCCCCTTCCTCTCACAGCTCAACCCATATGTGCCAAACATATTGTACGAATAAAATTGCCCGTCTGATCCTTCTTCGATCTTTCCCCTCTCAATTTAAATATTACTTACACTGTAGAATCTTTAATACTGCAAAGTTGAGAGGTATTTAGAAGCAGCATAATCCCATTTATATTTTAATTATTGACCTAAAGCCAATAAATTGCAGATATTGTGGTCATAGCAATGAACAACAGATACAAGTTGAGGAAATGTTGGATTGAAAAGCAATTCAATAGACACCTAGATATGTTCTAACCAACTCACAGAGGTGCTTTGACACATCTCTGTTGAAGGTGCGAATTGAACCCATGCCTCCTGGTGTATTAGTACAGACATTACCAGAGCGCTCAATAATGTTCCCATGCAGGGTGTGCAGGACTATAATCATATACTTACTATGGTTACTCAATGGGAAACTGCTCAAATATTTATTGTGATAATTGGACTAGGATTGTATTAGACAGTTCAGTGTGTAATGGACCAATTAAAATAATTAGTAATTTCTAATAATGATGGAATGAAGCGACATTGTTCTCAAGGAAATAAAAATGTCATGATAGTCAAATAATTCAATATGTTTGAAACAATTATTCATATACAGAAATGAAAATTAAACTGTTTTATAACGCATATGAATTGGAAATAAAGAATTAGTCATTCAATGTGTCTACTCAGATAAAGACAGCTTCCCTCATTTTTGCAAAATTGTGATTTCTAAGAATTCAAGTTTTACTGTAATAGAACAAACATCTTGGGTGTAGGTTTGCTCGCTGATCTGTAGGTTTGATATCCAGACGTTTCATTACCTGCCTAGGTAACATCATCAGTGTAATAAAAAACATTTGGACTGGGACAGCACATCTATCCTGGGATAGGCTAAGCAAAGACATGCCAGAGAATTCCTAGAGGCCTGACACACCAACCACAACGCCATAAACAAGCACATAGATCTAGATGCCATCTATCAACCCCACAGAAAACGAACAGGAAATGACATCACCACAAAACCCAGGAACCCCATCCAGGAGAAAGATATAAATAGAAAGCAGGAGACAACAGCTTCGCTTCACTTGAAGGTCGCCACTGATGATGTTACCTAGGCAGGTAATGAAACATCTGGATATCAAACCTACAGCTCAGCGAGCAAACCTACACCCTAAACCTCAACCTGAGCTACAAACCTTCACAAACCTTGCGAGAACAAACATTTGTTAATTCTGTTTTGCGTACAGATGAAATACATGAAATTGAAATGATATTTAACATGAAAACAGTTAGCTCTTATTGTAATAATCAGAAAACAGAAATGTTGGCATTGAAATGAAAAACAATCAAGACAAGAATGCAAAAAACGGTGGATACTGGAAATCAGAAACAAAATCAGAAATTGCTGGAAAATAGCTCAGCAGATCTGGCAGCATTTGTGAAGAGAAATCAGAGTTAATGCTTTGGGTCCAGTGACCCATCTTCAGAATGCATTTTTGCTCACAGCCAGTTCAATCCAACTAAGGTTCCACACTTCAAATTATTTTTGGTAAGATTAAGAGATTGTGGAGTGCAATAAGTTTTGCATCAGTTGATGTACTGAGCCATAATTCCTCATCTAAAGCTGGAGATATTAGATTTCAACAATAATTACTGGTTTGAAAATTGTGATAATTAGTTTTAAAGTGGCTGATAGCAAATTTAAGAATGATGAGAAAACCCTTATTGCAATGTAATTGTGCAATATGTTGGAAGGATCTGAAATATTTATGTGAAAAATAGTTAGCCACTTCTTAATTGATAAGGGTGATTAATATTCCTTCCATTAATATGAGAATTCAAATGAATGAAAACGAGATAGTTATTATGAGTTTTGGATGAGAAACCATTGGTGGATTGCAGGTCTGTTGACCTGAAAAGAAAGTTAATATTTCATTATGATACTGGCACTAAGAAATAATGGATTAAACTGAAATGTGAATCGCATGGTGCTCATTACTAAGATTAAAATGCATTATGGTGTGGTAATTGAAATGGCAATAAACTAACAATTAATGTTAGAACTCAACACTTAAAATGATTCAATATTTTCAAAGCTTTTTTTTACTAGGTATTCATTAAGATCAGTAAACTGAGAATTAAAATATTGGATTAATTTAAAAACAAAATTTACACCTTTAGAGATTATTCATCAGCATTGTTCTGTCATTGAAAAACTGCATGTATTCAATAATTCTGCATTTCCTTCATTTTCCATCTTTTTTTCCACAGGGATCTGTACTGAAACTTTTCCGTTTGTGATACAAATGTATATAAGTGACATGGATTAAAATCTAATTGAGTGAGTTAATAGGTTTGCAGGCATTACAAAGTTCAGTGGAGTTGTGGATAATGTAGAAGGTTGTCAAGGAATACTGCAGGATAAAAGATAAATTGCAGATAAGGGCAGAGAAATTCAAGGTGAAGTTTAATCCATATAAGTGTGAGGTGTTTCACTTTGGGAGATCTAATACTCAGGAAAAGTGCATAATGACAGGACCCTGAACAGCTTTGTTGTTCAAAGTGATCTTGGCGTTCAAGACCATGGCTCCCTGAAAATGACCATGCAAGTAGATAGGGTGGTAAGGAAGGCAAAGGGCATGCTTGTCTTTATTGGTCAGGGAACTGGTTACAAGAGTCAGGAAGTCATGTTGTAACCAAAGTCATTTTATAAGACTTTGTTTAAGGCATACTTAAACGATTGTATTCATTTCTGTTTGCCACATTACAAGACGGGTATGGAGACTTTGGAGAAGGTACAGAGAGCAGTTGCCAGGATGCTGTCTGGATTTGGAGAGGCGAGAAAAACTCATTCTGCTTTTTTGTGGAGTGGCAGAGGCTGGGGGAAGACTTTATGTAAGTCTATACAATCATGAGATACATAGATAGGTTTGACACTCTGAATGTTTTTGCCAGAGTTGAAACGTCAAAACTTATGTGACTTGCGTTTAAGGTTAGGGGAGACAGTTCAAGGAGCAATTTTTGTTTTACACAGGAGGGGGGGGTTAGGTGTTTGGAATGAACTTCCAGAGATGGTGGCGGAGGCAGATGCATTAAGGCTCTTTAATGTTCATTTAGATAATTTGGGAGAATATGGACCAAGGGTCGGCAGATGCGGTGAGTTTCTTTTGCATTATGTTCAGCACAACGTTATGGGCCAAATGACCTATTCCTGTGCTGCACAGATCATTGAGAGAAAACTAATGTCTCACTCTTCTGACATTTAATCTAATCAATATTAATCCCTGGTGTCAGAAATAGAAATAAAGTAAGTAGAGAATGAACTTGACTATAATCAAAATATATAGTCAATGACATTTACAGAGGTAATTTTTTTTTATATTTGTTCTGAATTGTCAGATTAATAACTTTGGTGGAGATGTATTGAAATGTTTACCGTTACAGATGTGCTGAGCCAAAATTACCCTTTTGTATACTGAAGATTGAACTAGAAACATGTTAGAAAACTTGGAAATATTCAGTAAGGTGAGATTCGCATCACAGTTTAATCCATTATTTCTTAGTGCCGATACTGCAATAAACAAAACCGTTCAGGTCTACACCAAAAAGCATTGCTTTTCCACCCAATGCTCATTGGAAATATTTGAATGCTAATCATTTCTACAATCAAAGTAATCACAAACTGATCAATTATGAGATATCTAATGGCATTTCGCCAATAATTACTGTTTATTTCGACACATTGCTCATTCAAATAACAATGTGAGATTTCTCAATAATATTCAGTTCACTGAGAGTATAATAATAATTTTGTTATTGCTAATATCTAACCATTGCCTAATCCAAATGTTGTATGAAATTGGAATTATGGCTCAGTACATCAACTGATGGAAATAAATTGCAGTGTTCACTCTCCCAATTATTGTGAATATCAATGTGTATTTTAATTTGGTTTGATTATATTGTTCTTCAACGCCAAGATTTATTGTATTTCTGTTCACAGTAAGATTTAAATACTTTAAAGCTAAAAAAAATTTCAAATTTGTGACATTTTGTGTAAACAAGAAAAAAGGATTTTACAGGTGTTTGCTCTTTCCTTTATCAATCAGAGTGAATATGGAATTGTTGGAAATTGTACGTTTGTGGAAGGAGGGCAAGTTCTCTGCAGCTGAATAGTCACAGTGAATAACATTTTCTTCAGATTCCGTACTACTGCTAAATGTTCTAATTACCTTTCTATTATAAGAAAAAAACACTTTAAACATTTACAGCAGTTGTATTTATATGAATTTACAATAAGTGCATGATGTGTCTATTTATCTTTCTCTCAATTATCATAATATTAATTTTTAAGTAAGAGCATATGTGATTAGTTCCATCATTATTGTGAATTGCCATTTTATTCTCAGTCCATTACACAGAAACAGTCTAATTAATTCCCAGCACAATTATCAGAATGAACACTGGTTCGTTTGCATTTGAGTAAAAACAATCGATTATATTCCCACCCTTCCTTGGTGGGAAGATAATGAAAGGCAGTTGTGGAGCTCTGGTCGTGTCTCTCTCCTACGAGACTCAGAGGTGTGAGTTCATCTTTAACAGAGATGCATCAGAGCACCTTAGAATGGAGATTAGAATATAACTAAGCGGAGTTTGCATTGCTTTTAAATCCAGTTTTGGATCTGCTTCTGTCTGTTGTTCTTTCTAGTAATCACACAATCTGCAATCTTTTATCTGCAGGTTACTAATAAAAGTATGTGTAACATTGCATTGTCTCTAAATTTTAAGTTTGAGGACTTTGTCGTTTTAAAAATTTAATGTATCTAAAAATGAAATTCATTTGTTTTTAAAATCAAAATACCTTGCTCCATCCAAATATTATGCATATGGTGGACAACAGAATTTTAATTCCAATCAGATCATGAATGCCCAAATATTGTTTATTCTGTGAACTTAATTCTGCAGAAAAGATTCAATAAACATTTAGCATATCAGTATTGTATATTTGAACACCTCACATATACTTATCCTTATTCTCTAGTCCAAGCAAGATGAAAAAAACTTAGACTTTCACTCCTCATTTTCTTCTCATTTTCTTCCTAGTTCTGATACAAATGTCGAAATAAATTACGATAATAAAAGTTTAGGAATAATAAGAGTGTTCTTTGCAAGAACGATATGTACATGTTCACGGTCGTCGAATTACTGTTGAGTAGAATATTTTACATAAGGGCCTTATTGTGACGAGCCAATGCTTTTTGTGACTTTTTTTTGTGTCTGGTGTTTTTGTGACTCGTGTTTTTGTGTTCAAGTTAGTAAATATCTAAACGTCAAACCTTCAAAACCATTGAGGGACAAAGAAATGATGAGAGCAGAATCGCTGACACTCCGAAAACCTGTTTTACAAAATATTTGGAAAGGCCCATTTGGTGACATACAAGGAATAAATTTCACAAGTATAGAAATAGCCTGTGGCGAGGTAAAGTTGTAGGGGTAGGGTGGAGTCGGTTGGAAGCCGCGGGGAAACAATGTCTCAGTTGGTCGACTTTAAAAGTATAGAAATTTCGTGAACATGCACAGCTGAATAAGATTTTGTTTCAAATACCCTGGATTTGGAAAGATTTGGCATATTATGCCACCTGAAACATTGCAAATGGAACTCAGTGGATTTTTTTATTGTAAAGGAAAGATATTACATAATGAACAGTAAGTGATCTGTTACTTGGAGATCGACTTCCTGCTTTAATCACGTGGCTAAAAGATGTGATCACCATGATGTTTGGTCCATTTAATGATCATTGAACTGCTAAAGCACGAGCAACAAAACTGTTGGTTTTTCTTTTGGACTTTAATCGTCTTTTTTTCTAAGCAGTATTTTCTTTCAGCTGAAATAAATTCGGAACAAATTTGCATCTATCATTAATCGTTCCAATGAGATAAATCCAATTCACTTGCGATTATTACAATGAACAGTGTGACTTTCAGTTTAATTAATAAAATGAAACGAACAAAACAGCGCTTCTTGCGATTTAACCCAATTCAGTTAAGCCATATGAGAACGGCTATTGAACCACAACATTGCCTTTATATCCCTCTCCATGGCTACTTCTTCACGTGAAGAAATTATGAGTCAAGGCAAGATGTGGGTGTGAATATGACGGGAAATTCTTGTTCGCTGTTTCATTTTGACACAGTTCTGTTTCTGAATGAATCAATGACAGATGTTCATTCCGACGAGCATGGCTACTTCTTGGATTTTGCTGTGATTGTAATTCTGGTGAAAGCAGAAACACAATGGTTTGGATTCGATTTAGCTCTAGACCTTTCTTATCCACGACTTTCACCACATGTAACCTTGATGAGGTCACATGTCACCCCTTTCCAAAACATACTGAGGAGACTGAGAGATGACGGTGGTGGGTTATTATACTACCGTGCTCTGCATTCACGGGTTTGAGTCACGCTTTGGTTGCAAATTCCACAAACCACTCCTGCATTTTTACTTTGCATCTCACACCTCTGGTATACACTGGATCGAGAATTTTGTCCTTTCCCTTCACTGCACAGGAAATTCACGAATAATAAACACCACATTAAAATTGAAATAAAGAATGAGAGCAGATGTTCTATTCAGTTGTAAATTAAATTGGTGTAATGAGAAGGAACACATTTTTTCTTTATGCCCCTCATTCCATCTTGTCTTTCTATGAATTTACATCGACAGACAGAGAAATAGCGTGCAAGTGATCGGGAGCAGAAGTTTATCCAGTGGGATTGTACATGATTACTTTAATCTAACAGTCCACACAATGATTTGGTCAGTATTTCAAACAGTCACTCGGAATTGGAACCGCAGAAAACTGCTCCAATGAAACGAACCTTTTATTCTTTCACATGCAGCGTGATGACTGACTGTACTAACTGTACAATGTCGATCAATTTTCTTCAGCAATCACAGCTTCTGTAAACAGCCACCTGTGCTGTGTAGAGTGTCATTTGTTGCCCCCAGGTCACAGCACATTTCTTCTTCATGAGCTTACGAGCTTCGTTCCTGATCTGTTTGATAAACCTTTTCTATCACTTCATCCCATCCACTCACAATTCTCGACTTATGAATAAATTTGGCGTCAGACCAAATGTTAAACAAAGTGGACATATGCCATTCAGCTCATAAAGACTGCCCCACCATACAATGAACTCATGGTTAATCTGATAATCTTCAATTCCATTCTGCTCACTTACCTCGACAAACTTCATCATCTTTCTGATTAGTTACCTGACACAGTTTGAAAATACCCAACAACTTAGCCTCTACTTCGGTTGCCAAACAAAAACCACAGATTCTCTGAGCATGGAAATTACTCCTCATTTCTGAATTAAATGGGCGATATCTCATTCTGAGATTATGTCCTTTGGTGCTTTCCTCAGAGCAAAGGGCAAGGCACCTGCCTGTATCTACCCTGTCTAGATCCCACGGTTTTGTTTCAAGGAGAATAATCCCAGCCTGACCAATCTTTCCACGAAGCTCCATTTTATCCAAAGTTGACAACATCCTCGTAAATATCTGCTGTCCCTTACAGCACGGGAACTGGAACTTGAAATCAGATAGCGATTGGAATCGGATTGGTTCACACATGGACCAAATACAGTCATGATAACTTTGACAAATGAGAATCTAATCATATTTCTATTGACATTCAATGGCTTCATTGTAACTGAAGTGCTCCGTCTAATCGCCCTCATAGCTAATATTTAGGAGAAATGGAACCTGACCGCCCATATAAAGAAGTTGACTACAAAAATAATGTCCGTCAGTCGACTTCGTTTGATTATTAACACAACTCATGTCTCCGTGAAGCCTGCATCATCTTTAAGGCACACATTAGATGTGTAACAGAACTCACTCCATTTGCCTGGATGTGTGCAGCTTCCATACCACTGAAGGAACTGGACATCCTCCACGACAACGCAGTCACTTAACTGTACCACGTTCAATACCTCAATGTGATATACTTCAGCCCTCCATTCTTTATCCACGACAACGCAGTCACTTAACTGTACCACGTTCAATACCTCAATGTTTATTACCCTCACCGCTAAGGCACAGTTGCAATAGAGTGCACCACCTACAAGATGCGGTGGAGAAAGTCATCTCGGCTGTGTTAACAGAACATTCAAAGCTCAAAAACTGAACCGACTATAAGGACAAGGCTGAAGATGCACTGAAGTGCTACCATTTGCAAGTTAACCTCCAAGGCACATACCGGCATGACTTGGAGATGTATCAGTGGTAAATTCACTGAGTGATGAAGCGGTCTTGATGGTCAAAGTGATATACTTCAGCCCTCCATTCTTTATCTTACAATTTTTAAAAATGCTGATTATTGCATTGACCAGACTTGTGCTCATTCTTATAGTTGTTCTCTAAACTGGCAGTTGCTAAAGATCAAATATCATCCACAGTCTGAGGTCAACAACAGAAAATATCCAAAGATACTCTCGACCAACTGAGCTCCCTGTCCAAAAACCTTCAGTGAAAAGTGAATATCCAGTCCAAGATCTCTTTGTTGCTGTTTGTTCTGTTCACCACTCAGACTCCTCACTGTTATTGTTCCAACTTCCCAAATTCGTTACCACTTATTGGTCTGGATTCAATTCCATTCGCCGTTTATATTTTCCACCTGATTGATACATCTCTGCAGGCCCTGACATTATTCATCATAGTCAAATACATGACCAATTGTTGCATCCTCCGCAAACTTCTAAATCATGACTCCTACAACTAAGTCTGAATCGTTGATCTACATCAGGAAACAGTGGAACTCCACTGGAAACAGGCGTCCAAACATGGTTCATTGCTGGATGTGATGAACACCTGCAATAACAGCACAATCGGACCCCTGATGTCATTTGTAAACATGCTGGTGACGCCGCCAGTTGGCCTCCTGAGTGATCCCTTCTCACATATGGGTGTGGTGAATGACCTGTCCACATTGTGCCTGGGAACGTAGGTTTACACTTCAGCGGGTAATTGAATCCTTTCCTGAAGTCCACCTATGGGCCTGACTTCTTGGCGGTGTGTGCATCCATGTGTCCATTTAGCTTGGACAATCAGTTGAATTTGAGTCCACGCAGAGATGACTTCCAATTTTCTCCGTCATCCGTGTATTTTTTTTATTCTTCTTTATTCTCCCACGGAGTGTGACCATCATGGTCTGAACATTATTTATTGTTTATTCTTTATTCACCTTGAACTGAGTCAGAGTGATTCTATGGGTGAACCGCACTGTTGTGAGTCTGAAGTCATGTGTTGGCAGGTCTCGTTAAGGACGGCAAATTCCCCTTTAAAGGGACAAGAATGAATGGGTTTTCAGCAAATTAAAACTTTTTGCCTCTGTTTCTCTGATCGGGGTTAATATTCCAGATTTTATTCATCGATGCAAATACCAGCATCTGTCATGTTCCAGTCTCCAAGGGTTGCTAGCCCACTGTATCGCCACTAAATTTGCATTTGACACGAAGATTGGTGAGTAGCAGAAAGCATAGGGGTCAGTCAAAGAGTGAAGAAGAATATAGATAGACAGGAGAGTTGAGCGGAGAAGTGGCAGACAGAGTACAATCGAGGCAAATGTGAAATGTTGCATTTTGGGAAGCCTAATTCTAGAACCAGCTACACTATAAACGGAACAGCCTTGGAGCAATTTCATGAGCAGAGAGATCTGGGAGTTCAGGTCCTTTGTACAATGACGATGCCGGCACAGTTGGATAGAGCGGTCAGGAAAGCATATGGCATGCTTGTCGTCATAGGACCGGGCTTTGAGTGTAAGAGCTGGCAGGTCATGGTCAAATTGTACAAGATTTTGGTTCGGCCACGTTTAGAATACTGTGCACAGTTCTGGTCGTCAAGTGACCAAAAGGAAGTGGACGTTTAGGAGAGGGTGCAGAGAAGGTTTACGAGGATGTTGCTCGTATGGAAGATGCTTGTTGTAAGGAGAGGTGAAGACTTTTATGATTGTTTTCAGTAGATAAAGCGAGATTGAGGGGTCCTGATTGAGGTCTACAAAATCCTGAAGGATACAGAAATGGTGCAGAGAGATATGCTTTTTTCCCAGGGATTCAATAATAAGAGGTCACGCTTTCAAGTTGAGAGGTGAAACATTTAAGGAGGATAGGTGTAGGAAGTATTTTGCACAGAGAATGGTCGGTGCCTGGAACGCGTTGCTAGCAGAAGTAGTAGAGACAGGCACGGTCGTTTCATTCAAGGTGCGCCTTGATACATGCGGGAGTAAGTGGGGAGCAGGTGGAAACAGATGCTGAGGAATTGGGTGATAGGTTTAGATAGTTGATTTGATTCAGCCCAGGCTTGGAGGCCCAAAGGGCCTGTTCCTGGGCAATAAATGTGTGTTCTTTGTTCTTGTTTGTTCACTACACTGCCATCTCAATGCTACATTGCTCCATCTCAGAGAATGACATTGGCAATTCCAATCATCTCAGATGGAGTGAGAATATGATATTTGGCTGTGTCGGAATGAAACTGATGTACGCTGAACTGGAGTGTTTGCCGGGAGCAAGAGGATGATGAGATCAAAAAACAGTTCTTACATTCAAAATAACAAATCAGTGCATTGTTAAGGAAAATTGCACTGAATGCTTGCAATACATGGACCTCTCGCTTAAGGCAGCAGCACGCTTCCACTGAGCCAATCTGCAGTGCGGGTTAATGCCACTGTTGTACACTAATAATCTAATAACTGGAGACAAATATGCCCTTCCTCCCCGCTTTTGACCAGGAGAACTCCCAGCCTCCGAATTTCCTGCGCCTCTGTACCATCATAGAAGGACAATGTGCTCACCGATCGCATTACTGGTGTGATAGAGTAGCTTCACGTGCTCATTTCCATCCCAATTTCCAGTTTGATCTTGGCAACTGCACCACTGATTCTGGGTGAAGGAACTGGGATTATGTGGTCCACTGCAGAAATGGGTACTTCCTTGAGTGGGGAAGCTCGTGAGGGAACAAATGTGAAACCTCATTGCTGTTGAAACATACATTTTAACAATACCCTGCAGTATCCCTTGAGAATTTGATGTTTTGTAAAAATCTATCACCTTCAGTCTTCAATATGCAGTACTCGATGGAACTTTCTCAGCCTCTTGAAACATGCAATTTGAATATACAGCCAATTCTGAGTTACCACATGTCTATTATTGCTCGCCAAATAGTCCTGTTGTGTCTCTGCATTCTTCCTAACATGTCCTATGTCACTTTAGTTGCTGATCTTTTCAAACACGCATCTCTGCATGGCCCAGGGATCGTATAATGTTCAGTGTTGTGCGTTGTGGCCGCAGTAACCTCGTTAGAATCCGAGTTACGGCATGTAACGTTCTCCCCTTTTTATTTCCTTGTGGAACATGCCAATGATACACAGAAATGAATTAATTGATTTTAAATGAAAACTTTCTCATATATTATGATTTTTCATCAAACCCCTCTCTCACACATCTCTGTGAGGTAAATATCAGAATTCAGACTCACCCATTCTTGAAGACTTCTCTCCCTCCCACAATCACTGACCTCCTTTAAGTTCCCCCTCCCATTTCCCTTACAATCATTTTCACATTGTTCAGTCTGTGCTGTTGCGCTCGCTGTTGCTGGGTGAACGTGCCACAATCATTCCATTGCGACCTTCTGACCAGTCAATCCATTTCGATACTGTGGTTTTGAGATCAATGGTCAAGTAACAGTTTTTAATGACATAGATCAGATATTATTGGAACTTCACGCTCAGGAAAAGAACACAGGGCAGCACTGAGGAAGAGAAACTTTTTTTCAAAAGACCTTTTTCTGTGGACTTCCACATCATTTATTTCACTTGCTCATTCGGGTCTATCTAGATTATTTTGTGCAGTTCTGCAATCACATTAGCATTGGAAATGATGCAGGGGTGAATTACCAGGATATTGGCTGGGTAGAAGAGTTTCTGTTATGAAGAGAGATTGGATAGACTGGATAGACTTAGAGCAGAAGAGATCGAGAGGAGACATGACTGAGATATACAAAATAATCAGTGATACGGATGGCGTAGACTGAAATAAAGGTTTCCCTATAATGGAGAGATTACTCACGGGGTAATAGATTTAAGAACAGAGGAGGAAAGATTTGAGTGAATGCGCAGACAAACGTTTTGAAACGGCGAGTGGTTGAAATCTGGAATTCAGTGCATGCAAAGTTTGGAGAGGCAGAAATCCTCATAACTTTCAGAAGTATTCAGATATGAATATTTGATGACAAGACATACAAGGCTGTCGGTCAAGTGATTTTAAAAAAAAGAGTTCAGATAGTTAATCGATTATTGATTTCCAGTACTAATACATAGGCTTCTTATTTGCATTGAGCTCGAGGGTAATACCACTGCCTGTCACCGCGTGAGATTGGGTTTAATTCACATCCGGGACGGGCGCTTACAGATTGGAAGGGCTAAGAGGCCAAAAACCCGCATCCGATTCCAGACTGATGTGACTGACTGTGTGGAATTTGCACGCTCCTTTTCTCTCTCTTCCGTGTGGGTTTCCTCTGGCTACTCCGATTCTTTGTTGGGTGTTTATTATAGGCCCCCCAATAGCAGCAGAGATGTGGAGAAACAGATTGGGAAACAGATTTTGGAAAGGTGCAGAAGCCACAGGGTCGTAGTCATGGGCGACTTCAACTTCCCAAATATTGATTGGAAGCTCTTTAGATCAAGTAGATTGGATGGGGCGGTGTTTGTGCAGTGTGTCCAGGAAGCTTTTCTAACGCAGTATGTAGATTGTCCAACCAGAGGGGAGGCCATATTGGATTTGGTACTCGGTAACGAACCGGGACAAGTGGTGGGCTTGTTAGTGGGTGAACATTTTGGTGATGGCGACCACAATTCTGTGACTTTCACCTTGGTTATGGAGAGAGATAGGTGCACACAACAAGGAAGTTTCTACAATTGGGGGAAGGGAAATTACGATGCTGTAAGACAGGATTTGAGGAGCATACGTTGGGAGCATAGGCTGTCAGGGAAGGATGTGGTGGAAATGTGGGACTTTTTCAAGGAGCAGATACGACGTGTCCTTGATATGTATGTACCTATCAGGCAGGAAAGAAATGGTCGTGTGAGGGAGCCTTGGTTGACGAGGGAGGTTGAATGTCTAGTAAAGAGGAAGAAGGAGGCTTACATAAGGTTGAGGAAACAACGTTCAGACAGAGCAGTGGAGGGATACAGGATAGCCAGAAGGGACCTGAAGAAAGGGATTAGGAGAGCTAAGAGAGGGCATGAAAAATCCCTGGCGGATAGGATCAAGGATAACCCCAAGGCATTCTATGCGTATGTGAGAAACCTGAGAATGACGAGAACGAGGGTAGGTCCGATCAAGGACAGTGGTGGGAGACTGTGTATTGAGTCGGAAGAGATAGGAGAGGTCTTGAACAAGTACTTCTCTTCAGTATTTACGAACGAGAGGGACCGTATTGTTGAAGAGGAGAGTGTGAAACGGACTGATAAGCTAGATAGATACCTGTTAGGAAGGAAGATGTGTTGGACATTTTGAACAACTTGAGGATAGACAAGTCCCCCGGGCCTGACGGGATATATCCTAGGATTATGTGGGAAGCAAGAGAGGAAATTGCAGTACCGTCGGCAATGATCTTCTCGTCTTCACTGGCAACGGGGGTGGTACCAGGGGACTGGAGAGTAGCGAATGTTGTGCCCCTGTTCAAAAAAGGGAATAGGGATAACCCCGGGAATTACAGGCCAGTTAGTCTTACTTCTGTGGCAGGCAAAGTAATGGAAAGGGTACTGAGGGATAGGATTTACGAGTATCTGGAACGGCACTGCTTGATTAGGGACAGCCAGCACGGATTGTGAAGGGTAGGTCTTGCCTTACAAGTCTTATTGAATTCTTCGAGGAGGTGACCAAGCATGTGGATGAGGGTAGAGCAGTGGATGTAGTGTACATGGATTTTAGTAAGGCATTTGATAAGGTTCCCCATGGTAGGCTTATGCGGAAAGTCAGGAGGCATGGGATAGAGGGAAATTTGGCCAATTGGATAGAAAACTGGCTAACCGGTCGAAGTCAGAGAGTGGTGGTAGATGGTAAATATTCAGCATGGAGTCCAGTTACAAGTGGAGTTCCGCAGGGATCAGTTCTGGGTCCTCTGCTGTTTGTAATTTTTATTAATGACTTAGATGAGGGAGTCGAAGGGTGGGTCAGTAAATTTGCAGATGATACAAAGATAGGTGGAGTTGTGGACAGTGAGGAGGGCTGTTGTCGGCTGCAGAGGGACTTAGATATGATGCAGAGCTGGGCTGAGGAGTGGCAGATGGAGTTCAACCCTGCCAAGTGTGAAGTTGTCCATTTTGGAAGAACAAATAAGAATGCGGAATACAGGGTTAATGGTAGGGTTCTTGGTCAGGTGGAGGAACAGAGGGATCTTGGGGTCTATGTACATAGATCTTTGAAGGTTGCCACTCAGGTGGATAGAGTTTGTAAGAAGGCCTATGGAGTATTATCGTTCATTAGCAGAGGGATTGAATTCAAGAGTCGTGAGGTGATGTTGCAGCTGTACAGGACTTTGGTTAGGCCACATTTGGAGTACTGTGTGCAGTTCTGGTCGCCTCACTTTAGGAAAGATGTGGAAGCTTTGGAGAGGGTGCAGAGAAGATTTACCAGGATGTTGCCTGGAATGGAGAGTAGGTCGTACGAGGATAGGTTGAGAGTTCTCGGCCTTTTCTCGTTGGAACGGCGAAGGATGAGGGGTGACTTGATAGAGGTTTATAAGATGATCAGAGGAATAGATAGAGTAGACAGTCAGAAACTTTTTCCCCGGGTACAACAGAGTGTTACAAGGGGACATAAATTTAAGGTGAAGGGTGGAAGGTATAGGGGAGATGTCAGGGGTGGGTTCTTCACCCAGAGAGTGGTGGGGGCATGGAATGCGCTGCCCGTGGGAGTGGTAGAGTCAGATTCATTGGCGACCTTTAAGCGGCATTTGGATAGTTACATGGATGGGTGCTTAATCTAGGATAGAAGTTCGGCACAACATCGTGGGCCGAAGGGCCTGTTCTGTGCTGTATTGTTCTATGTTCTATGTTCTATGTTCTTTCTCACTGTCCAAAGGTGTACACGTCAGGTAGATGGCAAACAAAAACTGAATAATTATAAAGTTATAATATGTATTATCAAAGACAAAATCAAAGACAAAAGTAGGAATTGCAGCTCAGGGAAAACAGAATGACCATTTGAGGTCAACATTCCTTGGAACAGTTTTTGATTCGCAATGTTAACTCTGATTTCTCTCCACCGAGGCTGCCTGAACCGCTGAACTTTTGAACTCATTTCTATTTTTGTAGGTGGATCAACAATGCGGGGTTAGAAAGATCAGGTGGGGGAGTGTAAATCTCTTTGGCGGCACAGAGCAGACTCAATTGGCCAAATGGTTTCTGTCTGCATTGTGTCTAATTCCATTAACTCTGATTCTATAAGTTTTTGTCCGTTTTTTAGTGTTTGGTATTTCACATCTCCCCTGAAATGTGATTTGCAGAACAGGACAATCGACGTTTCGGGCAGAAGCCACAGCCAAACCGTTACCACCCGCTGCCTGGAAGAGGAACGCCTCATATTCTTGCTTGGGACCCTGCAACCATACGGGATAAATGTGGATTTCAAAAATCTTCTTCAATTCCCCTTCCCCCACATTATCACAGTCCGAAGCATCCAACTTAGCACCACCCTCCGGACCGATTAATCTTTTCCCCCTCTGAGTTATCACTTTCTCCCCCGCCTGCATCCAATTATCGCTTTCCCAGCTACCTTCCCCCCAACCCCAACTGCCGCCCGTTTATCTCTCTGCCCCCACCTATACGTCTCATTCCTGATGAAAGAATTATGCCAGAAGCGTCGGTTCTCCTGCTCCTCGGATGCTGCCTGACCTGCTGTAGTTTTCCAGCACGACAATCTCGTCATGGCGAAGATAAATTAGCTTAGCTCAGGCTTTTTATCTGAGAGCGGAGAAGAGTGAGTGAGGGAGGACTGAAGGTGTACAGTCATGGGATAGATACGTGTTATATGAATGAATTTCTATGGCAAGTGTTTACAACCATAGATCTATGTTAAACGCAAGGGGGAGGATAATCAGAGGAGATATAGGAAGAACATTTTCATTTGTATACTTGGAACTCACTGTTTGAACGTGTGGTAAAGCTATGAGTAATCAAAACACTTCAGGAGTATTTAGCCGAATACTTGAGAAGCTGGAGCACACATGGATAAGGACCAGGTCCTGGAAAGTGGGGCGAAGACAAACAGATATCTGATCAAAGATCCGAACACTGTCCGGCAAATACCGAGCATGAAAGCATGGGAAGGGTAAAAGCATGGATACTACTGTCGATCTGTTACAAGGGGTCTGTGGAATGCTACACGAGTCAAAAGGTCACTGTGGCAGGATGGGGCCACTGTGGCTTGATGGGATAAGCAGAGTGGAATGCTCCTCCACCAATTGGCAGAGTCAGACTGGGGCTGAACGGTTACTGTGACAGGCTGAGATCATAGCAATTAGTACCGTCAGCCTTGCCAGCTAAATATCATCATTGCAGTTTGGGACAAGTCGTCACAATAAATATTTAGGGCTTGACTTTAAATATTTAATTGATAGTAGAGTTAGCCTGCTTGAAACCCTTTTGGCAGAAAAAAGACATCAAATATCTAATCAGTTTGGGACAGGAAAACATTGTGGTAGATGGGGTAGCTAAAAATCTAATCATAACATGTTATTCTGGGCTGTAAGATCATTGCAACAGAGCTGGCAGTAAAATACATAATCGTGACAATAGAAAAACCCTGTTGGCAGAAGTAGAGCGATAATGGTTTATTGTATACCTGGAGTGAAATAATTCTGACGAACACAGTTGGGCATCCTGGTAAGCTAATAGAAATATAATTAAAGAAAGGGTATAAAGAGCCACGGACCCTGAGTTTCGGGGTCGTTCAAGAATTTGCTTTCTGAGTGTCATGGCTTTTTGTCTGCTAATAAAAGATCTACTCCTTGAAGAACTCCCCGCATCTCCTGGAGATTTATTATATTTTCTCCACGACAACCACAACTTTGGGTACTGTAAAATTGTGGCTAGCGCGGCTCGGTGGTGCAATGAAAAGCGCGTTAGATTTCTACAGCAATGTTAACATTGTTATACAATGTTTGTTGTTTTGACGTCCACCAGAATCGGAGTTCAGATTTCAGCTGAATCAATTAGTATTCTGCTGATTCATCGTTAGTTCCCGTCGTCTGGAGTTCTGGAAATTGCTGTTTACCACAGAAAATTCCTTACTCCCTTGTTGGTGAGTTTTGACGGAATCATATCATTTGAAGCATGATCAGACCAGAATCAACTGCTAACCCAGGAAACCTACAAACGTCGTGCAGAAACCCACTGTCTCTCAACGCATTCCCCTCCAATAGTTGCACAGGCATTATCGATTGCTTAAAAGTCTTTTTCCCTTTGGGCGACAGGCTGTTGTGGATGGACCGGGGAAAGATATTGATGTATTTGGTCAGTCATGACAATGTCAAATGGCGGCGTAGGACCGGTGTTTGGAATAGCGTCCTCCTGTTGCTCTCTGTCACTGCTGTTTCTGACAGAGGGTTTTCAACAATAACATATTGAAATGTGAATCTACACCACGGAGTATCAAGGTCCTCCCATTTACCCAACCGCTCTCACAGCCAGAATGGAGAGCTCCTATTGCAGCCTTAGTTCAGACAATCGAGGATTCACCCAAGCGCTCTGTCAGACTGCATGCTCCTTCTCACAGGTTTCCAACTGGACACATGGAGCAAGCAAACGTAGGCATTCGGGGACAGATTACCCCTCTGATTTGCTGCAGTTCTGGGCACGAAGACGTACATGAATTTCTGACATTTTGAGTCTTACTGTGCATTCTTCCTACTTTATAATTTAAACTGGAATTGAATTTATTCTTGTATCACATTCTTACATCTTCAGTATTCATGGAAACCGTGCAACGTGTTCATGGATGTAGGAGTGGTGAAGATTATTGATAAATGCAGTATGTTTCATGTGACTAGTGTGAACTTTCAGAAGGAAGTTGCAAAGTTTTATTGATTCGAATTGGAGCCGATCGAAGGAAAATCCTGGCGTCAGCAGCAAAGTATCATTTTCTGTTAAAAACGCAAGAATCAAAGGAAACCCATTTTTCAATGAAGTCTAATTTGCATATTTTTATATGTCCCCTTCCTGAGCCTGATGCTTCAATAATCGCAAGTCCATGTCAGTTTCGTCTCGTCTGCGTTAGGTTTAAATTCAGAACCACAGCAGAAGTAGAGCAGTTGAGTTAAAATTCCTCAAGTATGAGTAGGACATGTGACCAGCTTGCTGTCTGCGGCTTCAGTCGCGTAATTGTTTAGCGCCTGCTACTTAAAGGTGCGTAAAATGCCACGGTGGTAAGTTCAATGCTTATCTAAAGATGCTGTTACTGACATTGACAAGGGATTATTAGCGCATCAAACTAAAACGCAGTTGAAATCAATGTTGAGTAAAGTAGCATTTATTTGAAAACTCCAGTTTCAAATTTGTGTCAATTATTATCTGAAAAGCTGGAAATATTCCCCTGATGAATATCCATCTGTGGATAGGGAAACAGAGGTGAAATAAAGTTTAATGACCTTTCTCAAATCGCTCGCCTTGCACTGGATTGCATTCTAGGAAAGTCTGGTTAACTCATTTCATATCATTCCATTTCCTGCAAACACGCTCAGCTCATTATGCTTTCGGAAGTATTAGATTTATCTCTTTGGGGAGTTTGAATGTTGACCGTAAATCTGGCAAAGGCATAACAAATAGTCTTGCTGTTGGGAGGAGCAGAGGGTGCAAACTGGGATAAGGTCGAGTTTTGTCACAGGATTTTTCAAGCGGAGATCAGTGAGTATTAAATGGACTCATTCTCCTTTCGAGTGATTGTGACCAAATGTTCAAGGCAACAGATGGCAATGATAATGATGTTTTACATCTACAGGCCAAATCTTACTCACTAGAGGCACCATAATATTACAGATCAGGAGAGCGGGGTAGATGAAGATCCTTATGCAAACCTGAGACAGTGAGAGAATGCTGTTGGTCTCACTTTTCTCAAAACGAGTTAGTCAGCGGACTGAGCTAAGCGACTTCCATCCAATGCAGAGCTAAACCAAAACAGTTCAGTGTATTTACAATATATAATATTTCATGTAGAATAAGCTGCAACACCTATCAACACCAGCAGCTCTTCTTATACGTAGCATTTTCAGATGCAGGTATTATGCAATTTTTTTCCGATGAACGTTATCCACTTCGAGAGTGTGTCCCTTTTGCCTCGCCATCCAGACAGCCCAGAATCTCTATCGCTGTTAAATTCAGTCCCTGTGTGTCTGCACACGACCTTTGAAATATAATGGAATCAGCTCCTAAAATGATTTTATTTCTGAAAATTCATCTCCGATTCCAATAATTCTCAGAATAAAAAAAATCTGCTCCAAACTTCTTCATCATTCCCCGTTGATTTTGAAGTTCGCCTAAACGAAGGAATTTCCCTCAGCTTTATTCTTACCAACGTCACATTAGCTGGATAACCTCCCTTCAGACACTGCTAAGTCTTTCCTGATTTCTCCCGCAAGATTCTTTATCTATCTCACTGTCCCATTAAATCTGCTCTTTCCTTTTCTAGTGATGTTATCTCAAAGCAAGCTTCATGTCTGTCCTTTCTATCGACTTTGTATCAAGTGAACTCTGACCGTGTCCTTCCTAACGTCTTTATATTCCAGTAAACTCTACCGTGTCTTTCACCATGCCTTTATATCCCAGTAAACTTCATCCTGAGAAAGGATGCTGGGTCCAATTCAACGCATGAAAACTCACCACTAAGCTGTGCAATCTTATTACCGTCACAGGAAGGTGGAAACAATTTTAATTACAGCTGAATCGATTGGTTGCAGCAGCATCGGGTCAAATCCCTGTCACATACGTGACTGTTGTTCTTATGTTTATTTTTTCTCGATGTGTGCTGAAGTAACACAGTGAGGGATCGATTACTGTTTCAGACATACATGTAGGGGCGTATTAAATACTGAAGTTGTGAGAATCGAGCAGTTTTGATTACATAGCCCATTCACTGTTCTAATCTCAAGCTCAGGAATTTGACAGAGAACGAATTTGAACGAAAATTGAGCAGGGGTGTTTACCCCATGACGTAACACGAGTTTCTGCGTTTGCTTTGTTGTTCACCTCATTTGTGTGTTTTCCATCATTGAGGATTTTGAAGTTGTCCCCTCTATAGAAAAGGCTCGTGCTTTTGCAACATTGTACAAAAAATGCAGTACGATAACAGCCGATGCTGATTCAGTCTACTTATCCAGATATTGACCCCTGGAAACAGCACTGTGCACTCTCCTCGAGTCTGGAAAACAGCTTCCTCACATATATTGTTATATTCTCGCTCTCATGGCGCTTTTCATTCCATCAGCTCCTGTTTTTCACGGAATCCTATTCAATCGATCTTGTCATGTGTCATTTCTTTCCATGTGATCAGATCTTGTGAACAGAATATCACAGTGGGAGTGCCCTGGTCCCATAACCCAGAAGTCAGACCATACTCAGGGAACCGTATTCTGCTCTTGATCATTTCATGAACACCAGGGAGAAATATCTACGCTCTTCAAAATTTAATCACCTGTTTTAAGAAGCAAGATAAACAGTTCCTGCTTCTGCTTTTGTTGCCACACGGACCAAGAGTGTAAATGCTGGAACCAGTCGAGACTGTCCGCTCTCCCACATCCAATTTATCCCCAGGTTGTGTCAAGATGATGGTCTGAATCGCTTCCTTCTCTTCCCTGTCACTCTAGGATGATGTGAGCTGTGAAATCTTTGATTTGAATGGAGGCAACGTGGAAAAATGTATACACAGCAGGTGCGTGAGCGATGGGACTCGCTGCAGTAACATCCCATGCTGATTCAGACAGCAGAAGCCTCCCTGTGACTTCGAGAAGTACAGACACTGTTCCTGAATAATGGGGAGAGATTCACTCTTTCCTCGCAGTTCGGCATTTTCTCGCTCTCTCAGGTGGCATTATTTGGACAATGGTTCCAAAAAGAAGATGATTTCTTGTGCATGCACGATCTCCCTTTTCTACACCTTTCCAGAATTCCCATACTTCCCACTCCCGCCAGACCCCTACCCCGCTACACAAACCCGTGTTTGATAGGGAGCTGAAGACCGCGTTCAAGCTGCTCGACACTAATACTGCGTGACAATGGAGGATGAGTTCGTCCAGTTCTCAATGAAGACCGCCCTGTTCCAGGAAAGCAGCTAGCACAGCTTCCTGGGAGAAGCGAGTCAGAATGGAAAGGAGCTGTTATTAAAACTCTGTGCTTCTTTCACTCCGAAACAGCAGAAATAGCCTTAGTTAACCAACAAACTCACCTGATTTCTGGGTACCACATCTGGCGCCGTTCTGGCTCGTTTGTCTCGGTTGTGACATTGCTTCAGACAGGTGACATATGTGCGAGAGCTCTCGCGTTCACATTGCGGATGACCCTTGGAATTTTGCACACTACTTCATTTTTGACTGTGAAGATATGATTTCGATGAGATCGGTTTCAAATAAAGATTCCAAAGCTTGAAAACATACACAAGCAAGTTCAAGAACCGCTTCTTCTCGGCCGTTGCTGCTCTGAGAAATGGATTGTCGAACTTGAAATAATGCTGATCTTGCCAATGTGGATTTTGCTGAGCGCACGTCCGATACGGAGTAACCTGAATTCCTAAGTCTGGCCAAATTATGGTTTCCTCACGCTGTGATCTGCATGTCCTTGATGACTATGATCCGACTTTACCATCGCAAACAACGCTTTCCACTGTACTTAGGTCCATGTGACAATCAATCAATCAAAACACAGTCATTTCCTCATTGCGTGGAGCCAGCAGAGCGAAGGTGGGCTGCATGTCCTCAGTCTGCAGTGTGGCACATTTTGTGATTCTGATTGAAATTGCAGATAAAACAGCAGAATTGGGCAAGTTACACGGTGGTTATATTGACACAGCCGGGACACATCTGTGCCACAGTGTATCACACAATAACAGTGAAGATATTTTAACGTCATCCTCGTAGGTACATGCTACAAAAACCTGAAGACTACGGGAAACCGCTGTGGTCAGCGATAACAGAGCGGAGAGAGGGATCGTGGTGGGCGCATAATCCAGAAATTAATGAATGAAAAGCATCCTCTGCTCGATGACTATTCCAGCTTTCAGTGTGTGTACTACCACCGCCAGTGTTTCGCTATAACAGTGCTCCATTCTTCGCATTACATATTGATGAGACATATGCGTCCTGTCACTCAATGGCATCTGAAAGAGATACACCCGCCACATTTATACATTTGAGGAAACACACGTTTGAAGTTATGGAAGATTTTTTTGCTGTTCTCTGTCGGTCTGTTATAACCTGATTCACAAAGTCACTTGACTGAGTTGGGAATACACTGGCGAAGTTGAGAGAAATCAGTTGTGGTGTGGACCGTGCCCCTGACTCCTTGCAGTTATTCCCCACGCTGTGTCACACAGCAGGGTGCTCTGGTGAAATGAACAGCCGTGAATGACATGTGGTTCAGTCTGTCGGAGACAGCATTTCGAGTCAGATACAGTTCCTTATTATTAGGACAAGCAGCACCGATGATGAATAACCTCAGAGAGAAGCAAGCGATAGAGATTTGCCGTGGACTCGATGGGCTGAACGGCTTCTGTCGGTACGTGAATGACGTCACACGTCTCAGCCGTCCCTCTCCCTGTCTCTGTGACAGAGGCGCTGAGGGTGAAATAATGGCTCATTTTTAATCCTCCCTTCCGCTTTGGACTGCCTGCAGCCCCGCAGTTCCTGGCTGTGTGGATGTTTCTCAGTGAGTGAGGGTTTCATTCGGAGTAGCTTCATCTGGGACAGTTGGGACTCAGATGTTAACTGATGCCCGATTGCAGCAAAGAAACCGACGCCTCTGAAACAAAAGCCTTTCCGCTGGATTGTTCTGTGAAGATTGATTCTGAACATCAAATGGGCAGCACAAAAATGCACTGATTTGAACTTTACTGAAGTTGCTAATTTCCAGCGGCGCTCGTGTAGCTGGCTGTGCCCGTGAGAGGAAGCTTCCGAGCATATCCGGACTTACATCATCTCATAATGCCTGAAAGTGGAGGGAAATGGCTGAATACTCTGCCAATAGAGACAGCTCAGTCCCCGAGGATGGGATAAACAGCACCGTCCCGCGTGGGGACATTCTGCAGATCAGACACAGTCCACTTTATCATTCAGATCATACCAGAGTGAGAGCGCTCGAGAAGGCCAATCGGTCACTCGTACCTGTGCCAACTCGGAAGTTGCAAAAGATTGGTGAAAGTGGAAAGTGGATTTGTTCACGTTTCAAGTGTTTCCGTGAAGCAGGAAGCAGAAGAAGATACACAGTGAAGCGATTGACATCTGACTACAGGAGCAGCAAAGAAGTTGTACAGCGCAGAGGAGAGCTTTGAAGTATTGAATTCTGGTTGATAGGATGATCATGCTTTCACTAGGCCACGCTGCTACAGAAGAAACTATGTCAGTGTCTCTCAACATTGTGATGTCACAGGCAAAATCGCCGTTAGACTGCAGCAAATTCCTTTTTCCAATGTGAGGGCAGTCCATTTGTAAAGGTTTAGCTTATAAATCGAATAAATTCACATTTCTAATTCCACTGCACCTCAGTGTGTTGTACTGTCTCTTTTCCACTTTACCTGTCATTGTGCCTGCACTGAAGTTGATTTTCTCCTGCTGCGAGTCTTTTACAGTCTGGGTGAGGTGCGGCAGTTGTACTGACCCATCTTCTGACAGAATTTTCTACTTCACTTCAGCCCGCCCTAACTTCGCTATCTGATACCATTCTCATTGTTTAGATGTTAATCGCTCGTCTCAGATCCAGCCTGCCCTCACCCAAAATAAATGGAAAACTCAGTCACACTGTGATCACTGCAATCGAGGGATGTATTCACTCTAAGATCATTGATAATTCCAAGGATACATTTCGGACTGCAGATGCTGAAGATGGTAGAGTGATATTGGAAAAGCACAGCAGATCAGTCAGCATTCGAGGAGCAGGAGAATTCAGGTTTCAGGCCTAAGCCCTTCATCAGGAATAAAGCTTGTGAGTCGGGGCTGAGAGATAAATGGAAATGGTGTGGGGTTAAGGGGAAATAGCTGGAAAGTAATAAATGGATGAATAGGAGGGAGAAGAAAATAGGTCAGAAATGGCAGTGATTGAATGGGTCGAGAGGGCGGTGGCGAGTTGAAGGCTTGTGCTTGGGGGAGGGGAAATGAGGTAACTCTTCAAATTCACATTTATCCCGTGTGGTGTTAGGGTCCCAAGCTGGAATGGGTGGCATCCCTCCTCCAGGCGTTGTGTGGTAACGGTTTGGCAGTGAAGGAGGTCCAGGACCTGTATGTCTTTGATGGGGTAGGAGGGGGAGTTGAAGTGGTCAGCCACGGGACGGTGAAGTTAGTGGGTGCGGGTATCCCAGAGATATTCTCTGAAATGACCTGCAAGAAGATGTCCTGTCTCCCTGATGTAGAGGAGACCACACTAGGCGCAACGGATTCAGTAGATGACATTGGTAGCTGTACAGGTGAATTTCTAATGGATGTGGAATGATCAATTTGGGCCTTGGCTGAGGTGAGGGGAGTGGTGTGGGTGCTTGTTTCACCCTTCCTTTGGTGGCAGTGAAAGGTGCCAGGAGAGGGTTATGGGCTGGTGGGGGGATGTGTGGACCTGAAGAGGAGGTCATGGAGGGAATGGTCTTTACAGAATGTTGGCAGTGCTGGGCAGCGAAATATATCTCTGGTGATGGAGTCTGATTGGAGGTGGCATCAGTGGCAAAATATGATGCGTTTATGCGGAGTTTGATGGGGTGTAAGTTGAGCATCAGGTGCTTCTGTCTTTGTTGCGTTGAGAGGGGTGGCTTCAAGGGTGGTGTTGTGTGAAATGGAGGTGATGAACTCGAGGACGCTGTCAACCACGTGGGAAAGCAATTTGTGATCGTGGAAGAAGGAGACCAACTGGCTCTTTCTGAGGTGTAATTGGTCATCCTAGGAACAGATGCGCTGGAGGTGGAGGAATTGGGAATAAAGAATGGCGTTCTTACACGAGATAGGGTTGGAGGAGATGTAGTCTAGATACCTGTGGGAGTCGGTGGGCTTGTAGTACATGTCTGTAATTAGTCAGTCGCCAGAGTCGGTGATGGAGAGATCCAGGAAGGTGAGGGAAGTAGCCAAGATGATCTGGATAAATTTGAGGTCGGAGTGGAAGGTGTTGGCAAAGTTGGTGAGCTATTCAACCTCCTCGTTGGAGCACTTAGTGGCCCCAAACATTCATCAATGTAGCTGAGGAACAGGTGGAGGATGGTACCTGTGTAATCGCGAAAGATGGACAGTTCCGTGTATCTGACAAACAGACAGGCATAGCTAGGTCCTATGCGGGTGCCCATGGCTACCAGATTCGATGGAGGGAGTGGGAGAATTGGAAAGAGAAGTTGTTGATTGTGAGGACCAGTTCAGCCAGGGGGATGGGGATGTCGGTGGAAAGGTACTGGTTGGGATGGTGTGAGAATAAGAAAAGGAAGGCTTCCAGAATTCTGACATGACATATGGATTTGTATAGGGACTGGATGTCCATGGTGAAGGTGACGCGTTGTGGGCCAGGGAAACGAAATCCTTGGAGGAGGTGAAGTGCATAGGTGTGTCACGAATGGAAGTGGGCATTTCCTGAACTAGGGAGAGAGGATTGTGGAGAGGTAGGAAGAGATGATTCGGATGGGACAGGCTCAGGATGAGACAATAGGTCGACTGGGGCAGTCAGGTTTGTGAATCTTAGGAAGAAGGTAGTATCGGGGAGTGCGCGGTTCACGGACAATGAGGTTGAAGGTTGTGGATGGGAGATGCCCAAAGGTGATGAGATTGTGGATGGTCTGGGAAAATGATGGTTTGGTGAGGGGAGGAGAGTTTGTGATCGTGGTCTGTAGGAGGAGGTGTCTGCGAGTTGGCACCTGGCTTCAGCTTTGTTCCTCTGCCCGACTCACAAGCCTAATTCCTAATGAATGGCTTATGCCTAAATCGTCCATTCTCCTGCTCCTCAGATGTTGCCTGACCTGCTGTCCTTTTCCAGTACAACACTCTCCACTCATTCATTATTACTGTCTCATTTCACACTACCAGGTCCATGCTGTCTGTTTGATTCTAATGAGCACTGTTCTCATGGACTGCGACAAAATCTGCCAATCTGAAACAAAAACAGAAATTGCTGGAAAATCACAGGTGTGCTGGCAGCATCTCTGCAGATGAATCACAATTAACGTTTCACATCCATTGGGTCAGTCTCTCCACAGATGCTGCCAGACGTCCTGAAATATTTCAGAAACGACTGTTTTTGTTTGATTTTCAACATCAGCAATTTTTTCATTTTTGTTTTCTTATTTTCTGCCAATATGATTTGGCTAAAGATTACGTTAAATGTTTTAAATATGACTGATGGAATGGCCAGGTTCCACCAGCCGGCTCCTTTTATTTGGTTCACGTGACCAATGCCTTTCCACTCGGTCACCGCGCCCTACAGCTGCACTGCACATAAATTGACAAAATTGTGGCATTCTCTCGGATTGGTAATCAGGAGCGAGATTGATTGAAATTTTTGAAAACTTAAGATAAACTGATAAAATACGGGATATAAAACGGGAAACTGAAAGGGAAAGAGAGAACAGCGCATGATAATTTTTTCACAAAACTGAAATGTAATGGCTCAAGATTCAGAAAGTGCTTCCATCCACAGACATACCACAATATGGAATGGAATGTTTGGGACAATGAATGCAAGCAGATTGCAAAATCTTCGTTTTCAAGTCTTGCTGCAACTGTGTTGGTTATAATGAACGCACACATGGGTTTCAGTGCTGTAATGATCTCCTAAAATGGAAAAGGAAATCCTTGCCTTCGAGGATATGTGGGGAATGTTCACTGATTCATCCCAGTAATGGCAGGACTGTCCTCTGGAAGCGTATGAGTAGAATCTTTCAATGTTCCAGGGAGTTTCGAATGAGTGGTGAAGGGAATGTCTCCATTCACAAATCAATCATTCAATAGAATTCAATACAGGGACCCATGAAATTATGAACAAATTGAACAAGAACACGGAATACGATACACAATAGGTACGACCATTACTATATGAAAACTGTTGATTTCAGATCCACGGTGGCCTTTGGTGATGGCATTTCCTGTCCAGAACCAGTCTGCACAGGAATGACGGGAGACACACTATGAAGGATTTGAACTTCAGTCGCCTTTTAGAAATAGCTGGGACTGACTCAGGACACGGGGATTTAGAGATGTTGTCCTTACAAACCTTTCAGACATTCCGTGGAAGAATAAAGGAAGTGATAGATAATTTTCGTCTCCATGGAGACGATGTTCATGAACTGGATAGATAGTAATTTACCTTATTGGAGTTTATAAATAGAGGCGTCATATTTAAAAAGCAAAAATTTCATAGTGTAACGGTAAAATCGTTTGGATACACTCAGTGGGAACATTGTGTGTAATCCTTGTCCTCATTCTCCACCAAAAACATGTGAAGAAGTTAGAAAGAGCACAGACACTGTTTCCTGGATAGCAAGATAGTAGAAAGCCAAGTGACGTTGTTCACTGAGACATAAAAATATCAGAAAGGATACAAGCGGGATGATAGAAAGAATGAAGGGGTTTATTCACGAGATTTGGAAATGCTGGAGCAGAAACACGCAAGTTCGATGTAAACAAATGAGATTTTCACATAACGCGAGGTTTGAATGAGTAAATTGGGGAAATTCCCTCTTTCGAGTGAAGCAATAACTGTCCTTTGAGCTTGAAAACCATTAGGGAATGATTAAGAAAAGTTTGGATGAGAGTTTCTTCCACTCAATAGAGTTATTTAAATCGTGAACGACTTTCCAAAAATAAAACGTAGAAGCTGACTTCAGAGTGTTTTAAAAGATACACGAACAAACGTACAAGGAGAGAATTTATCATTGAGTGAAAGTCAGGGTGGTTGCGTAGCAATTTCGAATTTGGTTGACTTCAGACACAAAGACATTTCATGAACCCGTACAACTGAATAAGACTCAGTGTAACATGTTCATGGATTGGTAAGTTGTGGCGTATTATTCAAGGTGAACCTCTGTAAATGGAGCTGATGTCATAAAATAATGGCAGACGGAAGTGATATCCTAATGAGTAGAAATTGAATCGTCACTTGGAGACGCAACACCTACGTTAAAGACTTGACCACATTCACATGATGTTATGTACATTTCGTACATTCTTAACTCCACCCAAGAAATCCACCAAGAAGACTCTGTCCTTTTGTATTGTTAACCCTCTGTACTTCTCTGCAGCATGCCACTGAAGATAAAATATGCTCAGACCAAAATTCAGTTCAATACAAAATTCAAACGGTCCTATGTGATTTCTGTTTTTATTATTGCAATAACCTTTGTGAGTTTGCAAAAAAACTGTGTAACATGAAACCAGTTCAACATCTATTTTCCCGGAATTTAACGCAGTGCACATGGGAAACGTTATCCATCTGCTAAAAAATCACCTTCGGCTCTCTCTCCACATACGTCTCTTCACGTTTTAGATATTTTCAGTATGTTTGTAGATCAAGGAGTCATTATCCAGAAAAGGTTGTTTCTCAATCCACAAACACGGGTATTTTCTCATAAACTTAGCTTTGCTCAATATCACCTTCTGTCCGTACTCCTCAACACAACGACAAATTGAAGCTGCTCCATGTGAGGGTCAAAATTCAAACTTCGGCACAGCACAGCCCACTATACTGAAACAGAGATACTGTGCACTGGTCACCTTCAGCACAGGAGCAACACATTAATGCTGACCTCAACAATCCTGGTTTTACCTTAACGTTTGGGAAACCGAGTTTCTCTGATTCCATGGCTAGTAACGGGGATTATATGATCATCTTCACCAGTGGTTCTGTCCCCGAGTGAGGAAAGTGGTGTGGTACGCATTGTAAAGATGTCAATTGATGAAATATACAATTCCATCTTTTGCCTTCACGAACTCATGAGCTTTTTATTTTGGTTTGCATCTGTAGAAATCTTAAAATCTTCATCTTGAACGGACTCAATGACAGATCTCCATTGTGTCTCTGGCATCAATTTTCAAAGTGTAAACCCCCTCTGAATCCTTCCACCGCAGTCCGCTGTTTGGGAAGTGTTCCTGTTGTGGGAAATGCACTTCCCCGTGCGTCACGTGCTGCTCCCATCATGCGCTGTGGCACTACACTCATTTTCCTTCTGACACTTGCTCACTGTGTTGCTGTGATCATACAGTGACTTGGTGTCGCACGGCTCAGGAAATTGATACAGATCAAGGTTTTTGCATTGTTGAATTCAGTTGTCAGTTTAGCCATATTTTGGATTTTGAAATTGTCTGTTCTGTACACAAGTGGGTGTCAAAAACATCTGAGCGGAAATTAGGTCATCCGAATAATGACATTGGGCACTATGCACTCTCCTCCAGTCTGTTACATATTCATTTCCTCATTTTTGTTCAGATCACTGTGTGCATAGTGTGGCAGTGGGAGTGCACTTGGCCCACAACCCAGGGGTCAGACCATCATCTTGGAACCGTACTGTGTTATTTCTCATTTCACCAACACCAGGGAGAAATGTCTGCTGCTCTGCATAATTTATGCATTTCAATTATTGATAAGGTCATAGCCTACACTATGTCTGTGACGAGGTGGCCGAGAGGTTAAGGCGATGGACTGCTAATCCATTGTGCTTTGCACGCGTGGGTTCGAATCCCACTCTCGTCGCTGCTATCAATGGCTTTCAATGGTGCTGTTTTCAGATGATTGAAACTGGAAGTCCAATTGTCAGTTTGTATGTATTGACGCGATTTCAAAACCTCAACGAATAGTTGGTGCCTTTTAACTAAACTGCATTGAAATGGAGGTTGCTTTGGGATAGTCAGTGCTGAGAACGTTTTTTCGTATGAAAGACATCCAGGAAAATCAAATACTGAGAGCTGCGAAGTGCATGTCATGCAAAGGGATCTTAATGAATGTTTTGTCAGATGAAATCTGGAGGAGGTTGAGTAGAAGTAATGCATCCTGGTGAGAAGAGCACAGCGAGACAGCACAAAATAATGGAGATATTTCAAAAGGGGCAAGGCGTGGGTTTAGGGGCACTGAGAACTAGCTGTAAACGCACAGTGGAGAATTGCCAATGTGGGTGCCGTGCATGGGCACGGAAAGATTTACACATTGGTCTCGCCCTCGCCCCTTGCTCTCGCCATTGATGAATGCTGGAAATAAGGCACAGATAAACACAAGATGTGGGAAACAAGCTCCCTCTCGTTATGCACACACTGGATGCATCACATTGAACCATGAACAACTGGAGAAATCAGCATGTTACCTGTAGGGAGTGAAACTAAACCGTGGATCAATAACCGCAGATTCATGCAACATAAACATGAAAAATGATTTAAAATGTCGGGTGTAGGTTTGCTCGCTGAGCTGTAGCTTTGATATTCAGACGTTTCATTACTTGGCTAGATAACATCAAGATCAGTGGCGACCTCCAAGTGAAGTGAAGCTGTCGTCTCCTGCTTTCTATTTATATCTTTCTCCTCGATGGGGTTCCTGGGGTTTGTGGTGATGTCATTTCCTGTTCGTCTTCTGAGGGGTTGACAGATGGCATGTAGATCTATGTATTTATTTATGGCATTGTGGTTGGAGTGCCAGGCCTCTAGGAATTCTATGGGGTGTCTTTGCTTAGCCTGTCCCAGGATAGATGTGTTGTCCCAGTCGAAATGCTGGTATTTTTAATCCGTGTGTAGGGCTACGAGGGAGAGAAGGCCGTGTCTTTTTGTGGCCAGCTGGTGTTCGTATATCCTGGTGGCTAAATTTCTTCCTGTTTGTCTTACATAGTGTTTGTGGCAGTCCTTGCATGGAATTTTGTAGATGACGTTGTTTTTGTCCATGGGTTGTACTGGGTCTTTTAAGTTTGTTAGTTTTTGTTTGAGAGTCTTGGTCGGTTTGTGTGCTACTGAGATTCCGAGGGGTCTTAGTAGTCTGGCTGTCATTTCTGAAACTTCTTTGATGTATGGTAAGGTGGTTAGGGTTTCTGGCTGTGTTTGGTCTGCTTGTCGTGGTTTGTTCTTGAGGAATCTGCGCACTGTATTTTTTGAGTATCTGTTCTTCTCGAATATGTTGTATAGGTGGTTCGCCTGTGTCTTCAGAAGTTCGTCTGTGCTGCAGTGTGTGGTGGCTCGTTGGAATAGTGTTCTTATACAGCTTCGTTTGTGTGTGTTGGGATGGTTGCTGGTGTAGTTAAGTATTTGCTCAGTGTTTGTCGGTTTTCTGTATACGCAGGTTTGTAGTTCTCCGTTGTCCTTTCTTTCTACTGTGACGTTCAGGGATGCGAGTTTGTTGTCGGTTTCTTCCTCCTTGGTGAACTTTATACCTGTGAGGGTGTTGTTGATGATGTAAAATGTCTTATTACCTTGTTTCGTTTTGGGTACCGTCGACACCACGAACGGTCGGTTAAAGTTCAGATGATCTTCCAAAAGATCGCGCATATTGACATATTGGAATTATGTCACTGCAGATATGTTTCCCCTCAAAAATGAGTGAATTACCGTGTGTTTAGAGCACGGAAATGGGTCCCTTCATCTCATTTCCCAGCACTTGGTCTGTAAAACTGTAAGGTCTGACGTTTCACCTGAATGCTAATTTCTCTGGAAAGTTTTAATCTCGTAAAACATAATAAGTGGGATTTAAGTTTGATATGGGAACTGAACCCCATTTTTACCCATAGACTGAAGCACGCAGACACATTTCCCCAAGTGTGACACAGGCCTCGCGTGAAAACAAGCAGAAAGTAAGATTTCACCGACTGGTCTGATGTTGTCCCATTTCAGAGTTCAACACCAATGTCTGGTTACAGCAAAGAAAGGAAGCATTCAGCCCCTCCCATCCCAGTGTTCTTTGCCCATTGTTTCCCCATGACTCTGTAGTTTATACTGCCTCACCTCGTTCTTGCTGCCAAACTTGATCACTCCTCACACCCGCTATTTCCTGTCCAGCCGAACGGTTTGCCTCAAGTTCTTGGAATGAAAAACAGGAATGGCCTATTTCAAGCACTTTTCTAGTTTTCACGGACATTGATATCACCACTGAGCAAGCACATTGCCAGCTCAGAGAGAAGGTCTCATCCTTTAGAAACTGAAATACAAAGATGATTGGATATCCTCAGTATTGTAAACCAACCAACAAGACCGGAATAGGGCCGAGGGGATCACGCACAGAAGGATGGGAGAATAGAATGGCGAATCTCATGGTGTCCAGGGTGATTTTAACAGAAATCTTCCCTGGTAGAATAGTGATGAGGATTCAGTGATTTCACTGTCATGGCTTGTTAAAGGTTAACGTTTACAGTAATCAATATGAAATACTGCCTGATATTTTGAAGCAGAATGATGTTGTGCAGCAGACAGAATCGTTTCCCTGCATGACCTAATAAGAGAGCTCAGAAGAGCCAGGAGGAGACATGAGAGCCAGGAGGAGACATTAGAGATTGTTGGCGGATAGGATCAGGGTTAACCCTAAGGCTTTCCATAGGTATGTCAGGAATAAAAGAATGGCGAGAGTTAAATTAGGGCCAATCAAGAATAATAGTGGGAAGTTGTGTGTGGAGTCAGAGGACACATGGGAAACACTAAATAAATATTTGTCGACAGTGTTCACTATCGAAAATAAAAATGTTGGCGAGGAAGATATAGAGATACTTGCATCTAGACTCGAAGAGATTGAGGTTCACAAGGAAGAGGTATTAGAAATACTGCAGAGTGTGAAAATAGACAAGTCCTGTGGGCCGGATGGGATCTATTCTAGGATCCTCTGGGAAGCAAAGGAAGAGATTGCCGAGCCTGTGCCATTGATCTAGGAATCATTATTGTCTACAGGAATAGTGCCTGAGGACTGGAGGATAGCAAATGTGGTTCCCTTGTCAAGAAGGGTAGTGGAGACAACCCTGGTAATTACAGACCAGTGAGTCTCACTTCAGTTGTTGGTAAAGCGTTGGAAAAGGTTCTAAGAGATAGGATTTATAATCATCTAGAAAAGAATATTCTGATCAGGGACAGTCAACACGGCTTTGTAAAGGGAAGGTCGTGCCTAACGAATCTTATGGGTTTTTTGACAAAGTGACCAAGCAGGTGGATGAGAGTAAGCAGGTTGATGTGCTGCACATGGATTTCAGCAAGGTTTTCGATAAGGTTCCCCACAGTCGGCTATTATACAAAATACGGAGGAATGGAATTGTGGGAGACATAGCAGGTTGGATCAGTAATTGACTTGCTGAAAGAAAACAGAGTGTTGTAGTTGATGCAATATGTTCATCTTGGTGTCCAGTTACTAGCGGGATTCCGCAAGGATCGCTGTGGGGTCCAGGGCTATTCGTCATTTTTATAAATGACCTGGATGAGGGCTTAGAAGGGTGGGTTAGTAAATTTGCGGACAACATTACGGTCGGTGGAGTTGTGCACAGTGACGAAGGATGTCGTAGGTTGCAGAGAGACATAGATAGGATGCAGAGCTGGGCTGAGTGGTGGCAAATGGAGTTGAATGTGGACAGGTGTGAGGTGATATACTTTGGACGGAGTAATCGGAATGCAAAGTACTGGGCTAATGGTAAGATTATTGGTAGTGCAGATGAGCAGAGAGATCTCGGTGTCCATGTACACAGATCCCTGAAAGTTGCCACCCAGATTGACAGGGTTGTTAAGAAGGAAAACAGTGATTTGGCCTTTATTAATAGAGGGATTGAGTTCTGGAATCAGAAGGTTATGCTGCAGCTGTACAAAGATCTGGTACGGCCACATTTGAAGTGTTGTCAACAGTTCTGGTCACCGCATTATAAGAAGGATGTTGATGCTTTGGAAAGGGTGCAGAGGGAATTTTCTAGCATGTTGCCTGATATCGAAGGAACGTATTACGAGGAAAGACTGAGGGCCTTGAGGCTGTCCTCGTTTGAGAGAAGACTGAAAGGTGACTAAAAAGAGGCATACAAGATAATCAGAGGTTAAGATAGGGTGAACAGGGAGAGTCATTTTCCAAGTATGGGGACGGCAAACACGAGGGTCATATCTTTAAAGTGAGGGGAGGTAGGTACAAGACAGAAGTCAGAGGTAGTTTCTTTACTCAGAGAGTAGTTAGGGCATGGAATGCTTTGCCTGTAACGGTGGTAGATTCGCCAAGATTAAGTGCATTTAAGTCGTCATTGGAGAGGCATATGGACGTACATGGAATAGTGTAGATGGGATGGGCTTCAGATTAGTATGACAGGGCGGCACAACATCGAGGGCCGAAGGGCCTGTACTACGCTCTAATGTTCTATATGCTGCAGATCCACATCAGCAATGTCATCTGCAATTGCCTGACGTTCAATCAGTTTAAAACAAGAACGGACGGGGCGTCAGGAAAACGGAAGGGGAATAGTGGTTTGTGAGAGTTAACTACATGCCTCGTGGAGCCAGGTTCAATGTAGATAATGAATATCGCTTTTCCTGTTTACCTTGGTATACTGATCACTACGGATCAATGACCCAATATTGTCTGCTCTTTGTGTGCTGTTCTTTGTATATTTCACCTCGGTTCAGTGCTCCGGGGGAACACGCTTTTTTAAATTTTAAACATTTTACTCAGGTCGGTTTTGCAGCTTCATATTAAGGCCAACAATTTTAGGAACAGATAAACACCATTCAGACCATCAAGTCTGTTCCACTATTGAATGGTTTCATATCTGATCTGATAACCTTGAACTGCACTTTCTTGGCTTTCGCCATAATGCTTGATGTCTTTGCTGTTTGAAGATCTGCCGATCTCAGCCTCATTACACCTAATGACACTTCCTCAACAGCGGTCTGCTACAAGAAAGTCCACTGAAACAGAACTGTCTGAGAGAATAAATGCTTCTTCGTCTCTATTTTAATTGTGAGATCCGCATTCTAATACGAAGTTAAAAATCGCACAACACCAGGTCATAGTCCAACTGGTTTAATGGAAGCAATAGCGTTTGGAGAGCTGCTCCTTCATCAGGTGGCTGTGGAGTACACAGTGGTAAGGTACAGAATTTATAGCTAAAGGTTACAGTGTAATGTCACTGAAATTATACATTGGAAAAATACCTTGATTGCTTGTTAAGTCTTCCATCTGTTAGAATGACTATGTTAGGTTCATTTCTTTCTTATGTAAATCGAAAAAATTTCTTTTGACAGTAACATTCTCAGGTGGACTTTACCAATTAGTGTTAGCACAGGTAATATGTTGAAGGTGTGAGACCCTGTGTGCTGCGTCCATGCCATAATGTTTAGACTGACGCTAATCTAAAAAAAAACAACACGCTGCAGGCAACGATGCCTTAAGACATGGTACATTGGTGAAGCTGAGCAGAGGCGACAACAACGGAATGGGCGCTGCACATCAATCAACAGACAGGTGTGCCTCTTCCCAGTTGGAGAGCACTTCAGTGATCCAGGACATTCGACCTTTGATCTTCGGGTGACAATCCTCCAAGGCGTTCTTCGGAACAGGCAGCAGCTAAAAGTGCCCCCGCAGAGACTGATAACTAAATTCCGTACCCATGATCATTGGGTTCATGTCACAGTACAGGTGATCCCATTGCCCTATCTACAAACAGAGACCCTCCTACACACACACACACACACACACACACACACACACACGCACACACACACACACACACACACACACACACACGCACACACACAGACACGCAGACACATACACACACACACATATACGTCTGTGGGGTGAATTTGTACTTGCAGAGTTACATTGTACTTTGCTCAAAAACTGGATGAATTCATGTCAGTCTCTGGTAACTCATTTTCATAAATTAGAATCAGTCTAAACATTATGGAACAGACAGCAGCACAGGGGGGCAGACACCAGTTGTTAAACTTCACCTGAGAATGAAACTTTAAATTAAAAAAAGTTTTGCACTTTACATATGAAAGAAGTGATGCTAACATGGTCATTCTAACAGATCGGAGACTTAGCAAACAATCAAGGTTTTGTCAATGTACAATTTCTGGCCTATACCGCTTTTCTACAGATACTTAAACGTTTCTGTCTTTCTCATTAAATTTCTGGTCCCCTGTGATCGTTCTTTTCATCGATGGGAAACGCTTCTTTCAGTCTACCTTATCTATACCCCTCACAAACTCCTCTGCACGGTGACAAACAATCCCAGATTGTCCTGTCTCCCTTCATGACTGAAACTCTTCAGCCTAGACACTATCCGAGTCAATCTCTCCTGCAACTTTCCCAGTGCGATCTCATCCCTGGACAATTCTAGCACTGAGCCGAATGAACATATTTCCATTCTGTAACAGCATCGGGAGTGGCTCTGAGCTTTTATTGCCTTCCGGAATGGAGTCACGTGGACGCCAGACCAGATAAAGACGCTAGTTTCCTTCCCTCATTGACGTCAGTGAAACAGATGGGTTTTTCAGACAACGTATTCTTAATTCTAGGCAATTATTGCATTCATATACTATCATCGTCGTGGTGTGGTGGGAATCCAACGCGTCTCCACAGAACATTACCTGGCTTTGATGTGTTAAAAATCCAGTGATTCTACCACTAGGCTATCGCAGAAAGCCCTCAAGGGGGATCTTTAGCAATAGAGTTTCTTTTCCCCGGTTATTCCCTATCCCTTTTATTGAGCCTCACGCTCCAATAATCTCTGGTCCATGTCAGTAAAAGCTGCTAAAAGAGAATTGATCTCACAGCCACGATATCCAAATGGATCGAATGATTTGAAGATGCCAATGAAGAGATTGGGGCAACAGTGAGTGCAATGGCACAGACCGGATGGCATCAACGTGCAAGTGTATGTTAGATTGTGCAATGTCTCAGTCAAATGGGACGACGGACGGAAAAGAGAGTTAGGGAGAGTGCGAGGGAGAGACATCTTCGAGAACTTTTGGGTTTAAATCCTGATACATGAAACGCAGAAATATCAGAGAACAAAATTCGATGGAAAACAAATCATCACCTCGGAGAATATTATTTTGTAAAAACGTTTAATTTCTGTCCGTGTTTTACCAAAATTAAAACTTTGAGAGAACTGACCGCAATGATGTGGATTCGAGCAGAGGTCGCTGCAATCACAACGCAGAATACGAACTACTAAACGGTTACAGCACTCCATAGACCACACTTGTAAACTGCAACCAGGATGGTAGCAGAGGAAATGTCAGGAAGAATGTACAATATCAGGACTTAGCGACAGGCATGTGGGAACGCAGAATGAACCGAATCTTTAACTTTAGCGTCCCCAGAGACTGTGGAGATTCCATGAATGAGAGTACAGGAGAATGGGATTAATGAAACTCTCCAAAGAGTTTGGGAGAGTGCAGAATATTGTTGAAACGTATGCTTCAATAGCATTATAGTTGAACATCGGCTACTTCATCACTTTGCCCACACAAGGCGGGACCAACTGCTGCATGCAATCACACATAATCTCAGTTCCAGAACCGGAATCAGAGAAACTGTGTGAAGCATGCACGAAGATCCAATTGGAAACTGGGATGGAATGACAGGAGAGAGGAGCATGTATTTCCGAGGTTGGGGACAGCTTCTGGTCAAAAGCGGGGCGGAAGGGAATACTTGCCCCCATTTATAATATTTTGACCATAAACAGTACATGTTGCTGAGACAGCCGATTGGCGCATCTAAAGCGTGTGGAGACTTTACCTTTGGGGTGGCAAGGTTCGAAATTTCACTTTCCTGTTTGGATCAGTGGTTTTGACATTGGCATCTGCTTTTGTTCGCATCAGCTCAGAATCAGCTTCTTGTACCCAATAAATACTGCAACCTGGAGAATGTGGTGTTGTGGTTATATAATAAATTCGTCATCCTTGGGGACTCAGACACGGAACTGGTAATGTTAAAGTTCGATGAATAAAACCTGGAATGGAAGCCTGATCTCAGGAACAGAGAACATGCCTTTAATTTCCTGCAATCCCATTCATGCATGTCACTTATACAGGGGATGCTACCATCTTTACCCAATCCTGCCTACTTGTGTCTCCAGGACCTGAACAAAATAGCTGTCCCTTATCTGAGAATGAAGACCGTGTGGGAAAGCAGGTCATTCGGCCCTTCCAGTCGACACCATCCCATGAAGCACATCTTATCAGACCTCCACTGCATACCTATTCCCTTCCCCTTCATTTCCCATGGCTGATCCCAGACATGCACACCTTCAGACTGCAGGAGGAAACTCACACAAGCAAAGAGGGAATATGCAAACTGCACACAGTCATACCAGACTGGGATAGAATCCATGTCTCTCGTGCAGCGAGACAGCAGCGAATCAGGATGAACAACAAATGCTGTCCTGACCAGCGACATCCACACCCTGTGGGTATATCGGGAAGAATACAAACATATTCACAATATAGACAACGGGACTTGCTTCTGCGTGGACATGATTTGAACCAATCGTTTATCCTGGGTAGATACAAAGACACCGATATCACAGAAACCAGGGCAATGCGGGATTCAATTACCTGCTGCAGTTGAAACACATTTACTCAGCCAAACTGGGGACAGACTATTCAACAGTCCCGTGTGTTGGGAGGGCTCAATGAGCAATAAAAACTCCAGAGTAACCAGAAAGATTACATATCCCAGAAGGAGATCAATTAAACTGTCAATGCTGCTGTTAATCCCAACCAGCTTCCGGTTTCATAGCGTCAAATTCAAAGACTCACGCAGCATGAAAACAGGCCTTTCACTCCTACCAGCTCATACTGTACATAATGTCAAACTAAACGAGTGGCATCTGACTGCTCCTGTAATTACTGAGGGCTAGTAATGCCTTTGTGATATTATTACTGCATTGTTAATATGAATGTTCAGATATAATTCTGTGGACACAGGTTCAAACCCTGGCATGGCAGATGCTGGAATTTTATTTAAATAAATACCTAGAGTCTAATGTTGATGTTGAATCAGTAGATCTGATTCACTAATGCCTGATAGGGAAGGAAACTGCCATACCTATCTGGTCTGGCTGGTATTTGACTCCAGATCCATAATATCGTGATTGATTCTGAACTTCTCTCTGGGCAATAAATTATGTACTAGGTATGAATGAATAGCTTTTATCCAATTCATTTATCAATCCAAATATCCTGTAAATATTGTAAATGTACTTTCATTCATCACTGCCTCAGGAAGTGAATTGCACACATAAACCATCCTCTGTTCAAAAAAAGCCTCTCATGTCTTATTTTAAATCCCTCTTTTCACTTTAAACATTTGCCCTCTCGTCTTGAAGTGCCCCTCCTTGGAGAAAAGACAGTTACAGTTAACTCTAGCCGAACTCTCAATTATTTATAAATTTCTATCAGGTCGCCTTTCAAACTCCAGTGCTCGAGTGAAAGTAGTCTCAGCCTATCCAGCCTTTCGTTATAACACAAACCTTCCCCACTAGCCATATGCTGGTGTACCTGTTCTAAACCTACTCCAGCTGAATAATTTCCTTGCTATTACTGGGCGGCAAGAACTGGGCGGCAAGAACAGGACACAGTATTCCAGAAGACTCATCACCCAATGTCCTATTCAACTTCAACATAACGTACGAACTCCTACCCTCAAAGGACTGAACAACGAAGGCAAGATGACTTTTTTTAAACCATTCTGTCGATATATGAAGCAAACTAAAATGAATTATGTACTTGCATTCCTGGCTTCCGTGTTCCACAACACGATGCAATGCCCGATCATTAATTGTATAAGCCCTACTAAAATTTGATGTAGCAAAATGCAATACCTTCCATTTATCCAGATTGAACTTCATGTGACATTCTTCAGCCCAAAGACGCAATGGATTAAGATCCTTCTGGAATCTTAGATCACCTTCTTTACAGTCTCCAATTCTGCTGTCCTCTGCAAGCTTATGAACCATGGCTTCTGTGAGTTCTATTGTTTTCTCATATTAGTCAACGATTTTTAATTATTTGTCGTGGCCATCATTTAGCAGTTTGCAAATCATGTGGCAATTACTCATGTCGTTAACCATGAGGAAGAAAGCCATAGACTGCAGGGAGAATGGAAACAATTTGCAAGAAAACGTGCTGAAAGGAATTCAATCCAGTGAAGTGGGTGATAATGAATTTGGGGAGGAACAATGATAAAAGTGTGACTGTTAACAGGTCAAAAGAGAAATTGGAGTAGGCATTCACGAATGTTTGAAGGTGATTGGACAAGGGATCAAGTGGTCTCGATGGGTTGGAGATACTTTCTGGTCTTGACCGCAGGTGGGAATATAAGAGCAGGGAAATGATGCTGGAACTTCAGCAACGGCCTATTCAAGATCAATAGACAGGGGAATCGGATGGACGGAAGTGCGTACTGCAGGTGCTGGAAATCAGAATCAAGATGAGAGTGGTGCTGAAGAAGCACAGCAGGTCAGGCAGCATCCGAGTTGCAGAAAAAAATAACGTTTCGGCAAACGCCCTTCATCAGGAAAAAAAGCTGGGAGCCTCGTGGGTGGAGCGATAAACGGGAGGACTGGGTCTGGGAAGAATTTTGCTGAGAGTGCAAGAGGTGGATAGAGATGTGGTTAAAGGTGTTAGATCGGAGAAGAGGGTGGAGCGGATCGGTGGAAAGGAAGATGGACAAGTGGGACAGGTCAGTAGGATGGTGGCAAGTTAGAAAGTTGGAACTCGGATAAGGTGGCCATGGAGAGATGAGGATACTGGTGAAGACCACGTTAATGCCCTGGGGTTGAGGGTCCCGAGGTGGAAGATCTAGCGTCTGGTGGTGAGAATATGGCAGTGGAGGAGACCCAGGAACTGCATGTCCTTGGTTGAGTCGGTGGACGTGGTAATTGATGTTTTTGGTCATGGGGCGTTGGAGTTGAATGTTGCGGGTTCCCTGGAAATGTTCTCTGAAGCGGTCTCTGAGAATGTGTCTGTTAGCGCCAATGTAGAAGAGACAGCATCGCGAGCAACAGATGCAATAAATGACATGTGTGGAAGTGCACAGGGACATTTGATGGATTTGGAAGGCTCATTGGAGCCTTGGAAGGATGTGAGAGGGAAGATGTGGGTGCAGGTTTTGCAATTCCTGTGGTGGCATTGGAAGGTGCCGTGAGGGGAGGGTGGGTTTTTGGAGGGCGTGGACTTGACTAGGTAGTCGTGGAGGAAAGAGTCTTTGTGAAAAGTGGATCCGGGTGGGGACGGAAATATAAATTTCCCTGTCACTGCAGGAATTGCAAAACCTGCACCCACATCCACCTCCTCACCTCTGTCCAAGGCTCTAATGGAGGCTTCCACGTCCATCAAAGTTTCTCCTGCACTTCCACACATGCCATTTCTTGTATACCTTCCGCCCGATACGGTCTTCTCTAAGTTGGAGAGAGGAGATGTGTTCTGATACAACACTTCAGAGAATATCTCCAGGATACCTGCAAGAATCAACCCCAGTGCCCCATGGCCAAACATTTCAACTCCTCCTCCCATTCTCCCGAGAACATGAAGGTCCTGGGCCTCCTGTATCGCCACTGCGTCACGACCCGATGCCTGGAGGAAGAAAGCCTCATCATCTGCCTCGGGACCCTTCAACCCCATGGCATCAATTTGGACTTCACCCATTGCCTCATTTCCCCTCCCCCTACCTTACCCCAGTTCCCAACTTCCAGCTCAACACCGTCCGCCTGACTTGTCCCACCTGTGCATCTTCATTCCCACCTATCCACTCCACCTACTTCTCTCACATATCATGTTCACCCCCTGCCTGTATCCACATACAGCACTCTCAGCTACCTTTTCCGCAGCCCCACCCGCTTCCCATTTCTCTCTCCATCACATGTGCTCCCAGTCTCATTCCTGATGAAGGGCTTTTGTCTGAAACGTCCATTTTTCCTCCTGCTCAGATGCTGCCGGACCTGCTGTACTTCTCTAACGCCACTCTAATCTTGAGGGGAGTCAGTTGATTGAGAGGATTTTAAGATTTTTTCTATTGTTGACCACAGGCTGTGGATGATAGTAGAACTTTAGCAACCACCAGTTTAGGAACCGCGAAAGGACTGGGCACAAGTCTGGTCACGGCATAAATCAACATTTTTCTTAAAAGTGTAAGATAAAAGATGGAAGGCTGAAATATGCAACTTTGCCCATCAAGGCCGTATCACTAATGAGTTTTTCACTGATTTCTTTCCAAGTCAGGGTGCTATGGGCCTTGGAGGGAAACTTGAAAATGGTGGCGTTTCGTTGCATCTTCCAACCTTGTCTTTATAGTCAGTACAGCTGTTGAGCTTTGAACGCTGTCAAAAATGCCCGAATTACTTACTCCTGTGCATCTTATCGTTGGTGCACCTTTCTGCAATTGTGCCTTAGCGGTGAAGGGAATGAATATTGCAGGTGTTGAAGAGGGTACACTCAAGTGACTGCATTGTCGTGGACGGTGTCCAGTTCCTTAAGTGTTATTGAAGTTACACCCATCCAGGCAAATGGAGAGAGTTATATTTCACGTCTCATTTGTGCCTTGCAAACGATGTAGGATCCACGGAAGAATGAGTTGAGTTTATAATAAAAAATGTCTCAAGAACATGTTGTTGTTGTCAAAGTGTTTATGTAGCCAGTTTCTATAAGTTTTCCCCCCGAAATAATAGCTCTGTGGACAATTACACGGGGTAATTTGTTTACAGTAAAGTTATTGAATGTCAATGAGATATGATTAGATTCTCATTTGTCAGAGTGATCATTACTCTATTTCGTCCTTGTGTGGACCAATCTGATTCCAGTCGCTGTCTGATTTCAAGATCCAATTCCCGTCTGTGCTTGAAATTTCAACCGTTTCTTCGCATAAATATCTCCACCTGCCATAATAATATGTAAGGACGCTAGAGGGGACAGCAGAAAGTTACGGACATGTTGCCAACACTGGAGAAAATGTAGCTTCTTGGAATGATTGGTTAGGCTGGGATTATTCTCCTTGAAACAAAGGGGAGGGAGGGGAGCTCTACAATCACATAATAACATTTATAAACGTTCAATATTCATTGACAGGGTAGTTACGGGCTGGTGTTTCACCCTCTGGTATGAGGAGAGCACCAGAGAACATGAACTCAGAATTAGATATTGCCGATTTAATTCAGAAATGAGGGGGAATTTCTTTGCTCAGGGGCTAATGAATCGGTAGAACTCCTTGCCGAAATTGTTGTTGAGGCTGAGTTGTTTTGTATTGTCAAACTGAGCAAGACAGATATTTAACCAGAAAGGCGATGAAGCTTTGTCGAGGCAATGCTGGAGAATGGAGTTGAGGATTATCAGAGCAGCCATTAGTTCGTTGAATGGTGGAGCAGACTCGATGGGCTGAATGGCCGACTTCCAATCCTACATCATTTGGTCTAACGCCTTATTTTATTGATATCTTTAGAATTCTGAAAGGATGGGATGAAGTGATAGTAAAGGTTTCTCAAACTGATCAGACAGATCAGGAACTAAGCTCATAAGTTCATGAATAAGAAAGGTGCTGTGGCCTGGATACAACAAGTGGCACTGGGCACACTGCAGATGGGTATGTGCAGATGTTGTGATTGCGAAAGTAAATTGTTAGATCTAATATTGTTGCCAACTTGGTGATCACGCTGGATGATGGATCGTGGTATGATTCACACAGCAAAAGGTTGTGAAAGAATGAAAGATTCGTTTCATTGGAAAACCTTTCTGCGGTTCCAATTCAATTGACTGTTTAAAATACTGATCAGAACTTTGTGTGGAGTATTACATTAAAATTCACAATCCCACTGGACAAACTATTGCACCCGATCTCTCCTTATTTGTTCCCCTTTCATTCAATGAAAATTCATAGAAAGTCAAGATGGAATGAAAGGAGAATAGAAACGTTTGCCCTGCTTTTCATTATCCCAATGTAACTTACAACATAACCAAATTGCTCTACTTCGACTTTGATGAGGTATCGATTTATCACAATTCTCCGGTGCAATGAAGGGCAAGAGGAAGATTCTCCGTCCAAAGTATCCTAAAGATGCGAGGCACAAAGGGAAACCACAGCTGCGTTTCATAGAAGTAACAGCCAGAGTAGGATTCAAATCCACACCAGCACAATGGAAGAGCAAACCGTCACCTGAAACCCTGGTAGACTTCAGCCCAATGCAAAGGGGTTCACATATAACCCCGTCAAGATCACATATGGTGCACCAAGCGGATAAGAAATTCCCTGAGCGGAATCGATTCCACACCATTATGTTTCTGCTTTCAGCAGAATAATAATACCAGCAAAATCCAAGGGATTGACCTCGTCCTTGGAAGGAATACCTTGTCCTTGATTTATTTCGAGTCGGAACTCTCTCAGAATGACCCAGCAAACATGAAGTTCCCGTAATATTCACATGCACATTTCGTCTTGACGCATAATTTCTTCAGACAGTTTCTCTCTCTCGTGAAGAAGTATATATGGAGAGAGAAGTGAAGGTGATGTTTTAGCTCGATGGTCTTCCTCATATGGCTGAACCTGAACTGGGTAAAATTCCCGGAAATGCAGTGTTGTTCGTTTCATTTTATTAATTTTGCTGCAACTTCACTCTGTCCATTCCAATGATCGGAAGTGAATTGGATTTATGTGATTGAAACGTAAAATGTTGCATTCAATTTTGCTCCGAATTTATTTCAGCTTAAAGAAAATACTGATGAGAAAAACAGATGGTTAAACTACAAAACAAGGTGCCAGTTTTGAATGCTCAGTTACTTTGGCAGATTTTAGTGGGTGTCAAATGAACCCAACATCATGGTGATTGTCCTCCCACCTTTAAGGCATGCGATTAAAGCAGGAAATCGATCTCTAAGAGACGGGTCAATTCCTATTCAATATGGAATAGCTTTCCTTGACAATATACCAAATCTGCTCAGTTCCATTTATAATGCTTCATGTGGAAAATTAATAGCAATCTTTCAAAACTTTGAGGTTTTTTTTGCTGAATCTTACTCAGCTGCAGACGTTTCCGATATTTCTTTGCATCTGAAGTCGTCCAAATTAGATATTGTTTCCTCACATCTTCTCCCCCCCACACCCCACTTTTACTCTTTTACCTGGCCACAGGCTGTCTCTCTCCTGGTGAAACTCACTGCTTGTGTGTCTCTAAATGTGCCTTTCCAAATATTTTGGAAACGGATTCTCTGAGTGACAGAAATTCTGCTCCCATCATTTATTTGTGCTACATCGATAGTTTTGAAAGCCTGACGTTCAGAAATATACGAAATTGAAAGAGTGAATTTACCACATCTTTACTCACTCCAAACCTCAAATACTCTGGAAATCTTCCATTCGGTTTTCCTTGGTTCAGTGTCAAGTTTTCCAAAAAAAAATTAAATTTCCATCCCCACTAAATGCCGTCAGCATCGTCTCTAATGTCTTAACGGGCCAGTAAACGCTGACAGTGTCCTCTCTGATAGAATCACAGATTCCCCCTACAATGCAGAAAGTGCAATTCAGCCAATCGAGTCTGTCGGGAGACTCTGAACAGCATCTCAACCAGACCTAGCTCCCGTCTCTATCCCCGCAGGCCTCTGGCTTGTGATTTCAAATAAACCTGTTGGAATAAAACCTAGCAACGTGTGACTGCTGACCTTATCACTGCGTTACCCATGGCTAATTCACTTAACTTACTGAATTCATTCCCCGGACACATCAGCGCAATTTAACATGACCAATCTACCAAACCTACAGACTTAACAGCAGTTCAAACCAATGAGCAAATGAACCATCACATTGAACACAATCTGTATCATTTACACACTGGTAACTCAGCGAGTGAAAGCAAGCTGCGCCCATCAACCCGAATTCAATGCATACAAGCGCGGTCCTGCGCTGGACAACCTCAGTAGTTCTACTAGAAACGATTCTGCACTCAGGTCTGAATGGGTTTGCTCTTTTCTTCCTCAGATTCCTGCTTTAAATAAACATATCAATCAGGAACAACTCTATATAATGATTTTCATTGCAACACAAACACAATGTGCAGTTTGCTGAAGTTACGTGTTTGCACTGTCACTGACACTCTCTCTCCCCAGGAGCTGCAGACCTTCCCCACGCTGATTCAGACAGCACTGTCCTTCCTGAGTCATGTCCCATCGAGAATGCAAGGCCAGGCATTAAAAACCTTCACTGGGGAAGAGAGCGACAGGTTTAAAACCTTTACGATGCCCCCAGCGGACAATTGAGCCCTGTGACAGGAGGGGCCACTAACCACGATACTGTGGAGGACAACAACATCGAAGGACGCCCTTCAGCCTGTTGTGGCTGCACTTGTCAAACACAACTGCTTAACGAGCTGAATCAAGTATTCCATCGTTTAGTCCATAATCTTACATGTTTTGGCATCACAAATTAACATCTCAATTTTGTTTTAAGGTTAGAATAATTTCCGCCTCTCTGACCCTTTCCTCAAATCTGCTCAAACCTTTCTGCCTTTTCCCGAAATCTCCTGGCCCCAGTGTTCAATCTCTCCATCAATAAAAAACGCTTCTTTCAGTCTATCCTGTCCATATCCCTCAGTATTTAGTACATCTCAGTCATGTCTTCTTCAATCTCCTCTGCTCGGTGACAAACATCCCCAGTCTGTCCAATCTCTCCTCACAACTGAAACTCTTCAGCCCAGACAATATCCCAGTGAATCTCTCCTGCAACGTTCCCAGTGCGATCACATCCATGCAGTACTCTGAATTGGAGAACTGCACACAGTAATCTAGCTAGGGCGAATGAACTTTTTTTCTATTCTGTTACAGTATGAGGGCGTCGCTGGCTCGGCAGTATTGATTGGTATCCCTAATTGCAGAGCGGGCATTTCAAACTCAACCATTTGTAGTGAGTGTGGAGTCACATGGAGGCCGGAGCAGGTAAGAATGGCAGTTACATTCCTTAAATGACGTCAGATGGTTTTGGTATTTTCAACAATTGGGCGTGGATTTATAGGAGTTATTAGATTCGTAATTCCAGATATTTATTGAATCCCAATTCTACCACCGAGCATGGTCTGAGTCAAACCCCAGTCCGTGGTGTCTGAATAAACAGACCAGTGTTCTCTGGTAATCGTGCTCGGGCATTGCACAAAATCAGTGAATCTGATCTTATCCAATGAAGTCGCTTTTCCCCGATACTGTCCAGTGCCATTTTCCCGACCCTGACCGCCCGCCCCCCCCCCCCCCCCCCCACCACCAATAATATCTGGTCCATATCAGTAAAAGCTGCTACATGAGGATTGATCTCACAACAGTGGTAACCAAATGGATCAAATGGTCTGCAGGTCCCGATGGTGGGGTTGGGGCACGTTCACCCAGCAACAGTGACCCCAGCCACACAGACTGATCGGTATCAATGGGAGAGTCTGTATTAGATTCTGCAATGCCTTAGTGAAGTAGGAAATGACTCCGCAAACACATGATGAAAGAGCAGCGCTCCGAAAGCTAGTGCTTCAATTAAACCTGTAAGATCATAACCTGGTGTTGGGTCATTTTTAACTTTGTACTCCATAGTTCAACACCGGCATCTCCAAATTAATGAAATGGGTGTATGGGATGGAAAGTTCGGTTAGTGATCGTAGGAGGGAAGAAATCTCTGAGAACGGGTGGATTTGAACTCTGACAGATGAAACACAGAGATGTGAGCGAGCAGAGCTTGAAGGAAAAAAACATCACCTTGGAGAAAATCAAAACAACTGATTCCTTTGTGTTTCATGAAAGTCTGGGACACACAGAGCAATTGCTGCCGTGAGTGGGATTCGAACCGAGGTTGCAGCGGCCACAATTCAAAGTACTAACCACTATACGATCACAGCAAGCCACAGACGAACACAGCAAATTCGCAGAATAAGTACAGTGTCATAAGGAATGTTAGGCAGAGCACCAAATGCACTCCCTCGCTGTCTGTGAGCGTGTCCCTCCCTCGCTGTGTGTGTGCGTGTCCCCCCCTCGCGTTCTCAGAGACTTCTTCCCTCCTGCGATCCCATCCCCCCATTTCTCTTTTAGATTATGTGCAATTATGGATAGCAATCAATACTGCCGAGCCAGCGACGCCCTCATACTGTAACAGAATAGGAAAAAAAATCTTCATTTGGCCCTAGCTAGATTACTGTGTGCAGTTCTGCAATTCAGAGTACTGCATGGATGTGATCGCACTGGGAACGGTGCAGTAGAGATTCACTGGTATATTGTCTGGGCTGAAGAGATTCAGTTGTGAGGAGAGATTGGACAGACTGGGGTTGTTTGTCGCCGAGCAGAGGAGATTGGAGAAGACATGACTGAGATGTACTAAATGCTGAGGGATATGGATAGGATAGACTGAAAGAAGCCTTTGTTATTGATGGAGGGATGGGACGCTGGGACCAAGAGATTTCGGGAAAAGGCAGAAAGGTTAGAGTAGATTTGAGGAAAGGGTCAGAGAAGCGGAAATCACTCTAACCTTAAAAAAAATTGAGATGTTAATTTGCGATGCCAAAACCTGTAAGATTTTGGGCTAAACGATGGAACTTGATTCAGATCGTTAAGCAGTTGTGTTTGACAAGTGCGGCCACAACAGGCTGAAGGGCCTCCTTCGATGTTGTTGTCCTCGACAGTATCGTGGTTAGTGTCCCCCCCTGTAACAGGGTTCAATTCTCCGCTGGGGGCATCGCAAATGTTTTAAACCTGCCGCTCTGTTCCCCAGTGAAGGTTATTCATGGTTGGCATTCCATTCTCGATGGGACATGTCACAGGAAGGACAGTGCTGTCTGAATCAGCTGGGGAAGGACTGCAGCTCCTGGGAAGACAAAGTGTAAGTGAAAGTGCAAACACGTAACTTCAGCAAACTGCACATTGTGTTTGTGTAGCAATGAAAACCATTATATAGAGTTGGTCCTGACTGATATGTTTATTTAAAGCAGGAATCTGAGGAAGAAAACAGAATAAACCCATTCAGATCTGAGCACAGAGACATTTCCAGCAGAACTACTGAGGTTGTACAGCGTAGAACCGCGTTTTGATGCATTGAATTCGGGTTGGTGGGCGCAGCTTGCTTTCACTAGGCGGAGTTGCCAGTGTGTAAATGATACAGATAGTGTTCAATGTGATGGTACATTTGTTCAGTTGTTCGCACTGCTCTTAAGTGTATAGGTTAGGTGGATTTGCCATGTTAAATTGCGCTGATATGTCCAGGGAGTGAATTCAGTAAGTTGAGTGAATGAGCCATGGGTAACGCAGTGATAAGGTCAGCAGTCACACGATGCCAGGTTTTATTCCAGCAGGTTTATTTGATATCACAAGCCAGAGGCCTGTGGAGGTAGAGACGGGAGCTAGGTCTGGTTGAGATGGTGTTCAGAGTCTCCCGACAGACCTGATTGACTGAACTGTACTTTCTGAATTGGAGGGAATCGGAGATTCTATCAGAGAGGACACTGCCACATTTACTGGGCTGCTAAGACATTGGAGACGATGCTGACGGCATTTAGTGGAGATGGAGTTTTATTTATTTGTGTTTTGGAAAATTTGAAACTAAACCAAGAAAAACCGAATGGAAGTTTTCCAGAGTTTTTGAGGTTTGGAGAGAGTAAATATGTGGCAAATTCACTCTTTCAAGATCATAAATTTCTGAAAGTCAAGATTTCAAAACCATCGATTTGGGACAAAGAAATAATGGGAACAGAATTTCTTTCACTCAGACAATCCGTTTCCAAAATATTTTGAAAGGCACATTTAGAGACACAGAAACAGTGAGTTTCACCAGGAGAGAGATAGCCTGTGGCCAGGTAAAAGTGTTAAGGAGGGTGTGGGGGTAGAAGGTGCGAGGAAACAATATCTAATTTGGACGACTTCAGATGCAAAGAAATACCGGAAACGTCTGCAGCTGAGTAAGATTCAGCAACAAAAACTCATAGTTTTGAAAGATTTCTATTAATATTCCACATGAAGCATTATAAATGGATCTGAGCAGATTTTGTCTATTGTCAAGGACAGCTATTCCATAATGAATAGGAAGTGACCCGTCTCTTGGAGATTGATTTCCTGTTTTAATCCCATGCCATAAACATGGGAGGACGGTCGCCATGATGTTGGATTCATTTGATACCCATTGAAATCTGCCAAAGTAACTGAGCATCAAAACTGCCATCTTGTTTTGTAGTACAACCTTCTGTTTTTCTCATCAGTATTTTCTTTAAGCTGAAATAAATTCGGAGCAAAATTGAATGCAACATTTAACGTGGAGAATCTTGCTCTTGCCCTTCATTGCACCGGAGATTTGTGATAAATCGATACCTCATCAAAGTCGAAGTAAAGCAATTTGATTCTGTTCTAAGTTACATTGGGATAATGAAAAGGAGTGCAAACGTTTCTTTTCTCCTTTCATTACATCTTTACTTTCTATGAATTTACATCGAATGAAAGGTGAACAAATAAGGAGAGATCGGGTGCAATAGTTTATCCAGTGGGATTGTGAATTTTAATGTAACACTCCACACAAAGTTCTGATCAGTATTTTTAACAGTCAATTGAATTGGAACCGCAGAAAACTTTTCCAATGAAACGAATCTTTCATTCTTTCACAACCTTTTGCTGTGTGAATCATACCGCGATCCATCACCCAGCGTGATCACCAAGTTGGCAACAATATTAGATCTAACAATTTTCTTTAGCAATCACAACATCTGCACATACCCATCCTCGGTGTGCCCAGTGCCATTTGTTGTATCCAGGCCACAGCACATTTCCTGTTCATGAACTAATGAGCTTAGTTCCTGATCTGTCTGATCAGTTTGAGAAACCGTTTCTATTACTTCATTCCATCCCCTCAGAATTCTAAAGGTATCAATAAAATAAGGCGTTAGACCAAATGATGTTGGAATGGAAGTCGGCCATTCAGCCCATCGAGTCTGCTCCACCATTGAACGAACTCATGGCTGATCTGATAATCCTCAACTCCATTCTCCAGCATTGCCTCGACAAAGCTTCATCGTCTTTCTGCTTAAATATCTGTCTGGCACAGTTTAAAAATACGCAACAACGCAGCCTCAGCAACAATTTTGGCATGAAGTTCCACCGATCTAGTGGCCCATGAGCAAAGAAATTACTCCTCAGTTCTTAATTAAATAGGCAATATCTAATTCTGAGTTCATGTCCTCTGGTGCTCTCCTCATACCAGAGGGTGAACCACCTGCCCGTAACTACCCTGTCAAGATCCCATGAATATTGAGCGTTTATAAATGTTATTATGTGATTATAGAGCTCCCCTCCCTCTCCTTTGTTTCAAGAAGAATAGTCCCAGCCTAATCAATCATTCCAAGAAGCTCCATTTTCTCCAGTGTTGACAACATGTTCATTAATCTCTTCTGTCCCCTCTAGCGTCCTTATATATTATTAAGGCAGGTGGAGACATTTATGCGAAGAAACGGTTGAAATTTCAAGCACAGACGGGAATTGGATCTTGAAATCAGACAGCGACTGGAATCAGATTGGTCCACACAAGGACGAAATAGAGTAATGATCACTATGACAAATGAGAATCTAATCATATCTCATTGATATTCAATAACTTTACTGTAAACAAATTACCCCGTGTAATTGTCCACAGAGCTATTATTTCGGGGAAAAAACTTATAGAAACTGGCTACATAAACACTTTGACAACAATAACATGTTCTTGAGACATTTTTTGCTTATAAACTCAACTCATTGTTCTGTGAATCCTACATCGTTTGCAAGGCACAAATGAGACGTGGAATATAACTCTCTCCATTTGCCTGGATGGGTGAAACTTCAATAACACTTAAGGAACTGGACACCGTCCAGGACAATGCAGTCACTTGAATGTACCCTCTTCAATACCTGCAATATTCATTCCCTTCACCACTAAGGCACAATTGCAGCAGAGTGCACCAACTATAAGATGCACTGGAGTAAGTAATTCGGGCATTTTTGACAACCTTCAAAGCTCAACAGCTGTACTGACTATAAGGACAAGGTTGGAAGATGCAACGAAACGCCACCATTTTCAAGTTACCCTCCAAGGCCCATAGCACCCTGACTTGGAAAGGAATCAGTGAGAAACTCATTGGTGAAACGGTCTTGATGGGTAAAGGTGCATACTACAGCCTTCCATCTTTTATCTGACAATTTTAAGAATAATGTTGATTTATGCCATGACCAGACTTGTGCTCAGTACTTTAGCTGTTCCCTAAACTGGTGGTTGCTAAAGTTCTGCTATCATCCACAGCCTGTGGTCAACAATGGAAAATATCCAGAAACCCACTCAATCAACAGACTCCCTTTCAGATTAGAGTGGTGTTGGAGAAGCACAGCAGGTCCGGCACCATCTGAGGAGCACGAAAAATGGACGTTTCAGGCAAAAGCCATTCATCAGGAATGAGACTGGGAGCACATGGGATGGAGAGATAAATGGGAAGGGGGTGGGGCTGGGGAGAAGGTAGCTGAGAGTGCTGTAAGTGGATACAGGCGGGGGGTGAACATGAAATGTGAGAGAAGTAGGTGGAGTGGATAGGTGGGAATGAAGATGCACAGGTGGGACAAGTCAGGCGGACGGTGTTGAGCTGGGAGGTGGGAACTGGTGTAAGGTAGGGGGAGGGGAAATGAGGCAACGGGTGAAGTCCAAATTGATGCCATGGGGTTGAAGGGTCCCGAGCCAGATGATGAGGCTTTCTTCCTCCAGGCATCGGGTCGTGAGGCAGTGGCGATACAGGAGGCCCAGGACCTGCATGTCCTCGGGAGAGTGGGAGGGGGAGTTGAAATGTTTGGCCATGGGGCACTGGGGTCGATTCTTGTACGTATCCTGGAGATATTCTCTGAAATGCTGTGTGAGAACACATCTCCTCTCTCCAACTGAGAGGAGACGACATCGGGAGGAACGTATACAAGAAATTACATGTGTGGAAGTGCAGGAGAAACTTTGATGGATGTGGAAGCATCCATTAGAGCCTTGGACAGAGGTGAGGAGGTAGATGTGTGTGCAGGTTTTGCAATTCCTGCAGTGACAGGGAAATTTATATTTCCCTCCCCACCCCTATCCACTTTTCACAAAGACTGTTTCCACCACGACTACCTCGTCAATTCCACGCCCTCCAAAGACCCACCCTCCCCTCACGGCACCTTCCCCTGCCACCACAGGAAATGCAAAACCTGCACCCACATCTTCCCTCTCACATCCTTCCAAGGCTCCAATGAGCCTTCCACATCCATTAAATGTGCATGTGCACTTCCACACATGTCATTTATTGCATCTGTTGCTCGCGATGCGGTCTCCTCTACATTGGGGCCAACAGACAGATTCTCGGAGAGCGCTTCAGAGAACATTTCCAGGGCACCCACAACATTCAACTCCAACGCCCCATGACCAAAAACATCAATTAGCTCACCCTCCCCTTCCGACTCTCCCAAGGACATGCAGTTCCTGGGTCTCCTCCACCCCCATTCCCTCACCATCAGACGCCAGACCTTCCACCTCGGGACCCTCAACCCCAGGGCATTAACGTGGTCTTCACCAGTTTCCTCATCTCCCCACGGCCACCTTATCCGAGTTCCAACTTTCTAACTTGGCACCAGCCTACTGACCTGTCCCACCTGTGTATCTTCCTTTCCACCTGTCCGCTCCACCCTCTTCTCCGACCTATCACCTTTAACCCCATCTCTATCCACCTCTTGCACTCTCAGCTAAATTCTTCCCAGACCCAGTACTCCCGTTTATCTCTCCACCCACGAGGCTCCCAGCTTTATTGCTGATGAAGGGCAATTGCCCGAAACGTTATTTTTTTCTGCAACTCGGATGCTGCCTGACCTGCTGTGCTTCTTCAGCACCACTCTAATCTTGATTCTGATTTCCAGCACCTGCAGTACGTAGTTCCGTCCATCCGATTCCCCTGTCCATTGATCTTGAATAGGCCGTTGGTGAAGTTCCAGCATCATTTCCCTGCTCTTATATTCCCAACTACGGTCAAGACCAGAAAGTATCTCCAACCCCTCGAGACCACTTGATCCCTTGTCCAATCACCTTCAAACATTCGTGAATGTCTACTCCAATTTCTCTTTTATTACTTTAAACCACTCGGTATTCACACTTTACTCATTGTGCGTCCTCAAATTCTTTATCACCCACTTCACTGGATTGAATTCCTTTCAGCACATTTTCTTGGAAATTGTTTCCAATCTCCCTGCAGTCTATGGCTTTCTTCCTCATGGTTAACGGCATGACTAATTGTTACCTGATTTGTAAGCTGCTAAATGATGGCCACGACAAATAAATATAAATCATTGACCTATATGAGAAAACAATAGAACTCATAGAAGCCATGGTTCTTAAGCTTGCAGAGCACAGCAGAGTTGGAGACTGTAAAGAAGGTGATCTAAGATTCCAGAAGGATCTTAATCCATTGCGTCTTTTGGCTGAAAAATGTCACATGAAGTTTAATCTGGATAAATGGAAGGTATTGCATTTTGCTACATCAAATATTAGTATGCTTATACAATTAATGAACGGGCGTTGCATCGTGTTGTGGAACACGGAGGCCAGGAATGCAAGTACATAATTCATTCCAGTTTGCTTCATATATCGACAGAATGGTTAAAAAAATGTCATCTTGCTTTCGTTGTTCAGTCCTTTGAGCGTAGGAGTTGGTACGTTATGTTGAAGTTGAATAGGACATTGGGTGATGCGTCTTCTGGAAAACTGCGTCCAGTTCTTGCCGCCCAGTAATAGCAAGGAAATTATTCAGCTAGAGTAGGTTTAGAACAGGGATACCAGCGTATGGCCAGTGGGGAAGGTTTGTGTTATAACGAAAGGCTGGATAGGCTGAGAATATTTTCACTCGAGCACTGGAGTTTGAAAGGCGACCTGATAGAAATTTATAAATTATTGAGAGTTCGGCTAGAGTTAACTGTAACTGTCTTTTCTCCAAGGAGGGGCACTTCAAGACGAGAGGGCAAATGTTTAAAGTGAAAAGAGGGATTTAAAATAAGACATGAGAGGCTTTTTTTGAACAGAGGATGGTTTATGTGTGCCATTCACTTCCTGAGGCAGTGATGAATGAAAGTACATTTACAATATTTACAGGATATTTGGATCGATAAATGAATTGGAAAGTATCAGTGGAATTAACAAAAGCTATTAATTCATGTCTGGTACATACTTTATTGCCCAGAGCGAAGATCAGAATCAACCACGATATTATGGATCTGGAGTCACATAGCAGCCAGACCAGATAGGTATGGCAGTTTCCTTCCCTATCAGGCATTAATGAATCAGATCTACTGATTAAACATCATCATTAGACTCTAGGTATTTATTTAAATAAAATTCCAGCATCTGCCATGCCAGGGTTTGAACCCGTGTCCACAGAATTATATCTGGACATTCATATTAACAATGCAGTAATAATATCACAAGGGCATTATTAACCCTCAGCAGTTACAAGAGCCGTCAGATGCGACTCGTTTAGTTTGTCATTATGTTCAGTATGAGCTGGTAGGAGTGAAAGGCCTGTTTTCATGCTGTTTGAGTCTATGACTTTGACGCTATGAAACTGGCAGCTGGTTGGGATTAACAGCAGCATTGACAGTTTAATTGATCTCCTTCAAGTATATTTCATCTTGCTGGTTACTCTAGAGGTTCTTCTGCTCATTGATCCCTTCCCACACACGGGATTGTTGAATAGTCTGTCCCCAGTTTGACTGAGGAGATGAGTTTCCACTTCAGCATGTAATTGAATCCCGCATTGCCCTGGTTTCTCTGTGATATCGGTGTCCTTGTATCTACCCAGGATGAACGATTGGTTCAAATCATGTCCATGCAGACGCAAGTTCCGTTGTCCATGTTGTGAATATGTTTTTATTCTTCCTGATATACCCACAGGGTGTGGATGTCGCTTGTCAGGACAGCATTTGTTGTTCTTCCTGATTCGCTGCTGCCTTGCTGCACGAGAGACATGGATTCGATCCCAGTCTTGTGTGACTGTGTGCAGTTTGCACAGTCTCTCTTTGCTTGTTTGAGTTTCCTCCCACAGTCTGAAGGTGTGCAGGTGACTGGGATCAGCCATGGGAAATGAAGGGGAACGGAATAGGTATGGAGTGTGGGTCTGATAGGATGTGCTTCAGAGGGATGGTGTCGACTGGAAGGGTCGAATGGCCTGCTTTCCCATACGGTCGTCATTCTCGGATAAAGGGTCAGCTATTTTGTTCAGGTCCTGGAGACACAAGTAGGCAGGATTGGGTAAAGATGGTAGCATCCCCTGTATAAGCGACATGCAAGAATGGGATTGCAGGAAATTAAAGACATGTCCACTGTTCCTGAGATCAGGCTTTCATTCCAGGTTTTATTCATCGAACTTTAACATTACCAGGAAGCTGAGGAAGAAACAGGGTAAACCAATTCAGATGTCAGCGCATAAACATTTACCACAGCATCATGAGGAAAACTGACAAATTGCTCCGAGAAAGAGTTTGTCTTTCCGAACTGTTAGTTCACAGAGATGGTTTTTGTTCCACTCAAGCCCTTAAGAAATTGAATAACAATTTAACGAAGACTTGAAATGTAAGAACACACCAGGCGATGAGTCACGTCTGGAAACTGTGTTTACAAGCCAGATGTTTGATAACTGGTGATGATGCAATAGGCTGAAGGACCATTGGCCATGCTTTTAAAAACTCAAAAACTTTTGTCATTTTTCAACTGAACAAAATAGGCAAAAACAAAGTCATCAAGAAAAGTTCCAACATTGCATATGTCGTCCTTGGTGCGAACGTGCTGAAATGCAGCTGTCTCACTGCTATTTCCCAATGTTGATTTCCAGTCAGGGCAAAAAAAAATATTGTTGTTCCTTATGGAAATCTTAAATTGAACATGAGTTCCTGACATCACAGAACAACAAAAGTAGCAGTTCTGTCAGAGTCAGTGAGAATTTCATATCGGAGATGAAATCAAATGGGAAGAAACGCTGAAATCAGTTGCCTTTGCCTGCTGAGACTCAGTACTACAAAATGATCCTTATGGAAACATAGAGGTATTTTCAAGGATTTAATTAATTGGATGCAGAAAGTTTGGTTCTGTGACTAGAGCACCTCGTATCGAATGACTTGGAGATGCCGGGTTTGGACTGGGGTATGCAAATTTCATTATCATACAACCCCAGGTTATAGTTCAACAGGTTTAATTGGAAGTACTAGCTTTCGGACCACTGCTCATTCATCAGGTGATTGTGGAGTCCACAGTTGTAAGTCACAGAATTTATAGTATATGTTTACAGTGTGATGTAACTGAAATTGTACATTGAAAAATACCTTGATTGTTTGCTAAGTCTCCGATCTGTTAGAATGTCCATGTTAGCTTCACTTCTTTCATATGTAAAGTGCAAAACTTTTTTATTTGAAAGTTTCATTCTCAGGTGAAGTTCAACAACTGGTGTCTGCCCCCATGTGCTGCTGTCTGTTCCATAATGTTTCGACTGATTCTAATTTATAAAAATGAGTTACCAGAGTCTTACATGGATTCATGCAGTTTTTTTAGCAAAGTACAATATAACTCTGCAAGTACAAATTCACCCCACAGACGTAAGTGTGTGTGTGTGTGTGTGTGTGTGTGTGTGTGTGTGTGTGTGTGTGTGTGTGTGTGTGTGTGTGTGTATGTGTGTGTGTGTGTGTAGGAGGGTCTCTGTTTGTAGATAGGGCAATGAGATCACCTGTACTGCGACATGAACCCAATGACCATGGGTACCGAATTTAGCTGTCAGTCTCTGTGGGTGCACTTTTAGCTGCTGCCTGTTCCGAAGCCCGCCTTGGAGGATTGTCACCCGAAGATCCGAGGTCGAATGTCCTGGATCACTGAAGTGGTCTCCAACTGGGAAGGGGTACACCTGTCTGTTGATTGATGTGCAGCGCCCATTCCCTTGTTGTAGCCTCTGCTCAGGTTCACCAATGTACCATGTCTTAAGGCATTCTTGCCTGCAGCGTGTTGGTTTTTGTTTAGATGAGCGTCAGTCTAAACATTATGGCATGGACGCAGCACACAGGGACTCACACCTTCAACACATTATCTGTGCTGACACTAATTGGTAAAGTCCACCTGAGAATGTAACTGTCAAAAGAAAGTTTTTCGATTTACATAGGAAAGAAATGAACCTAACATAGTCATTCTAACAGATGGAAGACTTAACAAGCAATCAAGGTATTTTTCCAATGTACAATTTCAGTGACATTACACTGTAACCTTTCGCTATGAATTCTGTACCTTACCACTGTGTACTCCACAGCCAACTGATGAAGGGGCAGCTCTCCAAACGCTATTGCTTCCATTAAATCTGTTGGTGTTGTGCGATTTTTAACTTCGTATTAGAATGCGGATCTCACAATTAAAATAGAGACGAAGAAGCATTTATTCTCTCAGACAGTTCCGTATCAGTGGACTTTCTTGGAGCAGAAGCCTGTTGAGGAAGTGTCATTAGGTGTAATGAGGCTGAGATCGGTAGATCTTCAAACAGCAAAGACATCAAGCATTATGGTGAAAGGCAAGAAAGTGCTGTTCAAGGTTATCAGATCAGATATGAAACCATTCAATAGTGGAACAGACTTGGTGGTCTGAATGGTGACTATTTGTTCCTAAAATTGTTGGCCTTAATATGAAGCTGCAAAAGAGACCTGAGTAAAACGTGCCAAATTTTAAAAAAGCGTGGTCCCCCAGAGCACTGAACCGAGGTGAAATGTTCAAAGAACAGCACACAAAGGGCAGACAATATTGGGCAATTGATCCGAAGTGATCAGTATACCAAGGTAAACAGGAAAACCGATATTCAGTATCTACATTGAACCTGGCTCCACGAGGCATGTAGTTAACTCTCACAAACCACTATTCCCCTTCCGTTTTCCTGACGACCCCTCCGTTCTTGTTTTAAACTGATTGAACGTCAGGCAATTGCCGATGACATTGCTGATGTGGAACTGTAGCATATAGAACATAGAACATGAGAGTGCAGTACAGGCCCTTTGGCCATCGATGTTGCGCAGCCCTGTCATACTAATCTGAAGCCCATCCCATCTACACTCTTCCATGTACAGCCATATGCCTCTCCAATGATGACTTAAATGCACTTAATCTTGGCGAATCTACCACCGTTACAGGCAAAGCATTCCATGTCATAACTACTCTCTGAGTAAAGAAACTACCTCTGAGGGGGGGGGGGGTGGCATTGCTAATTAGAAATGGTATAACGGCTGCAGAAAGGAAGTTTGAGGGGGATCTGCCTCTGGAGGTAGTATGGGCTGAAGTCAGAAATAGGAAAGGTGCAGTCACCTTGTTGGGTGTTTATTATAGGCCCCCCAATAGCAGCAGAGATGTGGAGAAACAGATTGGGAAACAGATTTTGGAAAGGTGCAGAAGCCACAGGGTCGTAGTCATGGGCGACTTCAACTGCCCAAATATTGATTGGAAGCTCTTTAGATCAAGTAGATTGGATGGGGCATTGTTTGTGCAGTGTGTCCAGGAAGCTTTTCTTACGCAGTATGTAGATTGTCCAACCAGAGGGGAGGCCATATTGGATTTGGTACTCGGTAACGAACCGGGACAAGTGGTGGGCTTGTTAGTGGGTGAACATTTTGGTGATGGCGACCACAATTCTGTGACTTTCACCTTGGTTATGGAGAGAGATAGGTGCGCACAACAAGGAAGTTTTTACAATTGGGGGAAGGGAAATTACGATGCTGTAAGACAGGATTTGAGGAGCATACGTTGGGAGCATAGGCTGTCAGGGAAGGATGTGGTGGAAATGTGGGACTTTTTCAAGGAGCAGATACGACGTGTCCTTGATAAGTATGTACTGATCAGGCAGGAAAGAAATGGTCGTGTGAGGAAGCCTTGGTTGACGAGGGAGGTTGAATGTCTAGTAAAGAGGAAGAAGGAGGCTTACATAAGGTTGAGGAAACAAGGTTCAGACAGAGCAGTGGAGGGATACAGGATAGCCAGAAGGGACCTGAAGAAAGGGATTAGGAGAGCTAAGAGAGGGCATGAAAAATCCTTGACGGATAGGATCAAGGATAACCCCAAGGCATTCTGTGCGTATGTGAGAAACCTGAGAATGACGAGAACGAGGGTAGGTCCGATCAAGGACAGTGGTGGGAGACTGTGTATTGAGTCGGAAGAGATAGGAGAGGTCTTGAACAAGTACTTCTCTTCAGTATTTACGAACGAGAGGGACCGTATTGTTGAAGAGGAGAGTGTGAAACGGACTGATAAGCTAGATAGATACCTGTTAGGAAGGAAGATGTGTTGGACATTTTGAACAACTTGAGGATAGACAAGTCCCCCGGGCCTGACGGGATATATCCTAGGATTATGTGGGAAGCAAGAGAGGAAATTGCAGTACCGTCGGCAATGATCTTCTCGTCTTCACTGGCAACGGGGGTGGTACCAGGGGACTGGAGAGTAGCGAATGTTGTGCCCCTGTTCAAAAAAGGGAATAGGGATAACCCCGGGAATTACAGGCCAGTTAGTCTTACTTCTATGGTAGGCAAAGTAATGGAAAGGGTACTGAGGGATAGGATTTACGAGTATCTGGAAAGACACTGCTTGATTAGGGACAGCCAGCACGGATTTGTGAAGGGTAGGTCTTGCCTTACAAGTCTGATTGAATTCTTCGAGGAGGTGACCAAGCATATGGATGAGGGTAGAGCAGTGGATGTAGTGTACATGGATTTTAGTAAGGCATTTGATAAGGTTCCCCATGGTAGGCTTATGCGGAAAGTCAGGAGGCATGGGATAGAGGGAAATTTGGCCAATTGGATAGAAAACTGGCTAACCGGTCGAAGTCAGAGAGTGGTGGTAGATGGTAAATATTCAGCATGGAGTCCAGTTACAAGTGGAGTTCCGCAGGGATCAGTTCTGGGTCCTCTGCTGTTTGTAATTTTTATTAATGACTTAGAGGAGGGAATCGAAGGGTGGGTCAGTAAATTTGCAGATGATACAAAGATAGGTGGAGTTGTGGACAGTGAGGAGGGCTGTTGTCGGCTGCAGAGGGACTTAGATATGATGCAGAGCTGGGCTGAGGAGTGGCAGATGGAGTTCAACCCTGCCAAGTGTGAGGTAATCCATTTTGGAAGAACAAATAAGAATGCGGAATACAGGGTTAATGGTAGGGTTCTTGGTCAGGTGGAGGAACAGAGGGATCTTGGGGTCTATGTACATAGATCTTTGAAGGTTGCCACTCAGGTGGATAGAGTTTGTAAGAAGGCCTATGGAGTATTATCGTTCATTAGCAGAGGGATGGAATTCAAGAGTCGTGAGGTGATGTTGCAGCTGTACAGGACTTTGGTTAGGCCACATTTGGAGTACTGTGTGCAGTTCTGGTCGCCTCACTTTAGGAAAGATGTGGAAGCTTTGGAGAGGGTGCAGAGAAGATTTACCAGGATGTTGCCTGGAATGGAGAGTAGGTCGTACGAGGATAGGTTGAGAGTTCTCGGCCTTTTCTCGTTGGAACGGCGAAGGATGAGGGGTGACTTGATAGAGGTTTATAAGATGATCAGAGGAATAGATAGAGTAGACAGTCAGAAACTTTTTCCCCGGGTACAACAGAGTGTTACAAGGGGACATAAATTTAAGGTGAAGGGTGGAAGGTATAGGGGAGATGTCAGGGGTGGGTTCTTTACCCAGAGAGTGGTGGGGGCATGGAATGCGCTGCCCGAGGGAGTGGTAGAGTCAGATTCATTGGCGACCTTTAAGTAGCATTTGGATAGGTACATGGATGGGCGCTTAATCTAGGATAGAAGTGCGGCACAACATCGTGGGCCGAAGGGCCTGTTCTGTGCTGTATTGTTCTATGTTCTATGTTCTATGTTCTATCTGTCTTATACCTTTCTCCCCTCATTTTAAAGTTGTGACCCTCGTGTTTGCCGTCCCCAAACTTGGAAAAAGACTCTCCCTGTCCACCCTATCTAAACCACTGATTATCTTGTATGACTCTATTAAGTCACCTCTCAATCTTCTCTTCAACGAGGATAGCCTCAAGGCCCTCAGTCTTTCCTCATAATACATTCCTTCCATACCAGGCAACATGCTAGAAAATCCCTTCTGCAGTCTTTCCAAAGCGTCAACATCCTTCTTATAATGCGGGACCAGAACTGTTGACAATACTTCAAATGTGGCAGTACCAGATCTTTGTACAGCTGCAGCATAACCTTCTGATTCCAGAACTCAATCCCTCTATTAATAAAAGCCAAAACACTGTTTTCCTTCTTAACAACACTGTCAATCTGGGTGGCAACTTTCAGGGATGTGTGTACATGGACACCGAGATCTCTCTGCTCATCTGCACTCCCAAGAATCTTACCATTAGCCCAGTACTTTGCATTCTGATTACTCCGTCCAAAGTGTATCACCTCACACTTGTCCACATTAAACTCAATTTGCCACCTCTCAGCCCAGCTCTGCATCCTATCTATGTCTCTCTGCAACCTACTACATCCTTCGTCACTATCCACAACTCCACCGACCATAGTGTTGCCCGCAAATTTACTAACCCACCCTTCTAAGCCCTCATCCAGGTCATTTATAAAAATGACGAATACCCTGGACCCAACATCGACCCTTGCGGAATCCCGCTCGTAAGTGGACACCAAGATGAACATGTTGCATCAACTACAATACTCTGTTTTCTTTGAGCGAGCCAATTACTGATTCAAACTGCTATGTCTCCCACAATCCCATTCCTCCACATTTTGTATAATAGCCTACTGTGGGAATCTTTTCGAACACCTTGCTGAAATCCATATACAGAACATCAACCTGCTTACTCTCATCTACCTGTTTGGTCACTTTGTCAAAAAACTCATAAGATTCGTGAGGCACGACCTTTACAAAACCATGCTGACTGTACCTGACCAGATTATTCTTTTCTAGATGATTATAAATCCTATCTCTTATAATCATTTCCAACGCTTTACCAACAACTGAAGTGAGACTCACTGGTCTGTAATTACCAGGGTTGTCTCTACTACCCTTCTTGAACAAGGAAACCACATTTGCAATCCTCCAGTCCTCAGGCACTATTCCTGTAGATAATGATGATTTCTGGATCAATGGCACTGGCTCGGCAATCTCTTTATTTGCTTCCTAGAGGATTCTAGGATAGATCCCATCTGGCCCAGAGGACTTGTCTATTTTCACACTCTACAGTATTTCTTATACCTCTTCCTTGTGAACCTCAATCTCTTCGAGTCGAGATGCAAGTATCTCTGTATCTTCCTCGCCAACATTTTCATTTTATATAATGAACACTGTCGAAAAATATTTATTTAGTGTTTCCCATGTCTCCTCTGACTCCAAACACAACTTCCCACTATTATTCTTGATTGGCCTAATTTAACTCTCGTCATTCTTTTATTCCTGACATACCTATGGAAAGCCTTAGGGTTAACCCTGATCCTATCCGCCAACAATCTCTAATGTCTCCTCCTGGCTCTCATGTCTCCTCCTGGCTCTTCTGAGCTCTCTTATTAGGTCATGCAGGGAAACGATTCTGTCTGCTGCACAACATCATTCTGCTTCGAAATATCAGGCAGTATTTCATATTGATTACTGTAAACGTTAACATTTAACAAGCCATGACAGTGAAATCACTGAATCCTCATCACTATACTACCAGGGAAGATTTCTGTTAACATCACCCTGGACACCATGAGATTCGCCATTCTATTCTCCCATCCTTCTGTGCGTGATCTCCTCGGCCCTATTCCGGTCTTGTTGGTTGGTTTACAATACTGAGGCTGTCCAATCATCTTTGCATTTCAGTTTCTAAAGGATGAGACCTTCTCTCTGAGCTGGCAATGTGCTTGCTCAGTGGTGATAAAACTGTCCTTGTAAAGTAGAAAAGTGCTTGAAATAGGCCATTCCTGTTTTTCATTCCAAGAACTTGAGGCAAACCGTTTGGCAGGACAGGAAATAGCGGGCGTGAGCAGTGATCAAGTTTGGCAGCAAGAACGAGGTGAGGCAGTATAAACTACAGAGTCATGGGGAAACAATGGGCAAAGAACACTGAGACGGGAGGGGATGAATGCTTCCTTTCTTTGCTGTAACCAGACATTGGTGTTGAACTCTGAAATGGGACAACATCAGACAAGTCGGTGAAATCTTAAATTCTGCTTGTTTTCTCCCGAGGCCTGTGACACACTTGGGGAAATGTGTCTGCGTGCTTCAGTCTATGGGTAAAAATGGGGTTCAGTTCCCATCTCAAACTTTAATCCCACTTATTGTGTTTTACGAGATTAAAACGTTCCAGAGAAATTGGCCCTCAGGTGAAACGTCAGAGCATACAAGGTTACAGACCAAGTGTTGGGAAACGAGATGAAGGGACCCAGATCTGTGCTGTAAACACGCGATAATTCAATCATTTTTGAGGGGAAACATATCTGCAGTGACATTATTCCAAAAATGTGTTATGAAGAAACGGTGCAACGGCTTCTGCCCTCATCCCTGGTGGTCTAGTGGTTCGTATTCAGCGCTTTAACTGAGTGGCCTGGGTTTCATTACCGTTCAGAAAATCAGGACTTCTTGTTCCTGATGCAGAGTGCGCAGCTCTACCAGGAACCTGTTTCATGCCTTAGATCAGTCAATACCCCAGCTCTTCAAAGAAGGGAATAGTGCCTTCCCTCTCTCTCCACAGTCGGACAGTTAATCCTTCATTCTCCTTTGATTCCACTTCCCAAAGAGTTTCAAAATATTGTCAAAACTGAGTCTCAGCTATTTCTTTTCTGTGCTTTTCATACACAGGAGCTGCAGCGATTGAGCGTGTTGGTTTCTGAAAACGAAACGTACCCATGAGCAATGTATTGGGCTATTCCAGGATTGCCTTCTCTGACAACAGTGGGACATGACTGATGTTGTCTATGATGTGGAAGTGCCAGTGTTTGAGTTGAGTAGACAAAGTTAAAAATTACACAATATCAGGGCAGAGTCCAGCGAGTTTATGTGGAAGCACTAGATTTCGGAGAGCCGCTCCTTCATCAAGTGGGTGTTTTTCTGCAGAAACTTGGTGAATGTGTCAATATGCACGATCTTTTGGAAGATCATCTGGACTTTAACCGATCCGTTCGTGGTGTCGACGGTACCCATGATTTGGAGGTGTTGGTGTTGGACTGGGGTGGATACATTTAATAATCACACAAAGCCATTTTAGATTCCAACAGTTGACAAATACCTGATGAAGAAGCAGTGAATGGAACACTAGTGCTTCCAAATATGTCTGTTCGATACCATCTGGTGCTGTGTGATTTTTACTCTGATAGCATTTGGTAATGTTTAACTGATCGAAGACAGTGAAAGAATTTTCGCTCGTGAAGATGAAAATTTCAAATATTATCAACCTCAGCATTACAAAAGTGATTAGGTTGGATTTGTGATGAATCTCCACAATGCGCTTGCGCAAAGTAAAATTCGAACTTACAACTGCCTGATCCGTAGCCAGCTATACGAATGGTTGTACCACTGGCCAGATTCACAGCTGAGATTTTACACGCTGCAGATCTGTGGTGTTAACAAGGACATGAGCAATAGCAGGAACAGTCCCAAGGTGAACAAAGAACAAAGATAATCACCATCATTGATTCACTTCAAATTGTCCTCAAAACAACGACCATTCACAATCTGATCAGCCAATCAATGAGGTCACTGCTGATCTTGGAAATTGCAAGTGACTTTGAAGCGTTTTCACCATAATTTGAGGTAAACTCCAGCCTAATCATAACAGCGCATATTCCCATTAATTTTTAGCTTTAGATGACGTTAATGACCTGTCCGTATTTTGAAGGAAATGAGTGAAAATGTCCTTCCGGTAATGTATTCGAGTGCAGAGTCGGCCAGAAAAGAAAAGACAAAGACATGAAACATCACTCCCATTTCTCTCTGTACCAATGCGTTTTCCTGAGTTGAATATTTTCAGGACTTGTCTTTACTATCTAAAGAATTAATTATTTTCCCGGGAAAGAATCTTCATAAATCAATTAACATCTGAGGTGTTGAAACATATTTTACTTCAGATTAAAACAGTTGAATAACTTTTCCCCCAGCCTAATGTCCTAATCCTCCCTCCTCTTCCATGTCAATACAAGCTTTGCCAGGTGATGTTGGAGCTCCCAACCTGACGTTCCAATGCTCCTTGCTGCTCCATGTCAATAGAAGCGGCTCCACTTGAATTTGGAGCTCCCACTCTGATGTCCCAATGCTCCCAGCTGCTACATGTCATTAAACGCTGGTCCTTGTGAGCTTGGAGCTCCCAGTCTGATATCCCAATGTTCCCTCCTCCATGTCAATAGAAGAAGTCCAGTTGAGGTTGGATCTATCACTCTGATGTCCCAATGCTCCCTGATGCTACATGTCATTAAAAGCTGATCCAGGTGAGAGTGGAGTTCACATATGGTTCTTGCAAAGCTCCCTGCTCCATGCTAACTGAAGCTGCTCCAAATGAGGATGGATCTTGCATTCGGATGTGCCAATGATCCATGCTGCTCCATGTCAACAGAAGCTGCTCCAGGTGTGGTTGGAACGCACAGACGGATGTCACAATGCTCCCTGGTCCACGTCAAAAGACGCTGCTCCAGATGAAGTGGGAGCTCACATCCCTGGCAGCTCACATACTTCTATACCATCATAGAAATACTGCCCACTGAACATTTCCACGACTGGAGCCATTGGTGGAATATCCGGATCATGAGAACCTAATATTATTTTTAGTCACCACCGAATCATTATTTCGAAAAGTCATTCTTTCTTAAACCTTATTTAGCATGTGCATACTGCAGTCAAGCCAAAGTAAGATAATGGTGCTAATTGATGTAAGCTGAATAAAAATTACATCCTATTTTTCATGTTGAGTAACTGCGACTTAGCAAGGACAATGTTTATATTGAAATCACACTTTTATTCCAGGTGAGAGAATGTGGTTTGCATTATTTAAAATGAACTTGTTCACTGTTTAAAATGATCAAATAGATCTCAATTTCAAAACAAAATTGGTAACGTTGTCATCCATCTTGAAATGTGGTGTCTTCTTCTTTCAACCAGACGGTTATTATAACGAAAAGTCTATTAATGATATGCGTATAAAGACACTTTAAATCGCAAGATTTGTGAAGATTTGTAGCTCAGGTTGAGGTTTAGGGTGTAGGTTTGCTCGCTGAGCTGTAGGTTTGATATCCAGACGTTTCATTATCTGGCTCCGTAACATCATCAGTGGCGACCTCCAAGTGAAGCGAAGCTGTTGTCTCTTGCTTTCTATTTGTATCTTTCTCCTGGATGGGGTTCCTGAGGTTTGTGGTGATGTCATTTCCTTTTCGTTTTCTGCGGGGTTGATGGCATTTAGATCCATGTGTTTGTTTATGGCGTTGTGGTTGGAGTGCCAGGCCTCTGGGAATTCTCTGGCATGTCTTTGCTTAGACTGTCCCAGGATCAATGCGTTGCCCAAGTCGAACCGGACTACCAAAAATCCATAAACGAGGAGCCCCCCTCAGACCCATAGTCTCTTTACCCAGAACACCAACTTACAGACGGGCCAAAGAACTATACACAAGACTGAAATGCCTCATAGAAGAGTCACAGCACTCCATCCACTCCACCCAGGAATTCCTAAAAATCATCAAAAAAACCAAAATACAGGAAGAAGAAGCAATGATCTCATTCGACATAACAGCACTGTTCACCTCCATCAACATCGGCCTGGCAAACGAAACACTTACCACACTTTTAAAGAGACCATCACAGACACACCAACAGCCATCAATCACATTACCAACGAAAACATAATGAAGCTCGTGGACCTGTACCTCACCACCGACTTCACTTTCAACAACATATCTACAAACGAACCAACGGCACACCCATTAGATCTCCGGTATCAGGATTCATAGCAGAGGCGGTAATGCAAAGACGAGAACAAACAGCCCTACCAACAATCAAACCAAAAATCTGGGTCTGCTATGTAGATGACCTTTGTCATCACAAAACAAAACAAGATAGTAAAGACATTTAACATCATCAACAACACCCTCACAGGCATAAAGTTCACCAAGGAGGAAGAAACCGGAAACAACCTCGCATTCTTCGACATCACAGTAGAAAGAAAGGACAATGGAGAACGACAAACCTGCGTATACAGAAAACTGACAAACACTGACCAAATACTTAACTACATCAGCAACCACCCCAACACATACAAACAAAGCTGTGTCAGAACACTATTCCAACGAGCCACCACACAGTGCAGCACAGACGAATTTCGGAAAACAGAGGAGAACCACCTCTACAACGTAATCGAGAAGAACAGATACTCAAAAAATACAGTCCGCAGATTCCTCAAGAACAAACCACGACAAGCAGACCAAACACAGTCAGAAACCCTAACCACCTTACCATACATCAAAGAAGTTTCAGAAATGACAGCCAGACTACTAAGACCCCTCGGAATCCAAGTAGTACACAAACCCATCAACACTCTCAAACAAAAACTAACAAACTTAAAAGACACAGTTCAACCCGTGGACAAAAACAACGTCATCTACAAAGTTCCATGCAAGGACTGCCACCAACACTACGTAAGACAAACAGGAAGAAAGTTAGCCACCAGGATACACGAACACCAGCTAGCCACAAAAAGACAGGACCTTCTCTCCTTCGTAGTCCTACATACGGATTAAAAATATCACTATTTCGACTGGGACAACAGATCTATCCTGGAACAGGCTAAGCAAAGACACGCCAGAGGATTCCTAGAGGCCTGGCACTCCAACCACAATGCCACAAACAAACGCTTAGATCTAGATGCCATCTATCAACCCCTCAGAAGACGAACAGGAAATGACATCACCACAAACCCCAGGAACCCCATCGAGGAGAAAGATATAAATAGAAAGCCGGAGACGACAGCTTCGCTTCACTTGGAGGTCGCCACTGATGATGATGTTACCTAGCCAAGTAAAGAAACGTCTGGATATCAAAGCTACAGCTCAGCGAGCAAACCTACACCCTACATTTTAAATCATTTTTCATGTTTATGTTGCATGAATCTGCGGTTATTGATCCACAGTTTAGTTTCACTCCTGAAAGGTAACATGCTGATTTCTCCAGTTGTTCATAGTTCAATGTAATGCATCCAGTGTGTGTATAACGTGAGGGAGATTGCTTCTCACACTTTTGTTTATCTGTGCCTTATGTCCAGCCTTCATTAACGGCGAGAGCAAGGGGCGAGGGCGAGACCAATGTGTAAGTCTCTCCGTGCCCATGCACGGCACCCACAGCGGCAATTCTCCACTGTGCATTTACAGCCAGTTCTCAGTGCCCCTAAACACACGCCATGCCCATTTTGAAATATCTCCATTATTTTGTGCTGTCTCGCTGTGCTCTTCTCACCAGGATGAATTACTTCTACTCAACCTCCTCCAGATTTCATCTGACAAAACATTCATTAAGATCCCTTTGCATGACATGCACTTCGCAGCTCTCAGTATTTGATTTTCCTGGATGTCTTTCATACGAAAAAATGTTCACAGCAACTTGACTTGAAAAAGAAAATCGCGCTCCTTTTCATTATCCCAATGCAACCGACATTGCAATGTAGTTTATTCAACAGGCTCAAACTATTCTTTGAGATTTTTGTCATAGCGTCAATGCAGATAAAAATAAAACTATTAGAATCCCAGTTTCCATACGACAGCCGTGATCATCTGAAAACAACACCATTGAAAGCCGTTGATGACAGCGACTAGAGTGGGATTCGAACCCACGCGTACAGAGCACAATGGATTAGCAGTCCATCGCCTTAACCTATCGGCCACCTCGTCACAGATGCACGCAAAGCTATGACCTTATGAATAATTGAATTTCGTTAATCATGCAGAGCAGCAGATATTTCTCCCTGGTGTTGGTGAATTGAGAAATAAAACAGTACGGTTCCAAGACTATGGTCTGACCCCTGGGTTGTGGGGCAAGTGCACTCCCACTGTCACACTATGCACATAATGATCTGAACAAATGTGAGGAAATGAATATGTAACAAGGTCTGTTGAATTCTGTGAAGATTTGAAGTCAACGGAATGAAGAACCCGAGACAGCAGGAGGTTTTCTTTCAATAAAGAGTTGAATAGAACTCTGAAGGATCGTGGAGTCAAGGGTTATAGGACTAAGGCAGGAATAGGATACAGATTGAGGATGTTCAGCCATGATAATAATGAATGGTGGTGCTGGCTCGAAGGGCAGAATCGCCTACTCCTGCACCTGCTGTCTATTGTTTATTAAATTGCCTGTGAGGAATTGTTTTCCAGACTGGAGGAGTGCATAGTGCCCAATGTCATTATTCGGAACACCTAACTTCCGCTCAGATGTTTTTGACACGCACTTGTGTACAGGACAGACAATTTCAAAATCCAAAATAAGGCTAAACTGACAATTGAACTCAACAATGCAAAAACCTTGATCTGTATCATTTTCCTGGGCCGTGCGACACCAAGTCACTGTATGATCACAGCAACACAGTGAGCAAGTGTCAGAAGGAAAATGAGTGCAGTGTCAGAGCGCATGATGGGAGCAGCAGGTGACACACGGGGAAGTGCATATCCCACAACATGAACACTTCCCAAACAGCGGAATGCGGTGGAAGAATTCAGAGGGAGTTTACACTATGAAATTCGATGCCAGAGACACAATGGAGATCTGTCATTGAGTCTGTTCAAGATGAAGATTTTAAGATTTCTACAGATGCAAAACAATATAAAAAGCTCATGGGTTAGTTAATGCAAAAGATGAAATTGTACATTTCATCAATCTACCCATCTTTACAATGAGGACCTCACCACTTTCCTCACACGGGGACAGAACCACTGGTGAAGATGATCATATAATCCCCGTTGCTAGCCATGGAATCAGAGAAACTCGGTTTCCCAAACGTTAAGGTAAAACCAGGAATGTGGAGGTAAGCATTAATGTGTTGCTCCTGTGCTGAAAGTGACCAATGAACGGTAACTCTGTTCCAGTATAGTGGGGTGTGCTGTGCCGAAGTTGTAATTTTGAGCCTCAAATGGAGCAACTTCAATTTATCGTCGGGTTGAGGGATACAGACAGAAGGTGATATTGAGCAAATCCAAGTTTATGGGAAAAAACCCGTATTTGTGGATTAAGAAACGACCTTTTCTGGATAATGACTTTTTGATCAACAAACATCCTGCAAGTACCTAAAACGTGAACAGACATGTGTGGAGAGAGAGCCGAAGGTGATTTTTCAGCAGATGGATAACGTTTCCCAAGTGCGCTGCGTTAAATTCCGGAAAAAATAGATGTTGAACTGGTTTCATGTTACACAGTTTTTTTGCAAACTCACAAAGGTTATTGCAATAATAAAAACAGAAATCACATAGGACCGTTTGAATATTGTATTGAACTGAATTTTGATCTGAGCATATTTCATCTTAAATGGCGTGTTGCAGAGAAGTACAGAGGGTTAACAATACAAAAGGACAGAGTCTTCTTGGTGGATTTCTTGGGTGGAGTTTAGAATGTACCAAATATACATAACATCATGTGAATGTGGTCAAATCTTTAAAGTAGGTGTTGCGTCTCCAAGTGACGATTCAATTCCTACTCATTAGGATATCACTTCTGTCTGCAGTTATTTTACAACATCAGCTCCATTTACAGAGTTTCACATTGAATAATACGCCACACCTTACCAATCCATGAACTTGTTATACTCAGCTTTATTCAGTTGTACGTGTTCATCAAATGTCTTTGTATCTGAAGTGAACAAATTCGAAATTGCTACGCAATCACACTGACTTTCACTCAATGATAAATTCTCTCCTTGTTCGTTTGTTCGTGTATCTTTTAAAACACTCTGAAGTCAGCTTCTACGTTTTACTTCTGGAAAGTCGTTCACGATTTAAATAACTCTATTGAGTGGAAGAAACTCTCATCCAAACTTTTCTCAATCATTCACTAATGGTTTTCAAGCTCTAACGAAAGTTATTGATTCACTGGAAAGAGGGAATGTCCCCAATTTATGTGAAAATCTCATTTGTTTACATCAAACTTGCGTGTTTCTGCTCCAGCATTTCCAAATCTCGTGAATAAACTCCTTCATTTTTTCTTTAAGCCCGTTTATATCCTTTCTGATAATTTTATGTCTCAGAAAACAACGTCACTTAGCTTTGTAATATCTTGCCATCCAGGAAACAGTGTCTGTGCCCTTTCTAACTTCTTGACATGTTTTTGGTGGATAATGAGGACAAGGATTGCACACAATGTTCCCACTGAGTATGACCAAAAGATTTTGCAGTTACACTATGAACTCTTTGCTTTTTAAATATGACGCCTCTATTTATAAACTCCAATAAGGTAAATTACTAAACATCCAGTTCATGAACATCGTCTCCATGGAGACGAAAATTTTCTATCACTTCCTTTATTCTTCCACGGAATGTCTGAAAGGTTTGTAAGGCCAACATCTCTAAATCCCCGTGTCCGGAGTCAGTCTCAGCTATTTCTAAAGGCGACTGAAGTTCAAATACTTCATAGTGTGCCTCCCGTCATTCCTGTGCAGACTGGTTCAGGACAGGAAATGCCATCACCAAAGGCCACCGTGGATCTGAAATCAACAGTTTTCACAGAGTAATGGTCGTAGCTATTGTGTGTCGTATGTCCGTGTTCTTGTTCAATTTGTTCATCATTTCATGGGCCCCTGTAATGAATTCTACTGAATGATTAATTTGTGAATGGAGACATTCCCTTCACCACTCATTCGAAACTCCATGGAACATTGAAAGATTTTACTCATACGCTTCCTGAGGACAGTCCTGCCATTACTGGGATGAATCAGTGAACATTCCCCACGTATCCTCGAAGGCAAGGATTTCCTTTTCCATTTTAGGAGACCATTACAGCACTGAGTCTCATGTGTGCATTCATTAAAACCAAAACAGTTGCAGCAAGACTTTAAAACTAAGATTTTGCAATCTGTTGGAATTGGTTGTCCCAAAAATTACATTTCATATTATGGTATGTTTGCAGATGAAGGCACTTTCTTTATCTTGAGCAATTATATTTCAGTTTTGTCAAGAAATTATCATGCGCTGTTCTCTCTTTCCCTTTTAGTTTCCCGTTTTATATCCCGTATTTTATCTGTTTATCCTAAGTTGTCAATAATTTCAATCAATCTCGCTCCTGATTACCAATGCCACAAGGTTGTCAATTTATATGCAGTGCAGCTGAAGGGCGCGGTGACCAAGTGGAAAGGCATTGGTCACGTGAACCACATAAAAGGAGCCGGCTGGTGGAATCTGGCCGTTCCATCACAGTCATATTTAAAACATTTAACGTAATCTTTAGCCAAATAATACTTGCAGTAAATAAGAAAACAAAAATGAAAAAAATGCTGATGTAGAAAATCAAACAAAAACAGTCGTTTCTGGAATATTTCAGGACGTCTGGCAGCATCTGTGGACAGACGGACCCAATGGATGTGAAACGTTAACTGTGATTCATCTGCACAGATGCTGCCAGCACACCTGTGAATTTACAGAGATTTCTGTTTTTGTTTTAGATTGGCAGATTTTGTCGCAGTTCATGAGAACAGTGCTCATTAGAATCAAACAGACAGCATGGACCTGGGAGTGTGAAATGAGACAGTAATAATGAATGAGTGCAGAGTGTTGTACTGGAAAAGGACAGCAGGTTAGGCAACATCTGAGGAGCAGGAGAATGGACGATTTAGGCATAAGCCATTCATCAGGAATTAGGCTTGTGAGTCGGGCAGAGGAACAAAGCTGAAGCCAGGTGCCAACTCGCAGGCACCTCCTCCTACAGACCACGATCACAAACTCTCCTCCCCTCACCACACCATCATCTCCCAGACCATCCACAATCTCATCACCTCTGGGCATCTCCCATCCACAACCTTCAACCTCATTGTCCGTGAACCGCGCACTCCCCGATTCTACCTCCTTCCTAAGATTCACAAACCTGACTGCCCCAGTCGACCTATTGTCTCATCCTGAGCCTGTCCCATCCGAATCATCTCTTCCTACCTCTCCACAATCCTCTCTCCCTAGTTCAGGAAATGCCCACTTACATTCGTGACACCCCCATGCACTTCACCTCCTCCAAGAATTTCGTTTTCCCGGCCCTCAACGCATCATCTTCACCATTGACATCCAGTCCCTGTACAAATCCATCTGCCATGACAGAAGTCTACAAGCCTTCCATATCTTAATCTCACACCATCCCAACCAGTACCTTTCCACCGACATCCTCATCCACCTGGCTGAACTGGCCCTCACAATCAACAACTTCTCTTTCCAATTCCCCTACTTCCTCCATCAAAACTGGTAGCCATGGGCACCCGCATAGGACCTAGCTATGCCTGTCTGTTTGTCAGATACACGGAACTGTCCATCTTTCGCAATTACACAGGCACCATCCTCCACCTGTTTCTCCGCTACGTTGATGAATGTTTGGGGCCACTTGGTGCTCCAACGAGGTGGTTGAATAACTCAACAACTTTACCAACATCTTCCACTTCGACCTCAAATTTATCCGGATCATCTTGGCAACTTCCCTCACCTTCCTGGACCTCTCCATCACCGACTCTGGCGACTGACTATTTACAGACATAGACTACAAGCCCACCGACTCCCACATGTATCTAGACTACATCTCCTCCAACCCTATCTCGTGTAAGAACGCCATTCCTTATTCCCAATTCCTCCACCTCCAGCACATCTGTTCCCAGGATGACCAATTACACCTCAGAAAGAGCCAGTTGGTCTTCTTCCACGATCACAACTTGCTTTCCCACGTGGTTGACAGCGCCCTCGAGTTCATCACATCCATTTCACATACCACCACCCTTGAAGCCACGCCTCTCAACGCAACAAGGACAGAACCACCTGGTGCTCACCTTATACCCCATCAAACTCCACATAAACGCATCATATTCTGCCACTGATGCCACCTCCAAACAGACACCACCATCAGAGATAAAGTTCGCTGCCCAGCCCTGCCAACATTCTGTAAAGACCATTCCCTCCATGACCTCCTCTTCAGGTCCACACATCCCCCCACCAGCCCATAACCCTCTCCTGGCACCTTTCACTGCCATCAAAGGACGGGTGAAACTAGCACCCATACCACTCCCCTCACCTCAGCCAAGGCCCGAATGGATCATTCCACCTCCAGTAGAAATTCACCTGTACAGCTACCAATGTCATCTACTGAATCCGTTGCACCCAGTGTGGTCTCCTCTACATCAGGGAGACAGGAAACCTTCATGCAGATCATTTCAGAGAACATCTCTGGGACACCCGCACCCACCAACTTCACCATCCCGTGGTTGAACACTTCAACTCCCCCTCCTACCCCAACAAAAACATACAGGTCTTGGACCTCTTCCACTGCCAAACCATTAGCATTCAACGCTTGGAGGAGGGACGTCACACATTCCGGCTTGGGACCCTAACACCACACGGGATAAATGTGAATTTGAACAGTTACCTCATTTCCCCTCCCCCAAGCACAAGCCTTCAACTCGCCAACGCCCTCTCGACCCATTCCATCACTGCTATTTCTGACCTATTTTCTTCTCCCTCCTATTCATCCATCTATTTTCCCTCAACCCCACACCATTTCCACTTATCTCTCAGCCCGACTCACAAGCTTTATTCCAAATGAAGGGCTTAAGCCTGAAACCTGAATTCTTCTGCTCCTCGGATGCTACCTGATCTGCTGTGCTTTTCCAGCATCACACTACCAACTCTGATCTCCAGCATCTACAGTCCTAACTTTATCCTTGGAATTATCAATGACCTTAGAGTGAATATATCCCTCGATGCAGTGATCACAGTGTGACTGAGTTTTCCATTTATTTTGGGTGAGGGCAGGCTGGATCTGAGACGAGAGCTTAACGTCTAAATAACGGTAATGGTATAAGATAGCGAAGTTAGGGCGGGCTGAAGTGAAGTGGAACATTCTGTCAGAAGATGGGTCAGTACAACTGTCCCACATCACCCAGACTGTAAAAGACACGCAGAAAGAGAAAATCAACTTCAGTGCAGGCACAATGACAGGTAAAGTGGAAAGGAGACAATACAACACACTGAGGTGCAGTGGAATTATATATGTAAAAGGATTCGATATATAAGCTACACCTTTACATATGGACTGCTCTCACGTTTGAAAAAAGGAATTTCCTGCAGTATAACGGCGATATCTGCCTGTGACATCACAATGTTGAGAGACACTGACACAGTTTCTTCTGTAGCAGCGTGGCCTAGTAAAACCATGATCGTCCCATTAGCCAGAATTCAATACTTCAAAGCTCTCCTCTGCGCTGTACAACTTATTTGCTGCTCCTTTAGTCAGATCTCAATCGCTTCACTGTGTATCTTCTTCTGCTTCCTGCTTCACGGAAACACTTGAAACGTGAACAAATCCACTTTCCACTTTCACCAATCTTTTGCAACTCCCGAGTTGACACAGGTACGAGTGACCGATTGGCCTTCTCGAGCGTTCTCACTCTGGTATGATCTGAATGATAAAGTGGACTGTGTCTGATCTGCAGAATGTCCCCACGCGGGACAGTGCTGTTTATCCCTTCCTTGGGGACTGAGCTGTCTCTATTGGCAGAGTATTCAGCCATTTCCCTCCACTTGCAGGCATTATGAGAGGATGTAAGTGCGGATATGTTCTGAAGCTTCCTCTCACGGGCACAGACAGGTGCAAGAGCACCGCTGGAACTTAGCAACTTTGATTGTGAACTTCCTCCAAATATCATTTATTTAAGAGAGAGAGAAAGGTGCTGAGCTGGTGGGAAAGACAGAAATGGGCTGTGGACTCTCTTCCCTCAGTAGAATTCCAGTAAGTGCATTTTTGTGCTGCCCATTTGATATTGGGGATTCAGGGACATATTTCCCGATTGCTGGGCTAGAGTTCTGGCCACATTAATAAACATGAATTTAAGTGATTTTGTATCTTATTATGCATTCTTATCATTTTACAATTTAAACTGAAATACAATTTACTTATGTTTAACATTCTTATATTTTTAGTATTCATGAAAACTATGCAACGTCCTCGGATGTAAGAATGGTGAAGATTGATGATGAGTGCAGTATGTTTCATGTTTTCTGTATAAACTTCAGAAGGAAGTTAGTGAAGTGTCTTTGAATCAAATTCTCTGCCGAACTGAAGCCAACCGAATGCAAAGCCCTGTGACAGTGATAATGTAACATTGTCTGTAAACAGGGAAGTGACCCACGGAAATGCAGCCTTCAATCAAGTCTAATTTGCAAAACATTTTTCTCTGTCCCCTTCCTGAGCCTGGTGTTCCAATAGTCACAGGTCAGTTGCTCCTCCTCTGCCTTAACTTTAATTTCAGGATTGCAACAAAAGTAGAACAGGTTGCTCGAAGGTCCCAGAGGTATGAATAGCGCACGTTACAGGTTGGCGCTCTGCTGCTCCCGTGGAACAATCCATCATCACTTAACATCGTGTGAAATGCTGCAGCTGTAATTTCAATTATTATCTGAAGCTGCTTTTCCTGATGTTGATCAGGGATCATTGGTGTAACAGACTGAAGTGAATTTGAAAAATAACCTCTAATAAAGCAGCATTTATTGTAAACCTCCAGTTTCTGATTTGTGGGATTATACTGTATTTGGGAAATGTGTCAATTATCAGCAGGAAAGCTGTCCATATTCCACAGGCGATTATCCATCTGTGGATCAAGAAACAGAGGTAATGTTTTAGCATGATGACATTTTTCAAATCTTTGACCCTCCACTATATACCATTCTTGGAAAGGCTGTTAAACTCGTTTCATATTATCCCATTTCTTACAAACTCGCACAGCCCATTAAACTGTCCGAAAGGAATTAGATTTATCTCTTTGGGTAGATTGAATGTTGTTCGTGAATCTGGGAAAGTCAGGACAAATTGTTTTGCTGTTGTGCAGAACAGAGCGTTCAGACAGGAATAAGGACGAGTCATTTTGCTGGGTTTTTCGTGCGGAGATCAGTGAGTATTAAATGGATTCAGTTCCGTTCCTGGTCATTGTGACCAAATGTTCAAGGCAACAGATGGCAATGATGATGATGCTTGACATCTACAGGGCCATTCCTACTCATTAGAATCACCATTGTATTACAGATCAGGTGGGTAGGAGAGATGATGATCCTTATGGCAACCTGAGACAGTGCGACAATTAATCCCACATTGTTAGTCTCACTCTATACCATAAACCAGTTAGCCAGCGGAGTGAGCTAACTGGCTTCCGTTTACTGTAAAGCTATAACAAACAGATCAGTATATTTACAATTTGTAGTAGTTCACAAAGAACCAGCCGCGACACCTTTCAACACCACCAGCTCTTCTTATACTTAACTTCTTCAGTTGCAGTTGTTATGCAATTTCTTTCCAATGAAAGCTAAACAATTCGTGAGTGTGCCACTTTTGCATCCCCATCCAAGCAGCGCAGAATCCCTGTCCCTGTTAAATTCGCTCCTTATGTGTCCACATGTGGCTTTTCAAATATTCTGGAAACAGCTTCTATTTTTTTTTCTTTCTGTAAAATCATCTCCGATTTCAATAACTCTCAGAATAGAAAGTACCTGCTGTAAACTTCTTTGTCGTTCCTCTCTGGTTTTGAAGCTCTAGCCTTTAGTTATACACTCACCTCAATGAGGGAATTTCCCTCCTATTTACCCTTACCTCAACCTCACATCAGCTGAAAAACATCCATTAGGACACGACTCAGTCATCCCTGATTTTTTCCGCTTATTCTTCATCTATCCCACCATCCCATTAAACTCCTTAATTTCTTATCTCTTGGCTTTATCTCCCAGTAAATCTAATTTCCGTTGTCTCGAACGATTTTGTATCAAGGGAACTCTCACCATATCCTTCCTGACCATATTCCAATCCCCAACCCCCATGTATCTCATCATATCTTTATATCCCAGTAAATTTCCTCCTCACAAATGATGTTGGGTCGAATTCAACGCATGAACATTTACCACTATGCTATGCAATCTCATTGCGGTTCAGGAAAGATGTGGGCTATTTCACTGACCGCTGAATCGGTTGGCTGCAGCAACATTGGGTCCATTTGCAGTCACATATGTGAAAGTTGTATTCATTTTTAATTTCTTCTCAACGTGTGCTGAAGTAACACAGTGAGGAATCAATTAATATGATAAGACATATATAAGGGGGCGTGTTAAATCTGAGGTTATGAGATCAGGGTCGTTTGAATAAATTAGACCAGAGATTGTTCAAATCTCAGTCTCATGAGAGTGACAGAGAGCGATGTTGAGCGTAATAGACTGTCTTGGCAAAACCCAGTGCTATGAAGTCGTGGGATATGTACTTTAAAGTGTGCTGAAATTTATGGCTAGCACAAGGAGTCCAGAACAAGGTAACAACACAACATTTGGTCGAAAAAACTAACAGCTTTGTTACATGGATAAAAAAAAACAAATTCGAATTCGCCGAATCAGTTTAAATTATGCCCCAATCAAGGGTTAACAATATTAAAATCAGTGAAACGATCCGACTGTTTGTGGAACAAATATCAGACATGTTGAACAGTTACCCAGAGTGGCAAAAAACAGCAAAGAGAGCAGCTATAAGTACAACAGATGTCGGATGATAGTAAGATCGACGAGAGGTGACTATCTGGAGAAAGAGATTACATAGAAAAAAACATCGACACTGACCTGGAGAGAAAATCTATCTAGGAAGATACAACGAGAAGATTCGACAACTGGCTGGTTCTTAAATTTTTGTAATTATTAATGGGGTCCGGGTTGGGGAAGGCTTTTCAGACCAGTATTGTAGAGCAGAAGGTTAAAGACAGGTTTAGAGAAAGGAGCGTAAGTAGTTGTAAGTTAATAATTTTCTATAAAATGAGGAAAATGTGTCCAGCAGGCTAAGACAAAAGGGAGGGGGGAGCGACTTGGGGTACGGGCGTTGGAAATGCAATAGGTCGAAGGAGGTCAAGGTGATGGTGATAGGCCAGAGTCGGGTGGGGGCGGAGAGGTCAAGAAGAAGATTGCAGGTTTGGAAGGCGGTCCTGAGTTCGAGGGATTTGACTGAGACAAAGTGGGGGAGGGGAAATGAGGAAACTGGAGAAATCTGAGTTCATCCCTCGTGGTTGCAGTGTTCCGAGGCTGAAGAGGATGCGCTCTTCCTCCAAACGTCGTGTTGCTATGGTCTGGGGATGGAGGAGTCAAAGGACCTGCATGTCCTTGGTGGAGTGGGAGGGGGAGTTGAAGTGTTGAGCCACGGGGTGGTTGGGTTGGTTGGTCCGGGTGTCCTCTGAAACGTTCCACATGTAGGCGGCCTGTCTCCCCAATATAGAGGAGGCCACACCACATCGGGTGCAGAGGAGTTACATTAGCAGAGGAGTTTACTCCGTTATGTAATACCAGTTTCTGTGGTTGCTATGTTGTTTCGCTCATTCGTGTATTATGTCTCATTAACGATTTTGAAGTTGTCCCCTCGACGCAAAAGTTCCGTGCTTTTGCACCATTCTAAAAAAGATGTAGTGTGTCTAATCAACAGGGCTCCCTACAATAACACCCCACGCAGATTCAATCTATTTATCCTGGTATTGACCATTGGAAGCAGCACTGCGCACTCTCCTCGAATTTGGAAAACAATTCCCTCTAAGATAATGTAACATTCCCGCATTCAAGGGGATTTCATTCCATCCCCTTCAATTCCTCATAGAATCCGATTCAACAAGTTTTGTCACGGAGTCATTTATTTGTTTGTGTTCAAATCATGTGAGCAAAGGATCACAGTTGGAGAGTGCTGGTCACATAATCCAGAGGACAGACCATACTCTGTGCACTGTACTCTGCTAATCATCATTTCACTTGCAGCAGGTATCTATGCTCTGCAAAGTTTTCATGCCTGTTTTAAGAAGCAAAATAAACAGTTCCTGGTTCCTAATTTTGTTGTCACACAGACCAAGATTGTAAATGATGGAAATGTGCACTGGTCGAGACTGTCTGCTCTCCCAAATCCCTTTTCTCCCCAGCAGGTGGTAAGATGCTGGTCTGAATTGCTTTCTTCTGTTCCCTGTCACTCTGGGGTGATGTGAGCTGTGAAAAAAAAACTTCCCTAAGCTGGGGGTAACGTGGTAAAGTTTATGCACATCAGGTGCAATGTGCCTGAGCGACAGGACTTGCTGCAGTAACATCCCATGTTGAGTCAGACAGCAGAGCCCTCGTTGTGAATTCGAGAAGTACACAGACACTGTTCCCGATTACTGGGAGAGATTCTCTCTTTCCCAACATTTCTGCACTTTTCTATCTGTCTCAGATGGAATTATTTGGACAAGGTTCTGAAAAGAATATGAGTTCCTGTGCATGCAAGATCTCCCTTTTGTACAGCTTTCCAGAATTTCCACTCCCACGAGCCCCCTACCCCGCTGCAGAAGCCGGTGTTTGATAGGGAGCTGAAGAGCGCATTCATCTTGCTCTCCCACAACACTGATTGCCAATAGAAGATGAGTTTGTCCAGCTGCCAGTGGGGGAAGGGCTGGCGCAGCCTCCTGGGAAACGGAAGGCAGAATGGCAAGGAGCTATTGTTAAAAACTCAGTGCTGCCTTCATTCCGAAACAAAAGTAAAGCATTTTTTAAACAAAGAGACTCACCTGATTTATAGATCACGCTTAAGGTGCGGTTATGGCTCGTTGGTCTTGGGTGTGATATATCGAGTGGGTGATGTACGTGCGAGAATTGACACTTGAGCCCTGAAGCTTTTCATCCGGTCCCATTTTTGACTCAGAAAGTATGATTTCGATGAGATAGAGTTCAGATCAAGATACTGAATCTTCAAGACACACACCAGCTGCTTCTTGTAGGCGGTTAGTAGACTGGGGAATGGATTCTCGAACTCCAAATGATGCTGATCCTGTTAATGTGGATCTTGCTGAGCGCATGTCCTGTGCAGAATAACCTGAATGCCTTGTTTTTCTCATGCTGTGTTCTACATGTCCTTGATTATAATGATCTGCCTTTACCAATTGCAAAGGTTTTCACTGCACTCAGGTGCATGTGACAATCAATCAAATAAAATCAATCAAACGAACGACACAGACATTTCCTTATTGTTTGGTGCCAGCACAGCGAAGGTGGGCTGTATGGCCTCACTTTGCACTATTTCGTGATTCTGAGTGAAATCACAGTTAAACCAACAGAATGTGGGAAGTTGCTCACAGGTTATGTTGACACAGCTGGGACACATCTGCGCCATAGTGTATCACACGATAATAGTGAAGTCCTTCTTGAAATCATCCTCTGAGGCACATGGCACATGCCAGATTAAAAACTGAAGATCGCGGGAAACTGCTGTAGGAAGCGATAACAGAGCAACCCAGCGGGAGCATACTGGGCTCATAACCCAGAAATTAATGGACGGAAAACATGCTCTGCTCGTTGACAATTCCAGGTTTCAGTGTGTGTACTGCCCCGCCAGTGTTCCTCTATAATATAGCTTCATTCAACATATTGCATGTTGTTTCAATTTCCTCTTCCTTTCTCTCAATGTATCTGAAATGAATATCTCATGCTGATACACCTGCCAAATTTACACAGGTGAGGAAACACGCTTGTGAATGTCTGGAAACTCTTTTCCTGTTCTCTATCTGTCTTCTCTGATTTGATTAGCAAAATTACTTGCCAGATCTGGGAATAAACTGGTGTAGGTAAGACATATCAGTTGCAGAGTGCTCTGTGCACATGACGCTCTGCATTTATTCCCCAAGCTGTTTCACACAGCAATGTCCTCCCTGTGAAATGAAAAGCCATGAATGGCAACTGGATCATCTTGTTGGAGACAGCATTACGACACATACTCAATTTCGCATTATTAGGACATACATCACCAATTATGAATAACCACAGAGATTTACAAGCGACACAGAGTCGCAGTGGACTCGATGGGCTGAACGGCTTCTGCCGTCGCGTGAGTGACGCCACTCATTGATGCTGTCCCTCCTCCTGTTTCTGGGACAGAGTGGCTGAGGGTGAAACAATGTCTCATCTTTAACCCTCCTTCCGCGTCAGATTATCTGCAGCCTGCGGTTCAGGGCTGTGGGAATGGCTCTCAGTGAGTGAGGGTTTTATTCGGATTGTCTTCATCTCAGACAGTTGGGGCTCAGATGCTAAATGCTGCCAGATTGCAGCAAAGAAACAGATGTCGATATTAGAAAAACTTCTCTGCAGGATTGCTATGTGAAGATGGATTCTGAACGCCAAACAGTCTATACATAAATGCCCTCACATGAATTTACCTGAAGGAAGAGTATCCGGAGTACATTTCTATATGTCCCACTATCACAACATCTTTGTCGCTCTCTAAGATAAATGATATTGGGAGGATGTTCCCATTCAAACTTGCTGATTTCCAACACTTGAGGGACCTGGTTGTGCCGATGTGAGAGAGCTTTAGAGCGTATTCGCGCTTGCCTCCCCTCACACTACCTGCAGGTGGATGGAAATAGATGAATAATCTGCCGATTGACACAGCTCAGTCCAAGCGGAAGTGATAAACAGCAAAGTCCCGTGAACAAGAAGAGGGAATGAGTAGGTGATATTCTTGAAACTCTTTGCTGCTTCAAAATCAGAGAGCAAAGTGGGATGTAGTTGGATCTCAGTGACTCTCAGATGGTTTAGTGTTGGAAATGCAAGAGTGTTTGGGGTATGATCTTCGCTTCATAGCTTGTGTTCATACTGGCATGTGAGAATTCGTACTTCAAGTCGCCTTCGAGCCTTGGTTTTTTGATTTCACTTTTGCCCAGTCGCCCTATCAACTGTTAGTGCAAAGTGCAAATTATGACGTTGCACCCCTTAAAATAACTTTGTGTTTTGGGGTCAGAAGTGTCATTGTAGTGGGCATGACATAGTACCATATGTGGTGAAAGCGAAACAAATGTTACAGGATGTTCACACACACAATCCCACTCTGAATAAATCCACCATGTGGATGTTCGAACAGTTCTGAATGTTGACCTTTAGGAAATGGGAACGTGAAATGATTGGAAACAGAGCTGGACAGGTTGATGGGAATGGTGTGGTTTATGAGGAATGGCAAAAATAAAGTCATTTGGAAAGTTGGGACAGTTTCTTTGGAGAGCAGAAAAACCTTTCCAAGACATGTGTGGATTGGACAGACGAAATTAGGAAGGGAGAATGCTCCACACGCCTGAAGGGATCGAGAACGATTCGGTAGAGTTTAAAAGTCATTAGTAAAAGAATCAAAATGTACATATGGAGTGGTTAGGGTCTGTAAACCACTACCTGACATTGACAAAGACACACTTTCAATCAAGTTATTTAAAAACTAATTCGCTGTTTATGTTAAAAGTAAAAGTGTGCAGAGTTTCAGGGAGAAGGCAAGAGAACTATACCAACAGAGAAGCGCATTTGTCTCTGTGTAGAGCCAGTACAGCTAATGTGCTTTGTGACACATTTGTGATTTTGAGTGGAATCACAATTCGACCAACAGAATGCAGGGAGTTAGATAACGGTAATATTGGCAAATCTACACAACAGAATATTACCCAGCACATACATGTCACAGGGAGGATGAAAATCCTGCAGGGTGTCCTGGGGATCAGGCAGTGTGCAGTTCACTATTCAGATTATACCAGAGTGAGAGCCAGAGAAGGCAAATTGGTTAATTGTACGTTTTGTCAGCACGGGAGTTACGAACAATGATTGGAAGTGGAAATACTGGTGATTTGTTCACATTTGAAGTGTTTACGGGAAGCAGGGAACTGAGGAAGACACATGGTAAAGCTATTGAGATCTGACTACAGGAGCAGCAAATACGTTGGACAGCACAGAGGAGATCTTTGAAGTCTGGTAGATGGGCCAAGCGTGCTTTCAAAAGGCCACACTGTTACAAAAGGTAATGTGTCCTTGTCTCTTGGCATTGCGTTGGAGCAATTCAAATACCACCGTTACACTGCAGGAAATTCCATTTTCCAACGAGACGGCAGTCGGCATTTAACAAAGAATATATTGCGAAACCTTTCACATAACTTGTTACATTCTATCTTAGTATCTTGCTTTGTTTCCTTCCCACTTGACCTGTCATTGTGCTGCACTGAAGGTGTTTTGCTTCTTCTGCGTGCCTTTTACAGTCTGAGTGACATGATGAAGCAATACTGCCCCATCTTCTGATGTAATTTTCCACTTCAATTCAGCTCACCTTAACTTCGCTCTCTGATACCATTCACCTTGCTTCGGTTTAAAGCGCTCGTCTTAGACCCAACCTGTCCTCCTCCAAAATAAATACGAAACTCAGCCACACTGTCATCACTGCAAGCCAGCGACACCTTCATTCTGAGGCCAATCATTACTGTGGTCTCATTTCACATTATCACCTACCGTGCTCTCTGGTGACTTCTAGAAATCACTAATATTATAAACTGCTGCAACATCCGCCAATATGAAATACAAACAGAAGGATTCAGGAAATTTTATCATCCACAAACAAATGACAATAAGGAATGTAACTGTTGGGACAAACGTTAATGCAAGCAGATTGCAAAATCTTAGTATGAAAATCTTGCTACAATTGTTTTGCTTTTCATGAGCACACACATTGAGTTCAGTGCAGAACCGATCCCCAATTCCGAGAAGGGAATCCTTGGCTTTGACGATGCGTTGAGAATGTTCACTGGATTCATCCCAATAATGGGAGGACTGTCCTCCGGGAGCGTATGAGTAAAATCATTCAATGTCTCCATTCACAAATTAAACGTTGGGTAGGATTTAATACAGGGGCACACGAACAAACCAGACAAGAACACAGAAAGATGATAAACAATAGATATGATAATTGTTGTTTGGAAAGTTTTGATTTTAGATCCACGGTGGTCTTTGGTGACGGGTATTTCATGTCCACAACCAGTCTGCACAGAAAACGACTGCAGCCCCACTATGACGTGATTGAATCTCAGTTACCTTTAGAAAAAGCTGAGACCCACTCAGGTCAAGGGGATTGAGGGATGCTGGCCTTAAAACCCTTTCCCCAAAATACTTGGAAGTACAAATGAAGTTTTCATGGGGAGGTTGTTTATGATCTGGTTAGATAATAATGAACGTTGTTTGAATTTATGAATATCGAAATTGTGTTATAAAGCATAGTGTAACAGTAAAATCTAAAGGTCAAACTCAGTGCATACATTATTTGTAATCCTTGTGCTCACTCTCCAACAAATAAAAGGAAAGACATTAGAAAGGGCACAGCCACAATTTCCTGTATAGAAAGGGATGATGAAACTCAGGGTTGAGGTTTAATGAGGCATAAAAACATTAGAAATGATACAACCCGGTTTTATATGGATGATAGACGAAATGAGGGATTTTATGCACATCATTTTGAAAATGCTGTACCGGAAACATGCAAGTTTGGGAAGAGAACGAAAGAGATCTTTCACGTAACATAAGGTTTGAAGTGACTAAATCAGTGGTATTCCCTCTTCGAGTAAATCCATAAATAGAGTCTCAGATTCCAAACCACTGGTCAATGATCCAGAAAAACTTGGGTCAGAGTTTCTTCTGCTCAAGAGCTATTTAAACCCTAAACGAATTTCCAGAAAGAATGATAGAAGCTGAATCCAGAGTGTTTCATAAGACACATGAACTCGAACACAAGTAGGGAATTCACCACTGGGAGAAAGTCAAAGTGTGTGTAAAACTTTCGAATTTTGTTGACTTATCATAAAAGACGTTTCATGAACACGTCCAGCTGGATAAGACGGAATATAAAATATTCATGAATTTCAACGTAAAACATTGTAAATGGAATTGATCTTCTAGAAGATTGCAAACAAAAGTTATTTCCTCATGAGAAGGAATTGAATTGTCGCTAGGAGACATAATGCCTGCTTTAAATATTTGACCAGATTTACATCATGTTACGTATATGTCATGCTTTTTGATCTCCATCCATTAAATTCTCAAAGTTGTCTCTGTCTTTTTTGTCTTTTTTTAGCCATCTGTTCTTTCCTACAACACACAATTTTAAGCTGAAAGAGGTTCTGACCAGAACTGAATGCAATATTCGAATGGTCCCTTGTGATCAATCTAATTCCTTTTTGATTATTACAATTACTTTTGCGTGTTTACCGCAAATTGAGTAACACGAAACGGGCTCAACATGTTTTGGTTTCATCTGAAGTTGAAGCAGTGCGCATGGGAAACGCCATCCATTTGTTGAAAAATTATTTTCGGTTCTCTGTCCACACATGTTGTCACGTTTTAAAAATTTGCAGCATGGTTGTTGGTAATGAGTCATTTTCCAGAAAAGGTCGTTTCTCAATTCAAACAAACTGGTACTTTCCAATCAACTTGGCTTTGACCATCGCCTTCCATCCTGAAACTTCAATACAATAACAAATTGAAGCAGCGCCATGTGAGAGTCAAATTTAAAATCTCCACTCAACACAGCGTACTACATTGACACAGAGATACCATCCACTGATTAACTGCTGCACTGGATCCATGCATTAATGCTTACTGCCACATTCCATGATTGTATCAAAACGGATGGGCAAACGAGTATCACTGATTCCACGGCTGGTACCTGGAATTATATGATAGCCTTTACCAGTGGTTCCAACGTTCTATGAGGAAATTGATGAGCTACTCATTGCTAAAATGGGTTAATTAATTATTAATATAATTGCAATATTTCCATCCACTAACCACTGGACTTTTCTATTTTGATTTTAATTCATAGAAATCCTTTAATTTTAATTTTGAACTGATTGAATTATTGATCTCCACAGTGCCTGCTGATTCAGTTATAACATTTCATAATATTCTGAGTTCTTCCATCTCAGCTCGCTGTTTGAGAAGTTTTCCCGTTTTGGGAAATTCACTTCCCTGTGTATCTGCTGCTGCTCCCAGCATGCCCTGTGGTACTACACACATTTTCCCTCTGCCATTTGCTCACTGTGTTGCTGTGATCTTTACCCAACCCAGGAAAAGAACACAGGCCAAGGTTGAGCAAAATGAACTTTACTGGTAGAGAGTCTCTCCTGTCGTTTTTTTTGCGTTGTTCAATTCAATTTTCAGTTAGTCTTATTTAAGATTTTGAAATTGTTTGCTCTGTGCATAAGTGCGATTGGTCAAAAATATCTGTCCAGAAGAGAGGGAGTGCTAGTTCTGCAACAAAGCACTGTGGACTGTCCTTGAGTGGGGAAAGCAATTCTTCAGAGACAGTGTTACATCGCCCCTGTCATGTGATTTTTCATTTCATCAGCTCCAATTCTTGATAGAATTCAATTCAACAGATCTTGTTAATTATTCATTTCTTTATTTCTGTGCAGATCATGTGAGCAGAATGCTACATTGGGAATGCGCTTGCCCCATTGAGCAGAGGTGAGGCCATTCTTTGTGAACTGGACTATGCTATTCATCATTTCACCAACAGCAGGGAGAAGAATCCACTTCTATGCACAATTTTCTCAACTCAGTTAAACATATGGTCAGATGTGCAGAGCATGTGTGACGAGGTGTCTGAGATGTTAAAGTGATTGATTCTCTGCAGGCGTGGGATTGAATGGCATTCTCGTCGCTTATGGAGTGCAGTCGTTCATGACACTGCTTTTGTTTGGGTCTCGGCTAAATTGGAGGTCAAAACTGGATTAGTGGTGCTGGAAGAGCACAGCAGTGCAGACAGCAACCAACGAGCAGCAAAATCGACGTTTCCGGCAAAAGCCTGATTCCTGTTGAAGGGCTTTTGCCCGAAACTTCGATTTCGCTGCTCGTTGGATGCTGCCTGAACTGCTGTGCTCTTCCAGCACCACTAATCCAGTAAATTGGATTAGAGGTGCTAATTAGTCAGTTTATTGCCATCGATGATGCCGTAAAGTCTCCATTAATTAGTCGAATCTGTCCCTTAAATGATATTGAAATGCAGACTGACTTCGGATAATGAAAAGGAACACGGGTTTACTTTCGAAGACAAGTTATTGTGAGCTTTTATCCAATGAATGAGATCCAGGAAAAGCAAATAACGAGAGATGGCAAGCGCATGTTTATCCAATGGATTGGTAATGAGTATTTTGTCAGATGAAACCTGTAGCAGAGTGGGTAGAAGTGATTCATCTTAGTGACAAAAGCACAGACAGACAGCAGAAAATAATGGAGATATTTCAAAAGCGGCAGAGGAAGGGTTCAGGGACACCGAGTACTGGCTGTAAATGCACAGCAGAGAACTTGGCAATGTAGGTACTGTGCATGGGCATGGACACAGTTACACATTGGTCTCTCCCTTTCTCGTTGGTCTTGCCAGTGATGAATGCTGAACATGAGACGCAGACAAAGACAAGAAGTGGGAAGCCAGCTCCATCTCTTAATGAACAATTGGAGCAGACATCATGTTAACTGCAGGGACTGACCAAAACTGTGGAGCGATAACCGCTGTCTAATGTAGAACAAACATGTGAAATTATCTAAATTTATGTTTACTCTCTTGTCATTAATAGGTAGTTAGTTCTAACAATGGTGTTGCCAATAGAAGACAACGCCTCATTTCATGTTGGATAACAACATTATCAAACATCTTTCAAATTGAGATCTATTGTGATCATTTTACACACTTAACAAGTTCACTTTAATGAATACAAACCTCATTCCCTCACAGGAAATAAAACTGCTGATTTCCTCAAATACGTCATCCTTGCTAAATAGCAGTTACTCAGCATGAAACATATGATGTAATATTTATTGAAAATCCTCTATTTACCACTATTACATTATGTCGCGTTGAGTGCAATAGGCACATGCTAAACAAGTCATTGGAAAGAAAGTCTTTCACAAAGTATACTTGGGTGGTTATTAAAAATCAGGCAAGGTTCTCATGTTGCGGAAAATACGTGTATTTGGATACAACTTTAATAGTGCAACTACTCTGTGCCACCCCTCCCCCGCCCAGAGATGCAACCAGTGAGCGCACGTTACTTCTATGATCGTATAGAGGCGCATGAGATGCCGCGTCTTCAGCTCAAATAGCAACTTGAGCAGTTTCTATTGACATGGCGCAGCAGGGAGCATTGGGGTACCAGACGGTAAACTCCAACCGGACCTGTAGAAGCTTGTATTGACATGGAGCAGGGAACATTGGGACATCAGGTTGGGAGCTCCAAATTCACCTGGAGCAACTTATATTAACATTGAGCAGCAGGGACAATTGGGACATCAACCTCGGATCACCAAACTCACCTGGAGCAGCTTAGATTGACATGGAGCAGGGAGCATTGGAACATCAGGCTGGGAGCCCAAAACTCACCTGGAATAGCTTTGATTGACATGGATCTGAGAAAATTGGGACATCAGGCTGGGATCTCCAGCTTTACCGAGTACACCTCAAACTCATGCAGCTCATGGTTATTTTATGAAATCAAAACCGAACGTACACTCTTACACACATACATGTACATTTGCAGCTGAAAAGCGGCTCAGAAGATAGATTCAGATAACCATTGATTTATGTCTAGATTAATGGGCTATCCTTATCTGCTGAGAAATTGATAGTGTAGCCAGAAATTCCCAGCAGCTGTGCAAGCAGGAGAGGGATTACGTAACCCTTTCCCTGGGAACGTGCTTCTGTTACTTTGCAGGTGCATATGTGAAAACGTCTGAAAGCATCCAGCAAGGTCACATGGCACAGTGGGCTAAACAGGTGTGCTGAGGTTTTTGACTCTCGGTTATGGAAATTCGAATGCCTGCACTGCCATTACAGTGGATCATCTGGAATGTTACAGCATGTTAAAATGTGGGTCAAAGTTAAAAAGTTGGGGTTTGCTTCTCAAAGACTTGACAGTGATGGGTGCGAATATAGACTCAAGCAAAGGAGTCAGTGCCTGTGCTGACATAACAGTGTTCGCCTCCCGTACGAAAAATCGCGGGCTCAAGCAGCTCGACCGCAGCTGTTTCATTTCAGAAAAGTTGAGTTTTCAGTGGAGCCGAAAGCCGACTCTTATACCATCGCTGTTATGAAACAAAGTCCTGCGGTGACTCAACTCGTCGTTATTTGGTTGCAAAAATCCTCAACTGAGAATCTGGGAAACTTTCACGGAGTCTGGTCAGTCGGAGCAAAAGTAAGGAAGTCGTTCGTTTCTGCAGTGTTTCACAATACTACCTTTCCCGTGAGCAGTCGAACAGACTAAATGATTTTGCCACTGACTGCGACGGTAAGCTCTTGCGCAGGCGGCCCGGTTCAAAGACAGGGAAGAAGCCGATGCGCTGGTGTCACAGTGCACCACGGATTCCTCAACTAGTCTGTCTGTCAAATGTATCCCAAAGTCGTCTCTGAAAGACCTCATTTGGAAGGTGTCTGTTATTCAACGTGCGAGAATTAGCACCAGAGGTGCTGAATCATGTTTTGGAGCAGTTCGCACGTTAGTGGTTCATTCAATCAGCAACAGCAATGAAAGAAATTACACTCTCAGAGGAACCTCTGGACCTGTGCTTTCATAGCGTCGCTAGTATTAATGTGCGCCCCGAGATCTAAGCCACTTTGGAACTGAAACGGAGGAATCGACAGAGAGGCTACAGAATGCCATCGCATCCATTTGGTTTTCTTTAAATCACTGACGAGTAGGAAAATGTAATCGGGGAGGGCGAGTGGGGAAGTGAGGCAGTTGCAGCTCTGGAGAAAGTCCTTCTTTGTGATTCACTCAGCAACCAGAGACGTGAATGTGACTCAAAGGCGTGAGACCTCTTCACACCGAGAACAAAAAGCAATCAAGGGCAGTTAGCACCTCTTCCGGAGTTGGGGGTGGGGTGACTTCTGTGACTATGTTCAGAGACTGCCTTTTGGATTGAGGTGAACAGAAACTGCATTTCTAAAAAGCACCATGGAATTTGTTAAATTTTATTGAGTCGCTTCTCATCGATTCCCACACAGGTTTCCAACTCAGTTGGTATCCATGAGGCTCATGGCCAGGTGTGAACATCTCTGCAGCAAATTGCACGGTGAAGGTAAAAGGCAAGGAAAGTGGCATCTCGAAACGGCCCCGAGGTCAGACCTTCCTCACAATGTAATCTGTCGTTCTCGGATTGTAATGCTACCTCCGGTTTTAGGGTGGAACATTCTTTGGGAACCTTATTCTTCAAAACAGACACAGTGACTGAAACGATGCTGCACGGTATGATTTGGGACACGGCCTGCTCAGCTTTGTGCATTTTCCCTGTAGTCCGGTGTGTTTCATGTTCCGTGTAAACGTGAAAGTTGTCCTGTTTCGAGCAATGGGTGAAATCATTTAGCAAAGCAGGAATCGAAATGGCAGTAATGTCAAGTCGCTCATGGTCATTTGACCCAATCATAACCGATCATATATTCTCACGCACTCACAGATACATTTGTAGCTGAATCCAGTCTGAGAAGATAGACTCAGCTTACCATTGATTTTTGTCTGGATTGATGGGCTATCGTTATCTGCTGAGAAATTGATATTGTAGACGGGCACATCCGAGCAGCTGTGCGAGTCGGAGAGGGATCATGGAACCCTTTTCACGTGAGTTTGCATCTGTTGTTTTGCAGGAGCACAATTGGAAGTGCAAGAAAATGGAGCGGCGGCTGTGTTGGTAGTGTGGCCCAGCGGTCTAAAGCGTTGGATTAAGTCTCGTGTCTGGGCTGCAGCGTGGGTTTGAATCCCCAAGTCGTCTCTGAACGGCCTCTTTTGAAAAGTGCCTGTCGCTATTCAACGTGCGAGAATTGGTACTAGAGGTCCTGGATCAGTTTGCACGTGAGTGGCTCATTCAATCAGCAACAGCAATGAAAGAAATTGCACTCTCAAAGGAACCCTTGGACTTTCACAAGAGCTGCAGCTGCCTCTTCCCCACTCGCCCTCCCTGTATGCATTTTCCTGCTCGTCAGTGATTTAAAGAAAACCAAATGTGTGCGATGTCATTCTGTAGCCTCTCTGTAGATTTCTCCGTTCAGTTCCAACATGGCTTAGATCTCGGGGTGCACCGTAACACTCGCGACGCCACGAAAGCACCTCTGTACCTCAGTTTAATAACAGACCAATTGTTTGAAAAAAATGACCCTGTGAAGAGTGACCCACCCAAACACTTTTTCGGATCATATTTCTTCACATTTATTGCTGACTAATACACATGTCCCTAAACACAATGTGCGATTTAGCATGGCCAGCTCACCTAACCTGCACATGTGGGAATGTGGGAGGTCACCACAGCAAAGTCACATAGACTTGGGGAGAACCTACAAAGTCCCCACAGTCACCCAAGGAGAGAATCAAATCAATGTCCCTGGCGCTGTGAGGCAGCATCGCTAACCACTGAGGTACCATGTAATCTTATGCAATAAGTAAAATCAGTGAACGATACGAAAAAAATAAGTTTCAAATGACCACTCTCCGACATTGTCAAAGCATGTCAATCTTACATTTAATACGAATAGGTGTATTGAAAACGAAAAAAAATACAAAATCCTGGCAATTCATGAATAAACTATCATTAAAAATTTAATTTGATCAAAGGTCATAACAATATTTAGAGGAATTGCAATTTTTAATTACAAATGTAGGTAATTAGCTGACGAATGGATAATTGGAAGTGGCATATATTTACTTCATGCCGAAGAAAGCGACTTGTTTTTCCCCTTGTTACACAGCAGAATAACAGTGTGTGTGTGTGTGTGTGTGTGTGTGTGTGTGTGTGTGTGTGTGTGTGTGTGTGTTCGAAATGTTTGAATCAAGCTCTTTCTAACAAAATAAATGATGACTTACGATCACTTCGCCTTGTCACCTTTAAAACCACAACATTCTCAAATATTTTCCAGGAAGTTACAACCAGAAGAACTAGTTAATTTCTTTTCAGAGGAACCCAAAGAGAATAAGTAGCGGACACTGTGAATTAGTGAGTCAATACAAGAATTCAACTGAAGACAACATTCCTTCTTTCCAAAATGTTCAAAATTTTAAAAATCAAAATTTATTGCCACTGTTGAATGAAAGAATAGAGATATTAATTCTTTTTCATTTGATTTTGTTGCATGAAACATCCATAAGTCGTATGATGATTACAAACACAATAAATGTGAGCATTGAAGTCAAATATAATTATTTGAATTCAAATATGTTTCAACAGGTAAAATAAAAATTGATATTTACAATGATTGAGAAATTGTGCACTGCAGTATCTTTACAGTAGTTAATGTACTGTGCCATAAATCCACATTTGCGCAAAAGATTGAATAATTATTATTATTATTCTAAATCAGCAACAATTGAATTATCAAAGTCTGTCAATGCATTCAAGAATAATGAAAAATCTCTTTTTGCCAGTGATTGAGCAATGTCTGGAAATTAACTGGAATTAATTTAGTGAAAAGTAATTACATTTTCCTGAATTTTAAGGCTGAGATTACCATGATCATTCAAATGAGCAAACATCAGATATTTGCAATGACTTTGGATGGGAATTCATTGGTTCCTTTGTGGAGTAGGTGACCTGAAAAATAAAGGCATTTTCATACTGTACTATTAGTAATCAGAAATAATAGATTAAATGTCAATGTGAATTTCGCTAAGTTAAAAAGACGTTTTTATAAATAATTGTGACATTATTATAATGGCAATGACTTGATAATGAATGCTGTTTTGAAGAATTAAAATGATTCAATATTTCAAAAGCACTTTGCTGTGATGTTGATTGGATATTTATTAAGATCAATAAACTGAGGCATAAAACATAGTACCTAGCTTTATGGATTGAAGAAAAATGAGCCATTCAGTGATTATTGAGCAAAATTCTTCCTTTTTTCAGTAAAAAATGTACGTAATACAAGAATTGTGAATTTCCATACACCGGATTTCTTGTAGAGATATGTTTCATCAATTTATATGATCAATATTATGATCAATGTTTAAAGATTTGTGCCAGAATTAGGAAGAGAATTCGTAAGTCATCAAAGTGAGCTTGAAACTGAACAATGTAGTCAATGACATGTGGCATATATGCGATTTTAATAATATTGTCATTTTTGGACAATGATGAAAAATGTTGGAATAGAAATGACAAAAAAATCAACACGGTCAAAGCAGTTCTTTTCTTACAATGAAATGAAAACAATATTCATTTTGTAGCACGCATGATTTGAAATAGCACTTTTTTTAATGTGACATATGCAGTGAAGACTAATTCTTTTGCAAAAATGTAGGAACTTCACAAATTTAAAATGCAGTATTTGTTCAATTTGTAATAAAAATGGTTATAATTTGAATTGTATGTTGTACACACACAACAAAAAAGGAGCTTAAAGATTGTTAGATTGACAAAAATTTGCTTCCCAACGTTATTGAAGTATAGTCAATATCTGTGATGAAGTAGAATTATTGGTTTAAACAATATAAACGACATTAACGACTGAACTGAAATATAACACATCAATTGCATTAACTACATAGAATAGTAAATAAATGCTGACTGTTGTCATTTGTCCGAGGATCAATAACATTCTTCCTCAGGTTAATCCACTGAATAGTAATCAGCTGAATATCTTTGTGTCGCTTTATGTGCACTGTTTTGTGTGAAAAATTGATTTCATTAAACTTAGATATTTACATGAATTAGGAACTTACTGATAACTGGGTGTGAAAGATCTTATTTAAGATTAGACAATTTTTAGGATTCACTCGGTTTGCTGAACAAAACACAGTTAAGTCATCATGCAATAAACTGGATTAGAGAGAAATATGCAAATTCAATTTCAAATGGATGCACTCGGATATTTTCACAACATTTCAATCATACATTCAATATAAATAGATGAATGGAAAACTAAAAACAAATTTCGGACAACTCATAAACAGATCAATAACTAAAAAATGATATATAGTAGGAAGTGGCATTTGTTTATTTAACCGAAGAAGAACTTGATTTTTTCTCATATTTATACCTTTGAATCATCAAGTTCTATGTGGAGTCTGAACTCAGCTCTTCAGAACAAAAGAAAATCAAGGAATATCTGTACTTTGCATAATTATTCTTTGTGAGTGCAACATTATCAAATATTTTGCAAAGAATATTGATTGAGTGGATTTAGATACATTCTGCTATTCGCAGACTGAAGAAAATATATAGCAGATACTGTGATTATTGGAATGAACAACAAATGAAAACATATCTAATGTTGATTTGAAAGGCAATTCATTCGATGCTTAGATATTTTCTTATCAACATTCAGAGCTGCTCTGGCACAGGTCTGTGCAAGGTGGGAATTGAAATTGTACCCTCTGGTCTGGTATCAGAGACACGACTAGAGTTGCACAAGATTCCTTCATAACATTTTCAACCAGGCCGGGCAGGGCTGAAAACTAATCAGATGTTTATTGTGATAATTGGATTGGAATTAGTGGTTGGATACTGTGTGTAATCTACTGAAAATTCAGTAGTAATTTATAATAATGATGGGAGTTAACAAATGTCTTAATTAAACAAAATTTTTATATTCACTTGTGTAATGATAGCTTGACAGAATTGCTTGGTTAGTGTGCATTATATGCAAAAAATGAATTCAATTATTCTATATGATCAGAAGTTTTTCATTTTCTGAAATGCAAATTAAAATGTTTTGGTTCTACACGTAAATTGGAACAAAATGATTAATTGGTCAATCATTGTGCCTATTCAGCTGAAGACAACTTTCATTCTTTCTGAAAATGTATGATTTCTAAGAAGTCACCATTTCCTGTGATTGTTTAATGAAATAAGATAGATGCCAACCATTTTTTGTATGCTTCAAAAAATTCATGGGGATTTGAATGATTTTGCATATGAAAAATATTCAATTGTTATTGTGATTAAAAACACAATAAATGTTAACATTGAAGTGATTTCCAATCAAATCAATTCAAAAGTATTTCCAAGTTTAAAATGAAAAGCAATATTCAGAATTATTGAGAGATTGTACATTGCAATGTCCTTGCATTAGTTTTTATATGGAAACATAGTTTAATAATTACACCCCTTACCGAATTGAACAATTATTAGGTATTGGCAACAAATCGATTTGAAAACTTTTATTAATGAACTTAAGAATGATGAGGTATCTCCTCTTCCTATTCCACTGAGTAATGTTCAGAAAAGAAGAGAAATATTGTAGTGTAAATAAACTGGTGTTCTCTGAATGCCAATGGCTGAGCAGACTGTGATCTTTCAAATGAGCAAAAGTCACATATTTACAAATGATGTTGCAATGGCAATTATTGGTCTTTTGTGGGTATATTGGCCTGATCAAACAGGTTTTAATACTATAGCACTCACACTAAGAAATATGGAAGGTATTAAAAGCACATTGTTCTTGTTGTAAAGCCAAAGTTAAAGTATTGCGTAATTATTGTAATTGATCATTGTTTCTAAAATCCTGATAGATAAATTGACTTAATATTTAGAATACACTTTGCTCTGATGACGATTGTACATTCATTAAGATTAATAAACTGAAGATTAAAATATAAAACGTGGCTTTAATAATTAAAACAATCTCAGCAACGATTGAACACAGTTCAACATTTTTTTTGGGTCGGTTCTTGTCTATTTTATTAATGTAACATTTTTCATGATAAATGTTTAGACAAATGTCAGAACTAGAAAGGAAATTATTAGGCCAGGAAAGTGAGCATGATTATGAACAAAACATCGGGTTAATGACATTTGGTGCAGGAAGTCATTTTGTAGCAAATGACTAATAATTGTGTGATTATTATTCACTGACAACTAATGTTGGAAGAAAATGAAACTATCTCAAAATTAAATTAAAATAAATATCATTTTGGAGGTCAAATGATTTGAAAAATGTCTTTACTTTAACTTAATGTGACATTTGAGCTGAAAAATCGTTCTTCCCCCCCCCCCACACCCAGTGTAGTCTTTTCAATAATTTAAAATTTAGTATTACTTGAACGAAATAACAAAAGGATGTACATACATTGTTTTCTTACACACGAAAAAAGTAAAACTATTTTAACATGAAAATGATATCGCTCTGCAAGTAATAATTTCACAGATAATAAGTGTTTGTATTGAATTTAAATGTCACCATAGCTGCAGGAGTGACTTCCCCTGACAGGGAATGAACACTCAGGAGATAGGCAGAACTCAGACAAGTGGAAGATGTTTACACATGCTGAAATCAGTTAATGAAGGGATCATCCCCCGAGGCCAAGTTCGGAAGGGAGGTTCATGACACACTGTAACGTGTACAGTAAAAAGCAGTATTTTTACACACTTTCTGTATTACAATGGCCACATGCAACGTGGTTACAGTCCTTCCCTCCTTATACTGACACCCGATCCTGTAGAACACCTAATCTTAGATGGACATCGTTATGGATAGCCCCAGATGCTTATTGTTTCATGGCGTATCAGGTGCTATAATCGCCAGGCTTTGGGATCTCTCTGTGCATTTTATTTCCGCAGATTACAAAATTAATTGCTGCAGTCCTATGGACCTCTCTCTGCCTTATTCACTATTCTCAAGAGTATGTAATTAGAAACTTCTTAAATGTTCTGAGCAACTTTACATAGTAACTATTTCTGACAATCAAAACCTATCTGCTTCCCTGATAGCAGCTGTTGAAGTTAGCTGGGCTCTATCCTATAGCTGGTGTTTATTCATTCACTGGGACAATCATTCTTTCATTAAAGAAGGTCAGGGTTGGTAATTTTTCTGTATGCTGGCAGTCTTTTATCACTATCTGGAATATGACTGTCTGGAATGGCATACTTATGGACTTGGAGTAGGATTGTACAAAATGTTGTTTGGTTTTTCCTTCAGACTGAAACAGACTGTTAGTCTTGTTTATCTACCCTCCATTATTTGTGTTTTAATTCCAAGGCAGGCTGCTCAGGGCATCCCTACAGCAGCAAATCAACAAGGAATTCAGCATTAAAACAAAAATCAACATTCGCTACCATTAGAAAACAGTACCATGCAATATGCTTACGTCACTGAGACTAAATTCCACATTTAAAGCCGATTATACCGAATTTGATCAATGATTACATATTAGATCTAAGTAACAATTCGTGTTAAAACTGGTCACTGTCAACATAAAATGATTAGAAATGTCATATTGCTATCTGTTACATGTAGAATTGAACATTAATTATTGGAGTCTAAAACAATCAGGCGTATCTTCATTTGTAAGGCCGAATATTGATCCAATGATTTCTGTGAACATTCAAATTAGAAGATATCAGTTATTTTCTATCAGTGTTGGATGAGGAATCATTGCTTGGTTTGTGGTTGTGTTGACCTGGAATAAAAGATCCATTTTCTTTGTAATATTTGCACTACGAAATAGTGACTTAAATTGAAATATGAATCTCACGATATTTGTTACAATACCTAAACTGAATTACTGTGTGATTGTTGAACTAACAATGAATTGGTAATCTATTTTAGAACACTGACACATTAAGTGATTCAATATTTCCAAATGGGTTTGCTGTGATATTGGTTACATAATAATTAGTATGAGTGAACTGAGAATTAGAATGCTGGCATGATGTTTTGTAATATACATTAGCTATGCAGTCATTATTGATCATTCAACATTCTCAGATACTCCTGCAATCTGTACTTGCTGACTCAGCTTTTCTTCTGTAGAAATACAATATATAATCCATGCAAATTTTTTTGTCATCAATATTCAGACATTTGTGTCAGCATTCCAAAAAAATAAATAGACAAGGAACATGGGTATCATAGCAAAAAACAGTCAGCAGCATTTACAGAGGAAATTTTTAAACATTGTTTCTGACGAAATACATGAAAAAGTTTAATGGGGATTTGTTACAATGTACTGAGCCACAATTACATTTTTATCATGATGACTGGGGAACCCTATCAGAAAACTCGCCTATTTTTAGGAATTCCTTTATCTCAAAACATGCTACTTCCTTAGTCGTAAACAATGAAGTGTGTTGGGGTGGGAAAGATGTAGTGTGTAAAATTTAAGAAGGTATCTTGTATATATTTGAGATGTTGTGAAAGCGTGATGTTTGCTGTGGCTATTCATCTTGAGAACAATACAATACTGACAAAAGGTTTTGCACTGAACAGTAGTGAGGTGGCCTTGAATACCATCGTGTGGCTTTATGTGCAGTGATTACTTTTATTTCAAGAGCTTTGAGATATTTTCCATGATTTGTAAAATGATTAATAATTTTGTGACAAACGTCCACATGTGGTTATGAGCTGGATTTAAAGAATCCAATGCGTTGGTGTGAAAACCCTTCATTGTTGACATTTCCAAGCGAGGTGTATAATGCTCAGGCATTGGTTGGAAGTCAAGGTGGAAGAAAATCTGATTCAACCTGGAGCAGATTGATTCGAGCTGCTGTTTGACTGAGTTGAACTAATTTTGTATTTGTCCCGATTTCTCTGCCTTTTGGTGAATTTAGAACGTCCAATTTCAGTCCAAGGGTCACTTCACATCACTGGAGAGTTAAAATATAATTCTCATATTGTGATAACAATGAATTTTCAATTAAAGTCTGTGTTTTAACAAACAAAACGATTTGATGTTTTCAGGGAATTTACACTGACATCGATTAGATATTTATTAAGATAGATAAGCTGAGAATTATAATCTAGTTGCAGGAATGTTAAATTGTTAAACCACAGACTTAGGAGTGTTTTTTTGAATAATTTGGAGGCGCCAGTGTTGGACTGGGCTGTACAAAGTTAAAAATCAAAAACCACCACGGCTATCGTCCAACAGGATTATTTTGCTGAACTAGCTCTCAGAGCACTGCTCCGTCATTTGGCGGAAACCAGTGCTTCCAAATAAACCTGTTGGACTATAGCCTGGTGTTGAGTAATTTTTAACTTTGTTTTTTGGAAGAAATGTTTTCTTTTATTCAAATATACAGGCCTTTCAAGAATTCTATCTAGCCTTCTGTGATTTTCTTTTAGAGACAACTCATGTGTAATTCATACAATTTTCACTGAAATCAGTATTTCAAATTTCCATCGGAATTAAGATGAAAATGAGTACCAATTAATGAGTACTTCCACGAATGGAAAATATAATAAATTCAATTTACAGAGGCAAGATTCAAGTTCGATCTGAATAAGCAAATAAACAATTTGAATGGAAAATATCTGAAAACGTTTACATTTAAATTTGAACGAAGTCAAATTACTTCTTTTTGAAATACATGGCCTGAAAACCTGTTTGAAAACATGAACAAATCAGGACTATCAACATGTCGTGCTGTCAGTGTCGTTGGCCAATTGTCATAAGGAATAAATACCACTTTCAGCAACAAGTATCATATGTAATTACTGAATAGAAAAATAAGGTGATAGCTCTTGTATTTATTCGCAAGAATGATAACCAGATGTTTACTGTAGTTATTGCACTCTGTAACAATAAGATCAAGATCAATCGCTGCAAGAATCATTGGCCACTCGTAATGAAGAATAGACACTGCTTTGAGCAACAAGTATCATGGATAATTACTGAACAGAAATTTCAGAGGACACCCATTGTATTTATTGGAGGGAATGATGACCAGATGCTAACTGTGGTGATTAATCTCAGGAACAATAAGACAAGTACTCAGATTATTTCCTGAACAGTAATTAGATGGTCATGAAGACCATTGTGTGGCTTTATGTATCGTGCTTTGTGTGAGCATTGATTTCAATAACATTGTGATAGTATACAAGTGTGCAGTTGAGGTGAGTTGGCCATGCTAAATTGCCCATAATGTTCACGGATGTTTAGGTTAGGTGTATTAGTTTTGTTAAAGTGTTGCTGGAAAAGGACAGCAATGCATTCAGCATCAGAGGAACAGTAAAATCGACGTTTCGGGCAAAAGCCCTTCATTCGGAATGCAGCCTGTATTCCTGATGAAGGGCATTTGCCCAAAATATCGATTTTAATGTTCCTCGGATGCTGCCTGAACTGCTGTGCTTTTCCAGCACCACTCTAATCTAAACTCTGGTTTCTAGTATCTGCAGTCATTGTTTTTACCTAGGTTAGGTGCATTAGTCAGGGGAAATGTCGAATAATCGAGCAAGGATGTGTCTGAGTGGGTTACTCTTTGGATTGTCAGTGTGGACTGTTGGGCCAAATGGGATTCTATTTGGGATAGAATCTGTAGGGATTCTATGACTCTATGATTCTATGATTTTGGATTAAATTGATAAGTGAGTGCTAAAGATACTACTTAACGTCAACAAAATCTTTAAGTTTAGCAAAGTGCATTGAAGCCATCATGCATGAAGTGAGATAAGTGAGTAAGAGAGAGACAAATTAAATGTTCAAATGAAAACACGCTAATAGTTTCACAGCATATCAATCTTACAATCAATATGAAAAGGTGAATGGAAAATAAAAACAAATTCCTGACAATTCATGAATAACTAATAATTAGAACGTTAATTTGATCAATGCACATACCAGTATTTAGATGAATTGCAATGTTTAGTTACAAATGTAGGTGGTCAGCTGACCAATGAATAACGTGAAGTTGCAATTGGTTATTTTGCTGAAGAGGAATTTCGACTGTTAATATTTTCCTCTTTATAATACCGGAGAATAAGGATTTATGTGCTTGAAACGTTTGAACTCCACAACGAGACTTCATAATGTTCCCATTCGGGAAGGGCAGGACCAAAGTCACATGGTTACGGTGGCAACTCAAATGAAAATTAATCAAATGTTTCTTGTAATTATTTGAATGGGAATTAATTCCGTATTTCCTGTGTGTAATGAACTGACAGATCGAATTAGTAATGTACAGTAATAATTTAACAAATCAAAAACGACTTTAATTAAATATGAATCGCGTGATTATTCATGATAAGAAAAAACATAATCATTTGATCACTGTACATTAATGAACGAAACTCAATCTATAAAATATTTCCATATGTCCAATGCAGTGTGTCACAAAATGAAAAGAAAATGAATTTGTATTTGCAACATAAATGATTAGGAAAATAAATGAATTACTCACTCAATGCAGCTATTCGTCTGAAGACAACTTCCCTTCTTGCCAGAAATGTTCAACTTTCCAAAGTTTAAAATGTCCTGTGATTATTTCATGAAACAATAAAGATGTTAGTTCCTTTTGCTGTACTTCAAACAGCCACAAGAATTTTAAATGATTTTGTTCCATGAAAAGTGATTAACTTGTATTGTGTTTATAAATACAGTAAACGTTAACATTGAAGTAAAACATAATTAAAATAATTCAACTGTTCCCAAAATTAAAATAAAAATTGATATTCACAATGCCCACTGCAAAATCTTTACTTTATTTAATTTATGAGCCATAAATTCGTAACCATAACCTGAACTATATAGAGCAATGAATAGATAATAGCAACAATTGAATTGTCAAAATTATATCATTTAATTTAAAAATACTGAGCATTAGGGCCGACTGCCCGCCCCTCTTCCGTGGTTACGTTTGGCCCCGGGTGTCGTTGGAGAAGGAGCACGCGGTGTCCACCAACACCCTGGAGTTGTTCAGGGAGAGGTGGGAGCTACAGGGAGTGGAGTGCATTATTTCCTCCTCCAACTTTATTTTAATTTAGTCCCTACCCTCCTCTTCACTGTTTTGATCACACAGCACTGCCCTTTGATGTGAAGGGCAGTGCTTGTCACTGGCCACTCCAGTGTTTTCCTATCTCCCTGGTGGTGGAATTTGAATAAAGATTCGTGCACCTTGTGGCTCTCACTGTGTCTCACACCTACACACAAACACCCTGGGTGCTGGGGAAAAATAAGCAGTACCGCAGTTAGGCGGTAGTGTGGGGTTTAAAAAAAAATACATAACCAGGAGATTGTCCTTTGATGAGAAGGGCTGTGCTTGTCACTGGCCACTTGGGTATTAAAAAAAAAGAATACTGAGAAATCTCAGTTGATTATTTAACTGAGCAATGTGGAGAAACGACCAGGAATTGTTCTGATGAAAATAATTGCAGTTCTCTGAATGCTTCACCTGAGACTACCACGATCATTCAAATGAGCAATCATCCGATATTTACAATGAGGAATCGAATGGGAAATCATTGGTTCCATTATGGGATCGTTCACCTGAAAAGGAAATTGATTTTTATATTGTAGTGTTCGTACTCAGAAACAATTGATGCAATTAAAATGCGAATCACACTATATTTGTTACAATGACTAACTCCAATAACTGTGCAATTATTGTCATAGCAGTGACTGGAAAATTACGTTGTAATCTAAAAAAAAATTCAATATTTTAAAAGCACATTGTTTTGATGATGATTGGATTGGTAAAGATTGGTAAACTGAGAAATATAATATAGTAGCTAGCTTTATGATTCAGAAAAATGTGCCATTCAGTGATTATTCAGCAGAATTGCTTTTGGTTCAAAAATGCAGGATTACAAGAATTACATGTTTCCATCCATTGGTTTGCTTATTGAGACGTAGCTTTAATTTGCAACTTTTTGTTCATGAACACCGTTTAGACATTCATATCAGACGTAGGAAGTAAATAACTAGATAGTGAAAGTGCACATTGTAGTGAACATAAGACACAGGGATCTTCCATAATTTTATGATTATTGGACATTGATAAATAACTTGGGAGTAAAAAATAATTAGAAATCAACATGTTCAAAGCAGTTTTTTTCTATAACAAATTGAAATAAATCCTTATGCATTGCACTTGGTTTGAAAACATATCAGTCACCAAAACACCAGTCAGAAATAAAATCAAGGTCATAATAAGCATCGGTTCAAGATAATAAGACCCTTATGAAGAGTGTTCTGCTCAACAGTAATTAGAGGACCTTGAACATCTTCATGTTGTTCTTGCAGAGAAAACTCTTTCATTATTCATAAAGAGTTAATATGGTAAATATTTTGACATGTGTATCAGAACTAGGAAGAAAATGATTATTTTCGTGAAAGAAACTCAAAATAAATTAAATGTACAGTGCCACCTTTCAGTATTTTTCTCTGGATAAGCGGATAAAGGTTTTTAATGCGCAAAATCAACATGTTTTCACCTACAGTTGTACTAAGCCGAAATTAAGTTATTTTATTTTGCAATACTTCAACTGAAACCTTGATTCGCAAGCTGCTACATATGTTGATATTAGCATCCTCGGTTATTTGTAATAAAGCATGGTTATTGGTTTTAGCTAAATATTTTGTGTGCAATTACTGAACCAAAATGTAAGAAATCAAATGCATTTGTTGGATGGAACTGGTCACCAAATGTTTACTGTGGCTCTTGTTCTCAGGAACGATAAGATACTTACTCCGGTTTTTCTCCTGAGCAGTAATCAGATGACAAGGAAGACATTTGTGTGGTTGTATGTGCCCTGTTGTGTGAGCATTGATTTCACTTACATTGAGATATTTTACTAATATTGGAAGGGATTAATAATCGCGTGTTAAAGTGCTTAATTAAAGTCATATTTTCTTTTTTAAAATTATGGGAATTCCTTTGTGAAACAATGATTGAGAGATGCTGGAGTTGGACTGGGGTGAGCAAAGTTAAAAATCATATGACAACAGGTTATAGTCCAACAGGTTTATTGGGAAGCACTAACTTTCAATGTGTTGCCTCTTCATCAGGCGATCTTCATCTCTTCATCTGCTCGGACTAGAGAATAAGGATTGGTGTATGTGAGGTGTTGAAATGCACAAAAATGATGTGTTAAATGTTTATTGAAACTCTTCTGCAGAATTAAATTCTCAGAATAAACAATATTTGAACATTCTTGAGCTGACTGTCAGTAAAATCCTGTTGTCCACCATATGAATAATACCTGAATGTATTTTGATTAAACGAAATGAATTTCATTACTTAGATACTTTAAAATATTAAAAACTGCAGTGTCCTCAAATCTAAAATTTAGATATAATATAATGTGATACATACTTTTATGAATGACCTGAAGATAATAAATTGCAGATTGAGAGATTATTGGAATGAACAACAGACAGAAGCAGATCCAAAAATGGATTGAAAATCAATTCAAACTCTGCCTAGATATTTCCTAATCACCATTCCAAGCTGCACTGGCATATCTCTGTTGGAGAAGGGAACTGAACCCACACCTCCTAGTCTCATAGGAGAGACACTATTAGAGCTCCACAAGTGTCTTTCATTATGTTCCTAACAAGGAAGGATGGGATAATAACCAATTGTAATTACTCAAATGAAAACTAATCAATATTCATTCCGATAATTGGGCTGGGAATTAATTGGACTGTTTCTGTGTGTAATGGAATGAGAATGAAATAGTAATTCCCAATAATGATGGTACTAAGCATATATGCTCTTACTTAAAAATTAAAATCATGACAATTGAAAGAAAGATAAATACACATATCATGCACTTATTGTAAATTCATGAAAAATATGACTGCGGAATGTGTTTAAAGCCGTTTTTCTTATCATGAAAAGATAGCTAGAATGCTTAGCAGCAGGATGTAATCGCAAAAGAAATCATTCAATGTGACTATTCTGCTGCAGGCAGCTCCCCTTCCTTATATAAATGTATAACTTCCAACAATTCAAAATTTACTCTGATAAAGAAAAGAACACATGCATGTAAATTCTTTTTTCTTGTTGACAAAAGATCACAAATTTGAATTTTTTTAGCTTTAAAATATTTAACTATTACTGTGATCAGAAATACAATAAATCGTCATGTTGAAGAAAAATATAATCAAATCAAATCAAATCAAAATAAATATCGATATTCACAATAATTGGGAGAGTGAACACAACAATATCTTTCCATCAGTTAATGTACTGAGCCATAATTCCACTGTTTTACCCCTTACTGGAAGGATCAATTATTAGATATTAGCAATATTTAAATTATTAATATGCTGTCAGTGAACTGAATATTAATGAGAAATCTCACATTGCAGTTTGAACGAGCAATTTGTCGAAATAAACAGTAATTATTAGTGAAATGTCTTAGATGTCTCTTAAAAAATGAGGCTGTGATTATTTTGATTGTTGAAACGAGTAGCATTCAGATATTTATAATGAGCATTCGACGGAAATCACTGCTTTTTGGTGCAGAGCTGAAAGATTTTGTTATTGTAGTATTGGCAGTAAGAATTAATGGTTTAAATTATGAGGTGCATCTCACCTTACTGAATATTTTCAAGTTTTCTAACAGGTTTCTGGTCCAATCTTCAGTTTTACAAGGGTCATTTTGGGACAGCACATCAGTAACTGCAAATATTTTCCAAACATCTCCAACAAAGTTATTAATCTAATAATTCAGAACAAATATCAAAAAAACTCTGTAAATTAAATTGACTATATTTTTAGATTGTAGTCAAGTTCGTTCTCTACTTATTTCCTTCCTATTTCTGACACCAGTGGCTAAATATTGATTAGATTAAATTTCATATGAGTTAGACGTTAACTTGCTCTCACAGATCTGTGCAGCACAGGAATTGGTCATTTGGCCCATAACGTTGTGCTGAACATAATGCAAAAGAAAATCATCCCTTCTGCCGACGCTTGGTCCATATCCTTCCAAATTATCGAAATGAACATTAAAGAGCCTTAATGTATCTGCCTCCACCACCACCCATGGAAGTTCATTCCAGACACCTACCACTCCCTGTGTGAAAACAAATTGCCCGTTACATGCCCCTTGAACTTTCCCCCTAACCGTAAACGCATGTCACATAGTTTTTGATGCTTCAACTCTGGGAAAAACCTTCTGACCATCAACCCTATCTACGTATCTCATGATTGTAGAGACTTCCATCAAGTCTTCCCCCAGTCTCCGCCACTCCACAAAAAAAGCAATCTGAGTTTTTATCGCCTCTCCAAATCCAGGCAGCATCCTGGTAAACGCACTCTTTACCCTCTCCAAAGCATCCACACCCTCCCTAGAACATGGCGAACAAAAGTGAACACAACACTTTAAGTATGCCTTAACCAAATTCTTAAAAAGTTACAGCATGGCTTCCTGACACTTGTAACCAGTTCCCTGACCAATAAAGGCAAGCATACCATTTGCCTTCCTAACCACATAATTACTTGCATGGTCACTTTCAGGGAGCCATGGTCTTGAACGCCAAGGTCCCTTTGAATAATAAAGCTGTTAGGGTCCTGCCATTAACTATCTATTTTTCCTTAACATTTGAGCTTCCAAAGTGAAACACCTCACACGTGTATGGATTAAACTTCACCTTTAATTACTCTGCCCATATCTGCAATTTCTCTTTTTCCTGCTGCTATTATTTGACAACCCTCTACATTGTCCCCAACTGCACTGAACGTTATATCATCTGCAAACGTATTAACTCCCCCAGTTAGATTTTAATCCATTTCACTTCTATATATTTGTATCGCAAACAGAAGGGTTCCAGTACAGATCCCTGTGGAAAAAAGACAGATAATGAGGGAAATGCAAAATTCTTGAAGAAATGAGGTTTTTTTCAATGACATAACAATTATGATGAATAATCTTCTAAGGTGTGAGTTTTGTTTTTAAATTAACCCAATGTTTTAATTCTCAGTTTACTGATTTTAATGAATATCCAGTACAAACTGCTTTGATAATATTGAATCAGTTTAAGTGTTGAGTTCGATCATTAATTATTATTTAATTGTTATTTCAAGTCACATACCATCATGAGATTCACATTTTAGTTGAATCCATTATTTCTTAGTGCCAATATCATAATGAAATATTAACATTCTTTTCAGGTCAACACACCTGCAATCACCCAAAGTTTTCTCATCCAACAATCATTCTAACTATCTCGTTCTCTTTCATTTGAATTCTCATATTAATGGAAGGATCATTAAACAGTCTTATCAATTAAGAGATGGCTAACTAATTTTCACATAAATCTTAATTTTTTTTCCAACATATTGCACAATTACATTGCAATAAGTGTTTTCTCATCATTCTTAAATTTGTTATCAGCCATTTTAAAACGAATTATTGTCAATATCTAACTGGCAAACATTGTTGAAATCCAATATCTCCAGCTGTCGATGTGAAGCAAAGGCTTAATACATCAACTTACGTAAACAATATTGCACTCTGCAATCTCTTAATCTTAGCAAAAATAATTTTAAGGGTTTACGCTTAGCTGGATTGAATTGGTTGTGAGCAAAAATGCAGACTGAAGAAAGGTCACTGGCCCAAAAGTTTTCACACTGATTTCTCCCCACAGATGCTGCCAGACCTGCTGAGTTATTGTCCAGCAATTTCTGATTTTGCTTGTGATTTCCAGCATCCACAGTTTGGTTTACATTCTTGTATTGATTATATTTCACTTCAATTCTAACATTTCTATATATCTGATTATGACAATAAGAGCTAAATATTTTTCATGTTAAACATTATTTAAATTTTCCGAGTTTCTTGTTTAAATGAACCAGAATTAACAAATGTTCGCTCTATGCTATAACAATAAATCTTGAATTCTTAGCAAACACAATTTTTTGAAAATGAGGAAAGTTATCTTTCGCTGACTAGTCACATTGAAAGACTAATGCTTTATTTCCATTTCATGTGCATTACAAAGCGTGTTAATTATTTTTTATGCAGATGAATAACTGCTTCAAACATATTGACTTCCTAAATTAGCATGAGATCTTTGTTTATTTAAGATCATTGTTGCTTCGTTCCTTCATTATTAGAAATAACTAATTCTTTTTATCGATCCATTACACTCTGGAACTGTCGAATACAATCCGAGTCCAATTATAACAATAAATATCTCAGTAGTTTTCCCTGTGAATCGACACAGTAAGTATGTGATTATAGTCCTACCCTTCCTGCAAGGGAATATTATGGAGGACTCCGGTAATGTCTGTATGAGTAGACCAGGGGGCATGGGTTCAATTCCCACCTTGAACAGAGATGTGTCAAAACACCTCAGAGTTGATTAGAAAATATCTAAGTGTCGATTGAACTGCTTTTCAACCAACATTGTCTCAACTTGGAACTGTTGTTCATTATAATGATCACAACATCTTGAATTAATTTGCTTCACATCACTGATTAAAGTATGAATGTTATTACGCTGCTTCTAAATACCTCTCAACTTTTAGTAACTTTGCAGTCTTAAATATTCTGCGGTGTAAATAATATTTAACTTGAGGGGGAAAGATTTAAAAGGGGTCTGAGGGGCAACTTTTCCACACAGTGTGTTTCACATATTAGGATGAGCTGTGAGAGGAAGGGCAGAGGCTGGCACAAATACAACATCTAAAAGACTTTTGGACAGTTTATTGGATAGAAAACGTCCAAAGGGTCATGGGACAAACATAGGGAAATGGGACGAGTTTAGATTAGGAAACCTGGCCAGAGTGCCAAGTTAGGCTGCATGGCCTGTTTCCATGCTGTATCAGTATCGCATTCGACAACTCAAACTTCACTGTGATTGGTAAAGGAAAGAACAAACGGGTGTTAATTCTATTTTGTGTCCATAAAAAAGTGAAATGCATTTTAAATAATTTTGTCACATGAAATAGTTTGCTCTTATTGTGATAAGAAATACAATGATTGTGAGCATTGAAGTGAAATATAAGTAAATCAATTCAACTGTGTTTCCATGGTTAAAATAAAAATTGATATTCACAATCATTGTGAGTTTGTACATTGCAATATCTTCACATTACTTCATGTACTGAGCCATTATTACACATTTATACCCCCTACTGAACTGAACAATAATTAGATATTAGCAACACTTAGATTTTTGAAAATCTATCAGTACACTTCGAAGAAGGAGAGATTTAATTTCGCTACACGACTGTGCAATGTGCAGACATGAACAGGAATTATTGCAGTGAAAAGTTGTTACAGTTCTCTGAATTCAGAAGGCTGAGATTACTGTGATTATTCAAATGAGCGAAAGACAGTTTGCAAAGCGTGTTGGATGCAAAATGATTTGTTCCATTGTGGGATAGTTGACTTGAAAACAATAGCATTGTTGCAATGGATTAAATTAAAATATGGATTAAAATAATATATGGATCTGACGATACACGTTAGAAAGACAAACAAATTATTCTGCAATTATTATAAGGATAATGAATTCCTAATAAATGTTGTATTCTGAACAAATAAATTGACTCAATGTTTTAAAAGCACTTTGCTCTGATGTTGATTAGACGTACATTAAGATCGGTAAACTGAAGACTGAAATATAATACCTAGATTGATGGATAAAGGACAATAAACGAGCCATTCAATAGTTATTGAAAAGAATTTATATTTTTGTCAAAATTCAGACAATACAGAAGTAATGTATTTCATTCAATTAGTTTACTTGTAGAAACATGTGTTCTTAATTTATGTAATTTTATTCTGATCGATGTTCAAACATTTGTATGTGAATTAGGAAGAAAATAAAAAGATAATGAAAGTGATTATGAGAGTGACCACAAGATATAGTCCATGATATTTGATAGAAAAAGGAATTTGCATAATCTCATGACTATTTAATGTGAATAAATCATTAACTCCTCAGGTACTGAAGCAGTCCAATTCCAAGTACAACAAGATCTCGACATATCCAGGCTTGGACCGACAGGAGGCAAGTAACATACATGCTAAAATTAAAGTCTATTTGTTTTCTCTGATACCCTTCCATTACTTTATTCCCTAATAAGAATGCCCATTGTGTAATAGGTGACAAACATTAAATAAAATTGAATTTTCATTGCAAGAACTTGTACAAATAATCACATATTATTCAGTTCATTCATTGTCGTTGATTATCAGTTATTTTCACTGTATGATCACATTAAATTCATTTAAATAATCACAGTACAATTCTCACCTCTATAGATATGTAAAGTAAATGCCAAATTATTAATGTTTCAAGTCAAACCAAATTCATAATCCAAGAATGACAAGATGTGTTACATTATTATGGGGAACAGGAACAAGTGAAGGTGGTGACTCTCAGACGTGAGGCCTGAAAGCCAAAGGGCCAGGTGGTAGTTACAGTGGGGGGGGGGGGGCGAGGTACCTGGTGCCCCGCTCTCCTCAGAAGGCAGTGAGGATGGTGACACTGACTGGAACAGGTTAGATGACAAAGCGCCCACGTATGGACAGAGGGACGACAATGGGTGGGATGACCCACCGCCCTATAAGGCCCAGAAGGCCGTGTCTATGGCACCGCTGATCATCAAAGCTCAAATTTGGACAGACAGGAGGGGGGCAAGAAAGGGAACTGACAGAAACCAAACTGAACCATTTACCCGCTGAACGACAGGTGTTGGTGATGAACACCCAGCCTGATAGAGAAATGGTAATAATGGGCCTTATTGGGAGAATATGGATGAATTAGTAGAGGTACAGTCTCACCGATGATGGTGTCAGCCAAGATCTCTCAGGCCAAGATGCCCTTAAGTGTACAGCAGAATCTGTCCCTGCAATGAGAGAGTGAAGGTGCTAGCTGGCTCCCCCCAGTACACAGCCGATCAGTGTCTCCAGGCATTTACAGATATTACAGGGACACACTGGGGACGGGACAGGCTGAATGGGCTAAAATAACCTTGGTGACTCAGGGGCCCAAGGGTAATATCGAGGATCACACAGAGACGAAGCCCGAGGTGTGTAACGACCACAGGGGATTACCAAACCCCAACCTGTGATGACGAAATAGGTTTGATGTATTTAAAAGATGACATGGGACCCTATTTAACTGTAATTATATACATGGGACTCTCAGTGGGAGATAATTCTAACCACATTCTGAATTGGGCCATGAGAGCTGAGGCAAACTCAGAAACATAGGGGAATAGCTGCAGTACAGGGAGGGTAATCAGACCCACAATGTTACAAGGGAAGCAGGAAAGGGCACATAGCGAAGGAACGTCTGCAGAGAGAGGGAGATAGATGTTCACATTATGTGTGTGCATGAGTTCACGGAGACACATGAATATTCATTGATGCTGTGTTTGGGAACCAGCAGAACATAATATTAATACAGGAGCATCTATATCAGTTACTGATATGGATTTGCCCCTCACCCCTCAATTACTAAAATGAGAGCAGTTGGAGAGGGAATCGAGGAAGCTGGATGAAATAAACCTGTCCCAATGCAGATAATGGATATGGCAAAATATATTCAGATATGGGAGTGTGAAACTGAGGAAGGGACCATTCTGGGAGTTGTCAGTTTAGAACAGTTCGGAACAATTATTGATATACAGACACTAACTCTAATATGGGAACAACCTGGCCAGGCCTGGACAGGAAGCAACGGCGAGGCGACATCTCCAGAGTAGTTACCTTGCAGGGAGACTGGAACAATCAGAGAATCTGGGGAGTTATAGCTAGGACCCAAACAGCAGGGTGGGTAACTCAAACAGGAATGTGGGTTAATATCTGTAGATCCTGTAAAGATCGAGGGCCCTCTCACTCCCCACACAAACCGGATCCCATTAAAGCTGGGGCTGAGGAGGCAATAATTGTGACAGTAACAGATTGAGAGAAGCAGGGAATAGTCAGGCCAACAGTATCCCTGACTAACTCACAGAAGCCGGACGGCTCATCCCACCTCCCTGATTATACCTCCCTCAGTAAATCTGCCACTAAACAGTATCCTACAGTAGAGAACCACAGCACTTTATTTAATGGATTAAAATTGCAACAGGACACAGTCTCAGCCCTTGATATTGTGAATGGGTTCCTGTAGACTTGGAACAGCAGAATACGCTAGTATTTATTGTCTGAGGAAAGCATTAGACTTGGAAACAGTTACCTCAGGGATCACATAATATTCCAGAAAATCCCACCGATACACGGCTGATGGAGTTCATCGATTTAATCTTACCAACACATCATTACCTCAGTTGGTGAGAAAGAACATATCCGAATATTACACAGAGTATTGGGTCAGGTCAGGCAGGCCAGGCTTAAAATTAACCCACAGAGCGTTGAAAGGTAGGAGAGATGTACCTGGGACATCACATCAGGGAGATCAAATCAGGAAGGGAGGGGGACAATCCCAGTGGAATGAAAGACCATGACTTCAAAACTATCCACCCGCACACCGTGAAGGGGGTCAGGCAAACTTTAGGATTGTTTGATTATTGTGGAGAATTACCCAGAAATGGCAGAACCATCACGAGCCCTGACAGAAGCACGGACATTAGCCTGGTCTCAGGGAGTCAGCATATACACAGACAGATAGTTCATGACCAAGTGATGGCCTGGGCTTGGTGAGGGTACATCACGCTGTCTGGGGCACATAGAGCATGAAGGACAGGTCAGAGAGTTAGTGGAAGCAGCTAACTTTCCCAGTAAAGCAGCAATAATGAAGATTATAGCTCACAGGAAAGTAGAAACCTCACACCAACGGGGCAGTGAGTATGTGGGTAAGGCAGGTGAATAGACAATAGGTGCAGGAGTAGGCCCTTCTGCCCTACGAGCCAGCACCACCATTCATTGTGATCATGGCTGATCATCCTCAATTAGTATGCTGCTCCTGCCTTATCCCCATAACCCTTGATTCCACTATCCTTAATAGCACTATCCAACTCTTTCTTGAAAGTATCCAGAGACTTGGCCTCCACAGCCTTCTGGGGCAGAGCATTCCACATACCCACCACTCTCTAGGAAAAATAGTTTCTCCTCAACTCTGCTCTAAGTGGCATACCCCTTATTTTTAAACTGTGTCCTCTGGTTCGGGACTCACCCATCAGCAGAAACATGCTTCCTGACTCGAGAGTGTCACATCCTTTATTAATCTTATAGTGAAATACTGACTGAAACAGAGCAGACATTTGAGGAGATAGCAATGGCCATAGCTACAGATTTGAGAGAGGAAGGTTTAAAGATATTCCCAGAAACAGTCCCACAACAGGAGAAACAGGAATGGGAAAAGGGTGGGGCAGTAATACGACACGTCAGAGTCTGGATGATCCAGCAGTGCCACTACACTGTAGAAGACAAACATTTTTAAAAACATATCATGGGCTGGCTCATATTGGGGAGGATAAAATGCAATATCAGATGATCCACTACAATCCTTGCCTGGAACAGGGAGAAATACAGCAAGGTTTTGTCGAAGGTGTGTAGTGTGTTCACAGTGTGAGCCAGGGAAAGCAATCAGGATGAAATGGAGGCATCAGCAGAGACCCAGGGGCTCATGGGAACAATTACAGATGAATTTTACACACACACCCTTCCCAATCCCAGGGAAGGAAGTCCTACTGGGTTTTAATAAATAGGTTTACTCAGTGGTTGGAAAAATTCCCATGCAGATTCTGACAAAGGGACAAATGTTACAGGGAACATAGCTAAAGAGCTATGTGCCCTGTTTGGTACTGAACAGAAATCTCATCCCCCATACCATCCCCCGCTCCCCCCCCCCCCCGCCCCGCCCAGAGCTCTGGGACAGCAGAAGGAATGACGCAGACACTGAAAGTAAATCTGACTAAGGATCTCTCAGAGACAGGACAACGATGGGTTAGAGTACTCCCCACCAGCCTACTGAAACTGAGGACAACCCCAGCAAAGGGGACGGGGCTGTCCCCCTTTGAATTAGTGACTGGATGGACTATGCAGATGCCACAGGGTATGTACTGGGAGGGCCGGAGATGTGTGGTAGTGGGAGGGCTGGAGATGTGCAATGACAAGGATGGGTTAAACCATTTGTGAAAGAACTGGCAAAGCAGCTGCATGAGCTGAGAGAATCAGAGACTGGGAAAGGCAACACGGAAATATCCGAGCTGAAATTCCAAACCCTGGAGTTCAGGTCAGGGGGAAAATATTACTGGAACGTATGAAGTAAAAACATCAAAATACTGACTTATCTGGGCGAGCCAGAGAGGGACTTCTCCCATCATGTATTAGTATGGAGCTCTGAATAAACGTTGGTCGTGCTGCTCAACACAGAACTCAAGGCTCCTCTTTGATATTTCTCCCAGCAACAGTTGTGCAGGAGCATGTTGCTGGCTGGAGGTCTATGGCTAGTGCTGTTCCACAAGGATCAGAACTGGGACATCTGTTGTTTGTAATGTCTATAAATGAAATGTTTGAAAATGTAAACGATTTAATGAGCAAGTTTGGAGATGGCACAAACTGTTGAAGTTGTGAATCGTGAAGAATGATGTCAACGGATACAGCAAGAAAGAGATGAGTCAGAAAGTTTTGTGGAGAAATTGCAGATATATTTTAATTCCGACAAGTGTGAGGTGATGCGTTTTGGAAGACACACAGCAAGAGGAATGTATACAATAAACGGAAGGGTCCTGAGCAGCTCTGATATACAGAGGGATCTTCAGTTGCAAGCTGAAAGATCACTGAAAGTGGTGAAGGAGGTGAATGGCAGGCTTGCCTTCTTTTGTCAGGGGAGTGAATATAAAACTATAATCAGGCCACCTTTGGGGTATTGTGGGCCGTTTTGATCACTACATTATAGCTAGAATGTGAAGGCTTTTGGGAAGGTGGAAACAGGTTTACCAGGATATTGCCTGGATTGGGAGAGGTTGGAAAATCTTGGATTGTTGTTTTTGGAAAGTCAATGGCTGTGGGGTGACCCAACTGGCACAGAGAGAGTTTGTAAACCATGGTTTACTACAGAAATTGCATCTCTTGTTAAAAAGAAGAAAGAGGCTAATGTGTTGATGAGGCAAAATGGTACAGATGAAGCAATAGAGAGTTACAGATCAGCTAGGATGGATTTCAAGAGAGAGTTTAAAAAAGCAAAGGGAGGATCCGAGCCGTCTTTCGCAAACAGAATTAAGTATAACCTTGAAATTTTCTCTAGGTATGTGAAGAATAAAAGGATGATTAGGGTAGGAAAATGTCTAATCAAAGACAGAAGTGGGAAGTTAAGTGTGGACCCTGCAGAGATTGGAGGAGTGCTAAATGAACATTTCTCATTGGTGTTTACACAGGAAAAGGAGAATATTTCAGAGGACAAAAATGTGGTACGAGATATTAGACTAGAAAGGATTGAGGTTAGTTACGCACAGGTTTTATCAATTCTAGAAGGAGTGAAAGTAGACAAGTCCCCAGGCCGGATGGGGTTAATCCGTGGATTCTCTGGGAAGCTAGGGAGGAGATAGTAGAGTCTTTGTCTTTGATATTTGAGTCATCATTGTCTATGGGTTTAGTACCCGAGGACTGGAGGATTGCAAATGTTGTGCCTTTGTTCAAGAAGGACAGCAGAGATAACCCCGGTAATTACAGACCAGTGAGCCTTACTTCCATTGTAGGAAATGTTTTGGAAAGGATTAAATGAGATAACAGTTATAATCATCTAATAAGCAACAATTTGATTTCAGATAGTCAACATGGTTTCGTCAAGGGCAGGTCGTGTCTCACAAACCTCATTGAGTTTTTTGAGAAGGTGACCAAGAATTTAGATGAGACTTGGTGGTTGACGTGGTATACATGGACTTCAGTAAAGCCTTTGATAAGGTTCCACATGGTAGGTTGATTGGGAAAATGCAGAGGCGTGGAGTTGAGGGTGCTTTAGCAGTTTTGCATTAGAAATGCTCAACAAGTCTGGAAGCATCTGTGAAGAGAAATCAGAGTTCACGTTTCTGAGGAAGGACCCGAAACATTAACGGATTTTTATTTTCTCAGTTGCTGCAAGACCTGCTGAGCATTTCCAACAACAAGTGAAAGTTTAAAGGGAGTTATGTGAGATAAGTTTCTGATACAAAAGGTGGTAGATGACTAGAATGTACTCTCCTGGGAGCTGGTAAAAGAAGAAACAATCACAATGCTTAAGAGGCTTTTAGGAAGACGCATAAGCTGGCAGGGGTTGGCAGGTATATGGATCATTTCCAGGCAGGTGGAATTAGTTTGGAATGGCATCATGGTCTGCACTGACATGGTGGGCCGATTATTCCGGTGCTGCACTGTTCTGTTTTCCAGAGGGTAGAATGTGTGGAGCGAAAGATAATATTTTCAGTGGAATATGTCTCTTCTTTATAACAAACAGTAAGTTGATGCATTTTGAGAGAAGCAATATAGAAAGGGAATATATATTTGAGTGGCACAGACACAGACAGCAGGACAGCAGGAATCGGGGACAATGTGTACAAATCATTAAAGGAGAGAAAACATAAAGTGTTTTGAGTAAAACAAATGGGATGCTGGGCTTCGTTAATGGGGAAATGATAACAAACTTACAGAAAAGATGCTGACACAGTTGAAGGATATTTTTCCTCTTTTTCACGCCAAGTAATGAACAATGGTTTTGGCAACTCATAAAGTTGTGCACATAGAGATCTTAGCTTTGGAAATGTTCACAACATTGTTGAACATGTACAGATTCAGACTGGGTACAGATTTTTATTTTCCTTTATTAATTCACAGGATGAGTGTGTCGCTGGCCTGGCAGCATTTACTGCCCATCCCAAATTGCCCAGAGGGCAGGTAAGAGTCAACCACATTGCTGTGGGTCTGAGGTCACAATGTAGACCAGACCAGGTAAGGATGCCAGCTTCCTTCCTGAAAGGGCTTTACTGAACCAGATGGGTTTTCTCAGAATCGATTAATGGTCATCATTAGACTCTAAATTCACAAGTTTATTTTTTAATTGAATTCAAATCCTCCCCATCTGCTGCAGTAGACTTTGAACCCAGGTCACCAGAACACTATCTGGGGTTTTAGATTAACTGTCTCACGAAAATACCGCTAGACCAATACTTCCCCACATCGCTGTCCATCTGCACAGAGTGAACAGGGATTTTCTGGTTCATCAGAACTGGGTAATCACACATACGTTTGCTCAATGATTGCAGGAGTTGGATGTTGATTGGCTATTAACATACATCTCCGAACCATGTATTCTGGGGTTTGTTTCTGATGATGATTGGAAGCATCATTCGTCTTGTTATCTTTTGGGGATAAAAACAGTTTCAATTAGGCTTTCTGTGAAATGCATGGCAATCAATTCTATCTCACAACTCTCAGGCAGATTAGTTTCTTTTGAAGGGCTCTCCATCTCCCCAATTTCATCCAACAATACAATAATCTCACAGAGTCTCTTTTTTGACTATGAATGAGACAATCTGATCAGCTGCTTCTTCCCCAACTCCTATGTCAAGTTGGTCTTAAACTCCCCTTACTGCAGTTGCAGCGTTCTGTACTCACCAATGAGTGCAACAATTTCAGACTGTGTACTCTGCCCTCTATGTTGTTATAATCTGCTTTTTCAATGTATTTCTTTGACAGCTGCTCACCTTGTTTTCTGGTTTCTTTCCCAGCTCTAACTCCATTCCCCATGGCCTTGATGGACTACCATTTCTGTAATTTAATCTCTCCTGTCTTCCCCCGTGTGACAGACTGTCTTTTTGTCCTTGTCTCCCTCCAGGCTTGCTCACAACTTGTTAAAGTTCTGATGGTTCCCAGAGCTCTGTGACTTCACTGCGCCCCCTGGGTCAGTGGCACGAGTTTCGAATTCTCTTCCTCATGAGATAATCGGAAATCTTTCTGGCTGCAGTTTTCCCCGGGTCTTATTTTGAAAAAAAAGAGGATTTGCGTCAGAGTCAAGTATTTCTGAGCCTTCATCCACAATCCTGAGCACTTAAGACATAATATGTGACCTTCCCACAGATGAACAGGTTTGATGGATTGGCCGTGCTAATCTGGCCTGTAGTGTGTAGGTTAGGTGGGTTGTGTTAGCCAGGCTAAATGTGGGGTTATGAAGGTAGGGTGGGACAACAAGTCATTGGAGACTTGATGGACCAAATAGTCTCTTTGTGTACCTAAGGGATTCTGTAATTCTAACTAGTTGTGATTGTTGCCAAATTTTCCGAAGTGCAGGTTCATTCAACTCAGGTACACATGCTGCCTTTTGTGTTTCTGTGGGTGCTCACTCAATCCTTTCCTTCTGTTTTACATCAATTTCACACTGTATGTGAGGGTGGGAATGAATATGTAAATATAAATACTCCAACCGAAACCCCTCACAAGTCAGGAACTGTTTCTGGTACTAGCATCACTCACAACAGGAAAATAAAGGTTCAGTCACAAATCTGACAGAAACACAGTGGTTATAATCACCAAAAAGGCTTAACAGCTTAAAACTCTTTTCTTAAGAAAACAGGAGGCTGAGAGACAACCTGGTACAAGTAGGAAGCTTTGTGTCTGTGTTTTCAGAGATTTGAAGTTGAAATCACTGCGTTTGAAGCATGTTTCATTGCTCCAGGTCATCAAAGGTACTATCTAAATGTGCATCTTTCTTTCTGCCTGTCTGTCTGAGTCAACAATCAGATGGATGTGTCATTGTCTGAGTGTTTTCCCAAATCCCTGATTGAATCTGCCTCCCCCCACAATCTCAGGTGCCAGCTGCTTCTAGTCCACCCACATGGGCATGATGAAGAGCATGACAGGAGAATGGATTGAAACCGAGAGTTCAATGCCAGAATGAAATAGGAAGAAGGAAATAAACAGGATTTCTGGTTCCCAGGGGATACATGCTCCAGGATGAGTCCTTGGGGGCATTCCCGCAGTAACACGAGACAGCATTCCATAATGAGAGTTAAATACGGGTGGCAAAAAATATTCATTATCATTCCTGAAATACGATAATAGGCCAGAAATCAACTCTTCATGTCATTGGGTCTGAGAAACTGTTACTTCTGACCTGGTCCAGCCTACAAGTGAATCCAGAAACTGAATAACATGGTTGACTCTGAACCATCTCTTGGGCAGTTCGAATGGATGACAAATGCTGCCCCAGCAAGTGATGCCGTGATCCCATGAACAAACAAATCCAATCGCTGTGGTTACTTGGGAACTCGCCGGTGTTATTGGAAGAGGATGAATGGGAAAGTTTATGGGGTAAAGGCAGAATAATAGCATTCAGTGAGGTGATCCTTTGGAGAGCTGATGAGCCAATCAGCTTCCTTTTGCACAATAACAATTCAGTGAACATTTCATTCTGAGCCATCTAAGGAAATATCAGGGCAGGGTTTGTAAAGAGGGCAGATTGAATGAGTGTCTCAGTGAGCACAAGTGAGACACAGGTACAGAGAGGTTTTGGGATGGATTAAATTATATTTTAGGAAAATGACCCTGACTGACAGGCATCGAGTGCCAGAGCACTTCCTGTTGTGGGGCATCCCGTTTAGATTCAATCTATTGATAACTATTAGACCTAACTTGCACTGGCTCCGTCAAAGTGGTCAGAGCATTATGGCTGTCATCGCAGCTGGTAACAAACTTCCCATGGGTTAAAAATCGTAAATGATAGAGTAGGTACAAGGTATGATGACACTGCTGGAGTATTGATGTTGTTGTTAATCACATTAACTCGGCTGCAGTTGACTGAATTTATATTGTCTCTTTCTGAATCTCAGGATGTCTCGCTGCGCAGTAATTCTCCACAAACAGCAATGTGACAGTGAGCAGGGATCATCTGTTTTGATTTAAATTGTGATTGTAGCACTGCTGCTTCACAGCAACAGGTACAAGGTTGGAGTCCAGCCTTGGTCAACGGCCTGTGTGGAGTTCCCACATTCTCCCCAGGATAGTGTGGGCTCCCTCCAGGTGCTCTGGTTTCCTCCCACAGTTCAAAGATTTGTGGGTTAGTTGGAGCAGTTGTGTGAAATTGTCCACAGTGTCCAGGATTGTGCAGAATCGGTGGATCAGACATGGTAAATGCAGTGTTACAGGGATGGAGTGCTCCAGGCGGGTGGTTTACTGCTGGTGATTATATATTAACAAAAATCCAAAATGGCATAATGATGAACGTGGGAAGGTTGCTCAGCTGTGTGAGATAACACTTCTTGGTAGGAGAAATGGGGGGGGGGGGGGGAGGGGGGGAAGAACACTTCACAGCTCACAGAAGGAGAACTGAAAAGTAGTTAAATCAAACCAAAGGTTCAGACAAGGAGGGAATATTTCCCTGGAGTTTGAGTAACTGGAAAGAAATGGTGTCCGGGAAAAGACACGATCTTGTTTTACAGGGCGTTTGAAATTTTTAAAAACTGTTATATTCAGTTAGTTTCATTTCTTTTCTTTTAGTTTTATTTATTGTGGAATAAATAGATACAACATTTTAAAACCAAATTCATAAACCTTGTGTTAAAGACAAATGTTAAATAAAATCCATTAAACCATCCCTCACTGAAAACTGATGTGGAGGTGCAATCTCCTGGAGAATCCCTGCCCTGCCTACTTCTTCCTACCCGGGCTCCATGGCTATATACATACCTGGGAGATAGCAGCAGGAGGGTATTCAGCCTTTCAATCCTGCTCCACCATTCAAGGGGAAACAGCTAACCATGCAGCTCAGTCTCCTGTTCCTGCTTTGTTCCAATCCAATTTCATGACTTGACCTCGGAGAACTATATCTAAGTCCTCATTTGGCTTAACTGCCTTTTGATCCAGTTGTTTTGGTGTGTTACTGTGTGGATGTAGGCAGGGGTAATGTGATGGTGCAGCCTCCTGGAAGATGCACTCAGCGTCCCTCTTCATCCTACAGTAACATCAACTAGGGTTCAGCAACTCCAGATGGAACCCATTTCCAGTATATGGGCATCACTGGCTCAGCCAGCACATATTCCCGATCTCTCGTTACCCTCGAGAAGATGGTAGAGAGCTGCTGTCTTGTACCATTCACAGTCCATTTGGCGCAGAGAGACCGACAATGCTGTGAGGAGAGTGTTTCAGGATTTTAGCCGAGTGATTCTCCATCTTTGATTCTTCAAATTCTGGTTAACTTTATCATGATTGGCAAATGATGTTGAGATATCAGTCTGCAAATCTTCACCATCTAGCAACCTGTATAAAGGAATATGCACAGATTAGAAATTCAGAACAGACAATTCTAGTTTCTCTGGAATATCTTTTTCCCCTTTCTTCCCCCAAAGCTGTAACCCTCCAGACCACTTCCTCTCTCCGACCATTCTGACGCTACTACCCTCGAATGTACACCCTCCCCATTCTCATCGAGTTGTTGATAAACAGGTCTATGCCACCACTTCCTGTCCCTGGTTAGACTCAGCATCCTTTCTGGGTTCACTTCCTTTCCCTTCAGTTGCTGCAAGTCAATAATGTAACAGCAGAATGAAACAAAAGGAAACAGAAAGGGAGGTGGAAGATCCTGGACAGAAGAGGAAACTTCAGTCTGGGAGAATGGGTCACATCCTTTTTTGTTTCCCATTGTTCGATTCCAGTGTTATGACAAGTTGGGAATGTAACTTGGTCCCATGTGGGTGTGGTGACACTTTGACCCTCTAACAGATCAATACTACAAGCAAATACGTTACTCCTCCAGACAATCACAGTGTTCCACTAGTTACCCCAAAGTTTGGGAGAAGATTTGTAGCTGGAGTGCTCGTTGTTGTGGTTCTATTCGCCGAGCTGGGAATTTGTCTTGCAAACGTTTCGACCCCTGTCTAGGTGACATCCTCAGTGCTTGGGAGCCTCCTGTGAAGCACTTCTGTGCTGTTTCCTCCGGCATTTATAGAGACCATGCAAGGACTGCACAAAACACTACATCGGACAAACAGGAAGACAGTTAACGATCCGTATACACGAACACCAACGAGCCACGAAACGACACAACCAGCTATCCTTAATAGCCACATACATAGACGACAAGCGACATGAATTCGACTGGGACAACAGTACCATTATAAGGCAAGCCAAATAGAGAACAATCAGGGAATTCCTAGAGGCATGGCATTCATCCACAGACTCTATCAACAAACACATCGACCTGGACCCAATATACCGGCCCCAAGCACTGAGGATGTCAACTAGACAGGGGACCAAACGTTTGCAAGACAAATTCCCAGCTCGGTGAACAGAACCACAACATGGACTCTATTCTATTCTCGTGAGGAAGAATGTACTTATCTCAATGTGTTGTGAATCTGTGGAATTCCCTATTCAAAATGCGGTAGATGCCAGGACAATGAATCAATTTAATGAAGAGATGCAGATGTTTAATTTGCAATGAGATGAAGGGTGAGAGAGCAGGCTGGAAAATCCAGCTGAGACCAATGTGAGCTCACTCATCTCCATATTAAATGGTGGGGTTGGTTCTCCTGTGCCCAGTGCTTATCTTCTTACGGTAATAACTGGAGAGCTGAATCCAAATATCACCAACTTCACCAAAGGAGATTTTCGGAAAATGACAGATAGTCAGGTGGATTAGCATACCAAGCTTAGATAGTGAGGAAGCGTGTAGGAGATAATGATTTTGCAATTTTAAACTCAGGGGAGATAGTGATTTATGGTAGTCCGGTGTGCTTCATGTTCCGTGTAAACGTGAAACTTGTCCTGTTTCAAGCAATGGGTGAAATCATTTAGCAAAGCAAGAATCGAAATTGCAGTAATGTCAAGCAGCTCGTGGTGATTTGACCAAATCATAACCGAACATATATTCTTACAGATAGATTTGGAGCTGAAAAGAGTCTGAGAAGATAGGCTCAGCTTACCATTGAGTTTTGTCTGGATTGATGGGCTCTCATTATCTGCTGCGAAATTGATATTGTAGACGGGCACATCCCAGCAGCTGTGCGACTCGGAGAGGGATCATGGAGCCCTTTTCATGTGACTTGGCATCTGTTGTTATGCAGGAGAGCACAGTTGGAAATGCAAGAAAATGGTGCGCGTGGCCGTCTGGTAGTGTGACCGAGCGGTCTAAGGCGCTGGATCCAGGTTCCCGTCTGGAAAGGGGCGTGGGTTCGAATCGCACCACTGCCATTTCTGCAGATCAACTCCAACGCTGCAGCTTGTTTCTGTCCCCAGTGTATTGATGTTGAAAACAAAAGTAAAATGGCTTTGCTTCCCGGGGAATTAACTGTGGTGTGGGATAGTGCCAAATATTTCAAAGTGTTTCTGTCTGTCATGATCGTGTTCGCCTCCCGCGCAGAAATTCGCAAGCAGCTGTGCTGTTCCAGGCAAGTTGAGCTTGTACTTAAACCGAATGGAGACCGTTATTTCATCGCTGTTGTGAAACAAAGTCCTGGGGTGACTGGACTCATCGTTATTTGGTTTTTTGGCCAATGGGAAAATCGTTCCAACGAATTTCGATGTGATCTGTTGTTGAATTTCTCCCATTTCCTTCGTTTCCGTGCTGGAGACATCGGAAGGGAAAGGTAATCTAATCGAGACTGTGATTGGTGAAATTCACTTTTTATGGCCCATTCTTATTAGTTCCTTTCTTTCTCTCTTTTCAGTATTGTCTGGGAAGTGGTGGTTCCCTAAGGCTGCAGTATGTTTGAAAGAGTAGTTTGGAATTGCCCTGTTGTTAGCTGTGAGATTACATTATAACTCATGCCATCGGACTGTCTCACATTTTTCATTCATGCATCTCTGTGTCTGAAAATGCATTAGGTATGCCAGCTTTGTTTGTGTTCCGTGTTAAATGCTTTCTGTTTTGCGATTCGCTCAATACTTTACGAGTTAACAGGGTTTCTGAGGAAACTTCCCAGCTGCAAAAATCCTTAACTGAGGATCTGGGAAAATTTCACAGAGTATGGTCAGTCGGAGCAAAAGTAAGGAAGTCGTTCCTTTCTGCAGTGTTTCGCAATACGACCTTTCCCGTGAGCAGTCGAACAGACTAAACGATTGTGCCACAGATTGCGACGGCAAGCTCCGCGAAAAAGTAATCCTTTAAAGCAGGTGTAAGCAACACAACGTTATTGGGGGACACCGCGTGGAAACAGATACTTCGGTGTATCTCGTCCATGCTCACCACATAGCCAAATATAAACAAGTCCGCTTCCCCAGTATTTGGCCCCAAACCCTCTAAACCCATCCTATCCAGAAACTCATGCAATTTTCTGACCCTCCTCCGCTTCCTCTGGTAGCTCATTCCATACACGCACAACCTTCTGTGTGGGAAATGTGCCTCAGGTCCTTTGTCAATTTCAGCCCACTCACCTAAAACCTATGCTCTCGAGTTTTCAACTCACCCCAACTTGGGTAAAACACGTAAATACTCAGTTTACAACCCTTCCATTAGATCATGTCGCAGCCGTTACGCTGCAGGAAACGTCGTCCCAGTCTATTCCACCTCGTCCTACGGTCCAAACATTGACGAGATTCTTGTCTATATTTTGTCATCAATTTCACGTGTCTTTTTTTTATGTTTTCAAGATGTCAATTTCGCTGGACAACAACGAGCTATTGGAAACAGAAAGGTGAAACGAAGAATGGCTTCAACTTTCAGTGCTGGATGCCACTGAGCTGCAGCAGGGGGTGCTGAGGCTTGTTTCTGCAGTGTAGTGGTTATCACGTTCGCCTCACACGCGAAAAGTCCCCAGTTCGAAACAGGGCAGAAACTGCTTTGTTCTTCAAGTGCAGCCTTTTACATGGACAAGAACGGAGCTTTCTTGCTTGCTTTCCCATCTGCAAACCTGCCTTCGAAGTTGCTTGAACAAATCTGCTCGCGTAGTGAAATGTAATGCAATTCTATTTAATGACTGTGCAAAGCATTGTAAAGTTTTTCTCTGACCTGGTTCTGATCATGTGCGATTCTGTTGGAGAGTATAGTCACCGCGTTCTGATTCTTCCTCGAAATGCAGTACCGCATTTGCATTCCTTGCGCAGGCGGCTCGGTTCAAAGACAGGGAAGAAGCTGATGCGCTGGTGTCACAGTGCACCACGGATTCCTGAACTTGTCTGTCTCTTAAGTGTACCCCAAAGTTGTCGCTGAAAGGCCTCGTTTGGAAGCTGTCTGTCGTTATTCAACGTGCGAGAATTGGCACCAGAGGTCCTGAATCATGTTTTGGAGCAGTTCGCACGTCAGTGACTCATTCAATCAGCAACAGCAATGAAAGAAATTACACTCTCAGAGGAACCTCTGGATCTGTGCTTTCATGGTGTCGCTAGTATTAAGGTGCGCCCCGAGACCTAAGCCACGTTGGAACTGAAACGGAGGAATCGACAGAGAGGCTACAGAATGACATCGCATCCATTTGGTTTTCTTGAAATCACCGAGGAGCAGGAAAATGTAAACGGGGAAGTCGAGTGGGGAAGTGAGGCAGTTGCAGCTCTGGTGAAACTCCTTCTCTGTGACTCACTCAACAACCAGACACGTGAAGGTGACTCAGAGGCGTGAGAGCTCTTCACATCGAGAACAAAAAGCACTGAAGTGCAGTTAGCACCTCTTCCGGAGTGGGGGTGGGGTGAGGTAATTACCTTTTGACTTCTGTTACTATGTTCAGAAACTGCCTTTTAGATTGAGGTGAACAGAAACTGCATTTCTAAAAAGCACCATGGAATTGAGCAAAATTTATTGAGTCGCTTCTCGTCTATTCCCACACAGGTTTCCAACTCAGTTGGTATCCATGTGGCTGATGTCCAGGAGTGAACATCTCTGCAGCAAATTGCACGGTTAAGGTAAAAGGTAAGTACGTGGCATCTCGAACTTGCTCCGAGGTCAGAGCATCCTCACATCGTGATCTGTCGTTCTCGGATTGTAATGCTACCTCCGGTTTTAGGGTGGAGAACATTCTTTGGGACTCTTATTCTGCAAAACAGACACAGTGACTGAAACTATGCTGCACGGTATGATTTGGGACACGGCCTGCTCAGCTTTGTGCATTTTCCCTGTTGTCCGGTGTGTTCAGAGGACTCTCAGAGGAACCTTTGGACTTTCACCAGAGCTGCAACTGATCCATTTCCCCACTCGCCCTCCCCGTTTACATTTTCCTGCTCATCAGTGATTTAAAGAAAACCAAATAGATGCGATGTCATTCTGTAGCCTCTCTGTCGATTCCTCCGTTTCAGTTCCAACATAGCGTAGATCTCAGGGCGGACCTTAATACTTGCGACGCTATGGAAACACCCCTGTTACCTCAGTGTGGCAACAAGTCATATGTTTGAAAAAAATGACCCTCTAATGAGAACCCACCCAAACACTTTTCCCGATCATATTTCTTCACATTTACTGCTGACTAATACTCATATCCCTGAACACAATGTGTAATTTAGCATGACCAGCTCACCTAACCTGCACATCTTTGGATTGAGGGAGGACACCACAGCAAAGTCACATAGATTTGGGGAGAACGTGCAAAGTCCCCACAATCACCCGTGGAGGAAATCAAACCAATGTCCCTGGCGCTGTGTGGCAGCATTGCTAACCACTGAGGTGCCATGTAATCTTATGCAATAAGTAAAATCAGTGAAAAATAAGAAGAAACAAGCTTCAAATGAACACTCTCCAATATTGTCAAATCATGTCAATCTTGCATTCAATACGAATAGGTATATGGAAAACAAAAAAAAAAACTCCTGGCAATTCATGAATAAATAATAATTAAAAATTTAATTTGATCAATGGTCATAACAATATTTCGACGAATTGCAATTTTTAATAACAAATATAGGTAATTAGCTGACTAATGAATAATTGGAAGTGGCATATATTTACTTAACGTTGGAGAAAGTGACTTGTTTTTCCCCTTATTACACAGCAGAATAACAATCTGTGTGTGTGTGTGTGTGTGTGTGTTCGAAATATTTGAATCAAGCTCTTTCTAACAAAATAACTGATGACTTACGATCACTTAGCATTGTCACCTTTAAGACCACAACATTCTCAAATATTTTCCAGGAACTTACAACCATATGAACAATTTAATTCCTTTTCATAGGAACACAAAGAGAATAAGTAGCAGACACTGTGAATTAGCGAGTCAATGCAAACATTCAACTGAAGACAAGATCCCTTCTTTCGTAAAATGTTCAAAATTTTAAAAATCAAAATTTATTGCCATTGTCGAATGAAAGAATAAAGAGATGTTAATTCTTTTTCATTTGATTTTGTTGCATGAAACATCCGTAAGTCGTATTATGATTACAAACAGAATAAATGTGAGCATTAAAGTCAAATATAATTAATTGAATTCAACTATGTTTCAACACGTAAAATAAAAAATGATATTTACAATGATTGAGAGATTGTGCACTGCAATATCTTTACAGTGGTTCATGTACTGTGCCATAATTCCATATTTGTGCAACCTACTAGATTAAATAATTATTATTTTTGTTATGAATCAGCAACAATTGATTTGTCAATGCATTGAGGAATAATGAAAAATCTCTTTTTGCAAGTGATTGAGCAATGTCTGGAAATGAACTGGAATTAATTCAGTGAAAAGTAATTACATTTTCCTGAATTTTAAGGCGAGATTACCGTGATCATTCAAATGAGCAAACATCAGATATTTGCAGTGACGTTGAATGGGAAGTCCTTGGTTCCTTTCTGGGGAAGGTGACCTGAAAAATAAACGCATTTTCATACTGTACTATTAGTACTCAGAAATAATGAATTAAATCTAAATGTGAATATCACTATACCTGTTCAAAAGACTTTCTTAAATAATTGTGCCATTATTGTAATGACAATGATTTGATAGTTAATGCTGTCATATGAAGAATTAAAATTATTCAATATTTCAAAAGCATCTTGCTGTGATGTTGATTGGATATTTATTAAGATCAGTAAACTGAGGAATAAAACATAGTATTTAGCTTTATGGATTGAAGAAAAATGAGCCATTCAGTGATTATTGAGCGAAATTCTTCCTTTTTTAAGTCAAAAATGTACGTCATACAAGAACTATGAATTTCCATCCACTGGATTCCTTGTAGAGGTATATTACATCGATTTATATGATTAATATTATGATCAATGTTTAAAGATTAGTGTCAGAATTAGGAAGAGAATTAGTAGATCATGAAAGTGAGCTTGAAACTGAACAACAATGCAGTCAATGACGTGGTATATAAGCAATTTTAATAATATTGTCATAATATTGTAATAATAATAATGTTGGAATAGAAATGAAAATAAAATCACCATTTTCAAAGCAGTTCTTTTCTTACAATGAAATGAAAACAATAATCATTTTATAGCACGCATGATTTGAAATAGCAGTTTTTTAATGTGACGTATTCAGTGAAGACTAACATTTTTTGCACAAATGTAGGAATTTCACGAATTTAAAATGCAGTGTTTGTTCAATTTGTAATAAAAATAGTTATAATTTGAATTGTCTCTTGTACACACACAACACAAACGGAGCTTAGAAATTGTTAGAATGACAAAAATTTGGTTCCCTGTGTTATTGCAGTTCAGACAATATCCGTGATGAAGTTGAATTATTGGTTTAAACAATATAAATCAACATTAACGACTGAACTGAAACATAACACATCAATTGCATTAACTGCATAGAATAGCAAATAAATGCTTACTATTGTCATTTGTCCCAGGAACAATAAGATACTTACTCAGGTTATTCCACTGAATAGTAATCAGCTGAATATCTTTGTGTTGCTTTACGTGCACTGTTTTGTGTGACCGTTGATTTCAATGAATTTCGATATTTACATGAATTAGGAACAGAGTGATAACTGGGTATGAAAGATCTTATTTAAGATTAGACAATTTTTAGTCTTGACTAGATTTGCTGAACACAACACACTTAAGACATCATGCAGTAAATGAGATTAGAGAGAAATATGCAAATTCAATTTTCAAATGAATGCTCTCAGATATTTTCACAGCATTTCAATCTTACACTCAATACAAATAGGTGAGTGGAAAACTAAAAACAAATTTCAGACAACTCATAAACAGATTAATAACTAAAAATTGATATATAGTAGGAAGTGGCATTTGTTTATTTAACTGAAGAAGAACTTGATTTTTTCTCATATTTATCCCTTTGAAGCATCAAATTCTATGTGCAGTCTGAACCTCAGTTCTTCAGAACAAAAGAAAATCAAGGAATATCTTTACTTTGCATATTTCATCTTTGTGAGTGCAACATTCTCAAATATTTTCCAAGGAATATTGATTGAGTCGAATTAGATACATTCTGGTATTAGCAAACTGAAGAAAATCCATAGCAGATACTGTGATTCTTGGAATGAACAACAAATGGAAGTATATCTAATGTTGAATTGAAAGGCAATTCATTCGATTCTTAGATATTTTCTAATCAGCATTCCGAGCTGCTCTGGCACAGGTCTGTGCAAGGTGGGAATTGAAATTTTACCCCTTGTCTGGTAGCAGAGACACGACTAGAGTTGCACAAGGTTCCTTCATAACACTCCCAACCAGGCTGGGCAGGGCTGAAAACTAATCAGATGTTTATTGTGATAAGTGGATTGGAATTAACTGGTTGGATACTGTGTGTACTCTACTAAAACTTCAGTAGTAATTTACAATAATGATGGGAATTAACAAATGTCAATTAAACATGATTTTTATGCTCACTTGTGGAACGACAGCTTGACAGGATTGTGTGATTACTGTGCATTATTAATAAAGAATGAATACAATTATTCTATATGGTCAGAAGTTTCTCATTTTCTGAAATGCAAACTAAAATGTTTTTGTTCTACACGTAAATTGGAACAAACTGATGAATTGGTCAGTCAATGTGCCTAGTCAGCTGAAGACAAATTCCATTCTTTCCGAAAATGTACGATTTCTAAGAAGTCACCATTTCCTGTGATTGTTTAATGAAATAAGAGAGATGGCAACCCTTTTTTGTATACTTCAAAAAAAATTCAAACGCGTTTCCAAGTTTAAAATGAAAAGCAATATTCAGAATGGTTGAGAGATTGTGCATTGCAATGTCCTTGCATTAGTTATTATATGGAAACATACTTCCAAATGTACACACCTTACTGAATTGAACAATTATTAGACATTGATTTGAAAACTTTTATTAATGAATTTAAGAATAATGAGGTATCTCCTCTTACTATTCCACTGAGTAATGTTCAGAAACGAAGAGAAATATTGCAGCGTAAAGTAACTGGTGTTCTCTGAATTTCAATGGCTGAGAAGACTGTGATCTTTCATATGAGCAAAAGTCAGATTTTTACAAATGATGTTGCAATGGCAATTATTGGTCTTTTTTGGGTATATTGGCCTGATCAAACAGGTTTTAATATTGTTGCACTCGCACTAAGAAATATGGAAGATATTAAAAGCACATTGTGCTTTTTATAAAGCCTAAGTTAAAGTATTGCGTAGTTATTGTAATTGATCATTGTTTCTAAAATCCTGATAGATAAATTGACTTAATATTTTGAATAACTTTGCTCTGATGATTATTGTATATTCATTAAGATTAATAAACAAAAATTAAAAGAAAAACGTGTCTTTAATAATTAAGAAAAGCTCAGCAACAGTTGAACACAGTTCAACATTTTTTTTTGGGCGGTTCATGTCTATTTTATTCATGTTACTTTTATCATGATAAATGTTTAGACAAATGTCAGAACTAGGAAGAAAATAATTAGACCAGGAAAGTGAGTATTATTCTGAACAAAACATCGAGATAATGACATTTGGTTCAGGAAGTCATTTTGTTGCAAATGACTAATAATTGTGTGATTATTGTTCATTGACAACTAATGTTGGAAGAAAATGAAACTATCTCAAAATGAAATTAAAATACATATCATTTTGTAGGTTACGTGATTTGAAAAACGGAAACTGTCGCTTAATATGGCATTTGACTTGAAAAATCGTTCCCCCCCCCCCACCCACCTTGTAGTCTTTTCAGTAATTTAAACTTTAGTATTAGTTGAACTAAATATCAAGTGGATGTAACTACATTGTTTTCTTGCACACCAAAAAGTAAAATAATATTAACTTGAAAATTATATCGCTCTGCAAGTAATCATTTTACAGATTAATAAGTGTTTGTATTGAATTTAAATGTCACCATATCTGTAGGAGTGACTTCCCCTGACAGGGAATGAAGACTGAGGAAGTACTCATGATGCAATCAGTTAATGCAGGGATCAAACCCAGAGGCCAATCTCGGAAGGAGGTCCATGGCACACTGTACCGTGTACAGTAAAAAGCAGTATTTTTACACACTTTCTGTATTACAATGACCACATGCAACGTGGTTACAGTCCTTCCTTCCTTATACAGACACCCGGTCCTGGAGAACACCTAATCTCAGATGGACATCGCTATGGAGAGCCCCAGCTTCCGATTGTTTCATAGTGTTATACAGGTGCTATAATCTCCAGGCCTTGGGATCTCTCTGTGCATTTTATTTCTTCAGATTATAAAATTAATTGCTGCAGTCCTTTGGGCCTCTCAGTCTGCCTTATTTACAATTCTCAAGAATATGGGGGTTAGATAGGGTTGACAGTGAGAACCTTTTTCCACGTATGGAGTCAGCTATTACAAGGGGGCATAGCTTTAAATTAAGGGGGGGTAGATATAGGACTGATGTTAGGGGTAGGTTCTTCACTCAGCGAGTCGTAAGTTCATGGAATGCCCTGCCAGTAGCAGTAGTGGACTCTCCCTCTTTATGGGTATTTAAGCGGGCATTGGATAGGTATATGGAGGATAGTGGGTTAGTGTAGGTTAGGTGGGCTTTGATCGGCGCAACATCGAGGGCTGAAGGGCCTGTACTGCGCTGTATTCTTCTATGTTCTATGTTCTATAATATGTAATTAGAAACTTTTTAAATGTTCTGAGCAACTTAAAAATGGTAACTATTTCTGACAATCAAACCCTGTCTGTTGCATTGATAGCAGCTGTGGAAGTTCGCTGGGCTCGATCCTGCAGCTGGTGTTTATTCATTCACTAGGACAATTATTCCTTCATTAATGAAGGTCAGGGTTGGTCATTTTTCTGTATGCTGGCATTCTCTTATCATTATCTGATATATGACTGTCTGGAATGGACTTGGAGTAGGATTACACAAAACGTTCTTTTTTTAACTTAAGAGTGAAACAGACTGCTAGTCTTGTTTATCTCCCCTCCTCCATTTTGTGTTTTAATTCCAAGACAGGCTGCTCAGGGCATCCCCACAACAGCAAATCAACAAGGATTTCAGCATTAAAATAAAAATCTGCATTCGCTACAATTAGGAAACAGTACCATGCAATATGCTTAGGTCACTGAGACTTAATTCCACACTTAAATACTGGATTTGATCAATGATTAAATATTAGATATAAGTAACAATTCTTGTTAAAACTGATCATTGTAAACTTAAAATGATTAGAAATGTCATATTGCTATCTGTAACATGTAGAATTGAACATTAATTATTGGAGTCTAAAACAATCAGATGGATCTTCATTTGTAAGGCCGAATATTAATCCAATGATTTCTGTGAACATTCAAATCAGAAGATATCAGATATTTCCCGTCAGTTTTGGATGAGGAATCATTGCTTGGTTTGTGGTTGTGTTGGTCTGGAATAAAAGTTCCATTTTTCTTTTTAAAATTGGCACTAAGAAATAATAACTTAAATTGAAATGTGAATCTAACGATATTTGTTACAAAACAGAAACTGAATTACTGTGTGATTGTTGGACTAACAATGAATGAGTAATCTATTTTAGAATGCTGACACTTTAAGTGATTCAATATTTCCAAACGGGTTTGCTGTGATATTGGTTACATAATAATTAGTATGAGTGAACTACGAATTAGAATGCTGGCATGATGTTTTGAAAAATACATTCGATGTGGAGTTATTATTGATCATTCAACATTCTCAGATTATCCTGCAATCTGTACTTGTTGTCTCAACTTTTCTTTTGTAGAAATACAACATATAATCCATGCAAGTTTTCATGTCATCAATATTCAGACATTTGTGTCAGCATTACAAAGAAAATAAATCGACAAGGAACATGGGTATCATAGCAAAAAACAGTCAACAGCATTTATACAGGAATTTGTCAACATTGACTCTGAGTAAATACATGAAAAAGTTTAATGGGGATCTGTTACAATGTACTGAGCCGCAATTACATTTTTATTGTGAGAAACAAAGCCCACTCGCTTCAATAATTTCAGTCCGAGACAAGATCTGAATCAGTAGTGTCATTTATTTTACACTTGCAAGTGGGTGTGATGTCCAGTGTCTATAAGGCAGAGGACATACACACACCAAGTTCAATTCATACATAATATTTATATGATTTGATGTCTATTGTTTTACACTGCTCCCTCCCCTGCTTACATCGTCCACTTCCCTAAGACTGGCCCCCATTACCCCTGTTTGCCTCTTGCCTTATCTGACCTTTTCTGTGATAAAATGCTTATTTCTGGTCTCACAAGGCTGTTTGACCTTACCCTGCTATAGGTCATTGTTAGGCATATCCTTTCTTCATCATTATCTACCCCCTTCATCTGTGCCTTCCCCGAGGCCGTTCTGATCCCTATGACCCTTTTAATTGGGGTTTGTTCCTGTGTTTTTGTAAAAGTGGGAAGCAGATGTTTATACCTACTGTTTGTACAGGCGTATCTAGCTTAACTTCATCCTCTCACAACATCTTATCTATTTGCCCATCGTGCCTACTATTGTTCATTGGCACATTTCATTCTGACATACAATTTTAGCTAATACAAAAACAATTCTACATTTCCTCTACATCGTTTCCATTCTTGTTGACTCAGCTCTTGACTAAAACAATTACCCACTGGTGTGAGTTCACCTCCTTTGTAAAATGGAATTGCAGAAGTAACACTAATCCACCTATATCCCACATTATCATGATGGCTTGGAGAACCTATCAGAAAACTCGCCTAAATTTAGGAATTCCTTTATCTCAAAACATGCTACTTTCAGCATCCTTAGTCGTAAATAATGTATTATGATTATTGGTGTGGGAAAGATGTAGTGTGTAAATTATAAGAAGGTATCTCTTGCATACAGTTGGGATGGTGTGAAAGCGTGATGTTTGCTGTGGTTATTCATCTTGAGAACAATACAATACTAACAAAAGGTTTTGCACTGAACAGTAATTAGGTGCCCTTGAATACCATCGTGTGGCTTTATGTGCAGTGATCACTGTTATTTCAAGAGTTTTGAGATATTTTCCATGATTTGTAAAATGATTAATAATTTTGTGACAAATGTCCACATGTGGTTAGGAGCTGGATTTAAAGGATCCAATGTATTGGTGTGAAAACCCTTCATTGGCGACATTTCCAAGTGAGGTGTATAATGCTCAGGCACTGGCTGTAAGTCAAGGTGTAAGAAAATCAGATTGATCCTGGAGCTGATTGATTCTAGCTCCTGTTTGACTTAGTTTGATTAATTTTGTATTTTTACCGATTTCTCTGCCTGTAGGTGAATTTACAACGTCCAATTTCTGTCCAAGCGTCACTTCACATCACTAGAGAGTTAAAACATAATTCACATATTCTGATAACAATTAATTTTCAATTAAAGTTTGTGTTTTAACAAAAAAAACGATTTGATGTTGTCCAGAAATTTACACTGACAGTGATTAGATATTTATTCAGATAGATAAACTGAGAATTATAATCTAGTTGCAGGATTGTTGAATTGTTAAACCACAGACTTAAGAGGTTTTTTTTTGAAGTGATTTGGAGGCGCCAGTGTTGGACTGGGCTGGACAAAGTTAAAAATCAAACACCATCAGGTTACAAACCAACATGTTTATTTTGAAAAACTAGCTTTCAGAGGGCTGCTCCTTCATCAGGTGGTGGAAGGAGCAACGCTCCAAAACCTAGTGCTTCCAAATAAACATAGCCTGGACAATAGCCTGGTGTTGTGTGATTTTTAACTTTGTTTTTTGGAAGGAATGTTTTGTTTTATTCAAATATACAGACTCTTCAAAAATTCTATCTAGCCTTCCGTGATTTTCTTTTAGAGACCATTCATGTATAATTCATACAATTTTCACTGTAATCAGTATTTCAAATTTCCATCAGATTTAAGGTAAAATGAGGACCAATTAATGGGTACGTCCATGAATCCAAATCACAATAAATTCAATTTACAGAGGCAAGATTAAAGTTTGATCTGAATAAGCAAATAAACACTTTGAATTGAAGATATTTGAAAAATGTTGACATTTAAATTTGAACTAAGTCAAATTACATTTTTGTGAAAGACATGGCCTGAAAACCTGTTTGAAAACATGAACAAATCAGGACGATCAACATATTTTGCTGTCAGTGTTCTCGGCCAAATGACATAAAGAATAAATACCACTTTCAGCAAGAAGTATTATGTGTAATTACTGAACTGAAAAGCAAGAGGATAGTGCTTGTATTTATTGGCAAGAATGATAACCAGATGGTTACTGTGGTTATTGCAATCAGTAACAATAAGATCCAGATCAATGGCTGTTAGAATCATTGGCCACTCGTAATGAAGAATAAACACTGCTTTGAGCAACAAGTATCATGGATAATTACTGAACAGAAATTTCAGAGGACACCCATTGTATTTATTGGCTGGAATGTTGACCAGATGCTTACTGTGGTGATTAATCTCAGGAACAAGAAGACAATTACTCAGATTATTTCCTGAACAGTAATTAGATGGTCATGAAGACCATTGTGTGGCTTTATGTATCGTGCTTTGTGTGAGCATTGATTTCAATAACATTCTGATAGTATACAAGTGTGCAGCTGAGATGAGTTGGCCATGCTAATTTGCCCATAATGTTCATGGATGTTTCAGGTGAGGGCATTAGTTTTTGTTAGAGTGGTGCTGGAAAAGCACAGCATTTCAGGCAGCATCCAAGGAGTAGTAGAATCGATGTTTCGGGCAAAAGCCTTTCATTGGGATTACAGCCTGTCTCCCTGATGAAGGGCTTTGCCCGAAACGTTGCTTTTCCAACACCACTCTAATCTAAACTCTGGTTTCCAGTATCTGCAGTCATTGTTTTTACCTAGGTTAGGTGCATTAGTCAGGGAAATGTCGAGTAATAGAGCAAGGGAATGTCTGGGTGTGTTACTCATTGGAGGGTCAGTGTGGACTGTTGGGCCAAATGGTCTGTTTCAACACTGCAGGGATTCTATGACTATGATTCTATGATTTTGGAATAGATTGATAAGTGAGTGCTAAAGATACTACTCAAAGTCAACAAAATCTTTAAGTTTAGCAAAGTGCATTGAAGCCATTATGCATGAAGTGAGATAAGTGAGAGAGAGACAAATTAAATGTTCAAATAAAAACACGCCAATAGTTTGACAGTGTGTCAATCTTACGTTCAATATGAATAAGTGAAAGGAAAATAAAAACAAATTCCTGACAATTCATGAATGACTAATATTTAGAACTTTATCTTGATCAAAGCACATACCAGTATTGAGATGAATTGAAATATTTAGTTACAAATGTCGTTGATCAGCTGACCAATGAATAACATGAAGTTGCATTTGGTTATTTTGCTGAAGAGGAATTTCGACTGTTAATATTTTCATCTTTATACTACCGGAGAGTAAGGATTTATGTGTTGAAATGTTTGAACTCGGTTCCTTTAAACAGTAAAACAAATCATGATTACCATGTCTTAGACTCTTCCAACTTTACGAGTGCAACATCATCAACTATTTTTCCAAGGAATGTAGAACCACCAGAATTAGATGCATCATTTTATGAGTAAACTGAGGAAAATAAATAGGAGATATGGTGATGATTGAAATGCAGAACAGATTGAAGAATATCTAATGTCGTTTTGAAAAGCAGTTCAATCTATACTCAGATATTTTCTAAAGAAATTTTCGAGCTGCTTTGACACATCTCCGCTGAAGGTGGAAATTGAAATTATTTCTCCTGATCTTGTCGTAGAGACACTGTCAGAGCGCCACAAAGACCCGTCATAATGTTACCATCCGTAAAGGGCAGGTGTATAGTCGCATGCTTACGGCGGCAACTCAAATGAAAATTAATCAGATTTTTCTTGTAATTATTTGAATGGGAATTAATTGCATATTTCCTGTGTGTAATGAACTGACAAAACGAATTAGTAATTTATAGTAATGATGTAACAAAGCTATAATGACTTTAATTAAATATGAATCGCGTGATTATTCGTGATAAGAAAAAAACCTAATCATTTGATCAGTGTACACTGATGAACGAAACTCAATCAATCAAATAGTTCCATATGTTCAATGCTGTTTGTCACAGAATGAAAAGAACATTAATATGCATTTGCAACATAAATGATTAGGAAAATAAATGAATTAGTCACTCAATGCGGCTATTCATCTGAAGACAACGTCCCTTCTTTCCAGAAATGTTCAACTTCCCAAAGTTAAAGATATACTGTGACTATTTCATGAAACAATAAAGACATGTTAGTTCCTTTTGTTGTACTTCAAACAGTCACAAGAATTTTAAATGATTTTGTTCCATGAAAATTGATTAACTTGTATTGTGTTTATAAATACAGTAAATGTTAACATTGAAGTTAAATATAATTAAGTCAATTCAACTGTTTCCCATGGTTACAATAAAAATTGATATCCACAATGCCCACTGCAAAATCTTTGCTTTATTTAATTTATGAGCCATAATTTCGTAGTCATACCCTGAACTATATTGAACAATGATTAAATAATAGCAACAATTGAATTGTCAAAATTATATCATTTCATTTAAGAATACTGAGAAATTTCAGTTAATTATTTAACTGAACAATGTGGAGAAACGACTAGGAGTTATACTAATGAAAAGTAAGTACAGTTCTGTGAATGCTGTCCAAACGCTACCAGACACAAGTCAGGAGTGTGATGGAATATTCCCCACTTGCCTGGATGAGTGCAGCCCTAACAACACTCAAGAAACTTGATACCATCCGGAATAAAGCAGCCCGCTTGATTGGCACTGCCGCAACTGAGCTTCAGTGGTGGTGAGGGTGGATGCTTGTGGATGTCCTTGCTGCAATCTCTGCCTCTTCCTATTAACAAAGATAAAACAATCTTACATTGCTCAACTTTCTCATCAAAACCGAGTACAGTATTCACCACAGCCCCCTTTATACTAACCAGCAGCATTTCCACCACCAATAGCAGCTCCTCTCAAAATATTTTTTTCAGTGACTTGAAATTAACTGATTGCTACAATTACAACTGAAAATGTGTTGCTGGAAAAGCGCAGCAGGTCAGGCAGCATCAAAGGAACAGGAGAATCGACATTTAGGGCATGAGCCCTAGATTGATGGATTGAGGACAATAAATGAGCCATTCAATAGTTATTGAAAGGAATTTATTTTTTTGTCAAAATGCAGACAATACAGAAGTAATGTATTTCATTCAATTAGTTTACTTGTAGAAACATATGTTTTTAGTTTATGTAATTTTATTCTGATCGATGTTCAAACATTTGTGTCTGAATTAGGAAGAAAATAAAAAGATAATGAAAATTAATGTCAGAGTGACCACAAGATACAGTCCATGACATTTGATAGAAAAAGGAATTTGCAAAATCTCATGACTATTTAATGTTAATAAATAATTAACTCCTCAGGTACTAAAGCAGTCCAAGTCCAAGTACAACAAGATCTGGACAATATCCAGGCATGGACTGACAAGCGGCCACACAAATGCAGGCTATCACGTATAAGAAATAACCTAACCACCATCCCTTGACATTCGATAGTGTTACGATGACTGAACACACACTATCAACATTATCCTGTGGATAATCATTGATCAGGAACTGAATTGGTCTCACCACATAAACACAGTGGCTACAAGAGTAATTAAACTCCTGGCCCCTGAAATCCTGTCCAAACGCTACCAGGCACAAGTCAGGAGTGTGATGAAATACTCCCCACTTGCCTGGATGAGTGCAGCCCTAACAACACTCAAGAAACTTGATACCATCCGGAACAAAGCCGCCCGCTTGATTGGCACTGCTGCTACTGAGCATCAGTGGTGGTGAGGGTGGATACTTGTGGATGTCCTAGCTGCAATCTCTGCTTCTTCTTAATAACAAAGATAAAAGAATCTTACATTGCTCAACTTTCTCATCAGAACCGAGTATAGTATTCACCCCAGCCCTCTTTTATACTAACCAGCAGCATTTCCACCATCAATAGCAGCTCCTCTTAAAATATTTTTTCTGTGACTTGAAATTAACTGGTTACGACAATTACAACTTAAAATGTGTTGTTAGAAAAGCGCAGCAGGTCAGGCAGCATCAAAGGAACAGGAGAATCGACGTTTCGGGCATAAGCCCTTCTTCACCAAGTCCTGAAGAAGCAGTGAATCAAATTTTGAAATGACCTTTCTGAACATAATATCGATCAGGTTAAAACTGAAGTAGGTGTCTTACACAACTTGCTGCAAGGACACAGACAGTAGAATCGGAGGTGATCAAGAGTATGTGGAGGTGAATGTAGGAGACAAGCTGGGACTGTATTGGATTCGTCATGGTGAGAGGGAACAAATGCAGTATTCAATCAAATAATCCCAGTCAACTTCCAAACACTTTAAAACTATTAATACCAATGTATACATATTTATTTCCTTTTCTAATTTCCTCCAAAAAATATATCTGATTATTCTCTTCAAAATATATTTTAAATGGTCAATTCAAAATGAAATTCATTTCCAATTCTTCTTAGTACAAAACAACTTGCAAACGAAAATAGTTTTCATGTTAATAATGACACTGGAAACTTTGTTATGTAGTTTAACCATATGTCCAAATATTGTTTTGGTTCATTATTGCAGTGAAGCTAAAATTAAAGTCTATTTATTTTTTTTTGATACCCTTCCATTACTTTATTCCCTAATAAGAATGCCCATTGTGTAATACGTGACAAACATTAAATAAAATTGAATTTTCATTTCAGAACTTGTAGAAATAAACACATATTATTCAGTTCATTCATTGTCATTGATTATCAGTTATTTTCACTGTATGATCACGTTAAATTCACTTAAATAATCACAGTACAATTCTCACCTCTATAGATATGTAAAGTAAATGTCAAATTATTAATGTTTCAAGTCAAACCAAATTCACATTCCAAGAAAGACAGGATGTGTTACATTATTATGGGAAACAGGAACAAGTGAAGGTGGTGGCTCTCAGACGTGAGGCCTTAAAGCCAAAGGGCCAGGTGGTAGTTACAGTGGGGGAGGTACCTTGTGGCCTGCTCTCCTCAGAAGGCAGTGAGGATGGTGACACTGACTGGAACGGGTTAGATGGTCAATCGCCCATGTATGGACAGAGGGACGACAATGGGTGGGATGACCCACCACCCTGTAAGATCCAGAAGGCCGTGTCGATGGCACCGCTTGGCATCAAAGCTCAAACTTGGACAGACAGGAGGGGGGCAAGAAAGGGAACTGACAGAAACCGAACTGAACCGTTTACCCGCTGAACGACAGGTGTTGGTGATTGGTGATGAACACCCAGCCTGATAGAGAAATGGTAATAATGGGCCTTATTGGGAGAATACAGATGAATTAGTTGAGGTACAGTCTCACCGATGATGGTGTCAGCCAAGATCTCTCAGGCCAAGAGGCCCTTAAGTGTACAGCAGAATCTGTCCCTGCAATGAGAGGGTGAAGGTTCCCCCCAGTGAAAAGCCGATCAGTGTCTCCAGGCATTTACAGATATTACAGGGACACACTGGGGAGGGGACAGGCTGAATGGGCTAAAATAACCTTGGTGACTCACGGGCCGAAGGGTAATATCGAGGATCATACAGAGAGGAAGCCTGAGGTGTGTAATGACCATGGGAGATTACCAAACCCCAACCTGTGATGATGAAATAGGGTAAACGTATTTAAAAGATGACATGGGACCCTATTTAAGTGTAATTATAAACATGGGACTGCCAGTGGGAGATAATTCTAACCACATTCTGAATTGGGCCATGAGAACTGAGGCAAACTCAGAAACACAGGGGAATAGCTGCAGTACAGGGAGGGTAACCAGACCCACAATGTTACAAGGGAAGCAGGAAAGGGCACATAGCCAAGGAACGTATCAGAGAGAGGGAGATAGATGTTCACATCGTGTGTGTGCATGCGTTCACGCAGACACATGAATATTCATTGATGCTGTGTTTGGCAACCAGCAGAACATAATATTAATACAGGAGAATCTATATCAGTTACCGATACGGATTTGCCCCTCACCCCTCAATTACTAAAATGAGAGCAGTTGGAGAGGGAATCGAGGAAGCTGGATGAAATAAACCTGTCCCAATGCAGATAATGGATATGGCAAAATATATTCAGATATGGGAGTGTGAAACTGAGGAAGGGACCATTCTGTGAGTTGTCGGTTTAGAACAGTTCGGCACAGCTATTGATATACAGACACTAACTCTAATATGGGAACAACCTGGACAGGCCCGGCACAGGAAGCAACGGCGAGGCGACATCTCCTGAGTAATTACCTTGCAGGGAGACTGGAACAGTCAGAGAATCTGGGGAGTTATAGCTAGGACCCAAACAGCAGTGTGGGGAACTCAAACAGGAATTTGGGTTATTATCAGTAGATCCTGTAAAGATCGAGGGCCCTCTCACTCCCCACACAAACCGGATCCCATTAAAGCTGGGGCTGAGGAGGCAATAATTGTGACAGTAACAGATTGAGAGAAGCAGGAAATAGTCAGGCCAACAGTATCACAGACTAACTCACAGAAGACGAACAGCTCATCCCACCTCACTATTGAGTATTCCGCCCTCAGTAAATCCTCCATTATAGAGTATCCTACAGTAGTGAAACACACCACTGTATTTAATGAATTAAAATTGCAACAGAATACAGTCTCAGCCCTTGATTTTGTGAATGGGTTCATGTGGACCTAGAATGGCAGAATAAGTTAGTATTTACTGTCTGAGGAAAGCAGTAGACCTGGATCCAGTTACTTCACGGATCCAATAATATTACAGTATATCCCACCGATACATGGCTGATGGAGTTCGTCGATTTAATCTTTCCAACACCTCATTACCTCAGTTGGTGAGAAAGAACATATCCGAATATTACACAGAGTATTGGGTCAGGTCAGGCAGGCCAGGCTTAAAATTAACCCACAGAGCGTTGAAAGGTAGGAGAGATGTACCTGGGACATCACATCAGGGAGATCAAATCAGGAAGGGAGGGGGACAATCCCAGTGGAATGAAAGACCATGACTTCAAAACTATCCACCCGCACACCGTGAAGTGGGTCAGGCAAACTTTAGGATTGTTTGATTATTGTGGAGAATTACCCAGAAATGGCAGAACCATCACGAGCCCTGACAGAAGCACGGACATTAGCCAGGGGTCAGAGAGTCAACATATACACAGACAGACAGAATGCCTTTGGGAAAGTTCATGACCAAGTGATGGCCTGAGCTCGGTGAGGGTACATCACCCTGTCTGGGGCACATAGAGCATGAAGGACAGGTCAGAGAGTTAGTGGAAGCAGCTAACTTTCCCAGTGAAGCAGCAATAATGAAGATTATAGCTCACAGGAAAGTAGAAACCTCACGCTACCGGGGCAGTGGGTATATGGGTAAGGCAGGTGAATACACAATAGACAATAGGTGCAGGAGTAGGCCCTTCTGCCCTTCGAGACAGCACCACCATTCATTATGATGATGACTGATCATCCTCAATTAGTATCCTGCTCCTGCCTTATCCCCAATACCCTTGATTCCACTATTTTTAATAACTCTATCCAACTCTTTCTTGAAAGTGTCCAGAGACCTGGCCACCACGGCCTCCTGGGGCAGGGAATTCCATACACTCACCACTGTCTGGGTGAAGAAGTTACTCCACAACTCTGTTCTAAGTGGCCTACCCCTTATTTTTAAACTATATCCTCTGGTTCGGGACTCACCCATCAGCGGAAACATGCTTCCTGCCTTCAGAGTGTCAAATCCTTTAATAATCTTATATGTGAAATACTGACTGAAACAGTGCAGACATTTGAGGAGATAGCAATGGCCGTAGCTACAGAAGTGAGAGAACAAGGTTAAAGATATTCCCAGAAACAGTCCCATAACAGGAGAAACAGGAAGGGAAAAGCTTGGGGCAGTAATAGGACACGTCAGAGTCTGGATGACCCAGCAGTGCCACTACACGATATAAGAAAAAGAGTATTAAAAACATATCATGGGCTGGCCCATCTTGGGGAAGATAAAATGCAATATCAGATGATCCACTGCAATCCTTGCCTGGAACAGGGAGAAATACAGCAAGGTTTTGTCGAAGGTGTGTAGTAGGAGCCAGCGAAAGCGACAAAATGTTGGCAGCAGCAGGGACCCAGGGGCCCATGGGAACAATTACAGATGGATTTTACACACACCCCCATCCCAATCCCAGGGAAGGATGTCCTGCTGGGTTTTAATAAATAGGTTTACTCAGTGGGTGGAAGCATTTCCCTGCAGATTCTGACCAAGGGACAAATGTTACAGGGAACATAGCTAAAGAGCTATGTGCCCTGTTTGGAACTGAACAGAAATCCCATCCTCCATACCACCCCCAGAGCTCTGGGACAGTAGAAGTAATGACGCAGACACTGAAAGCTAGTCTGACGAAGGCTCTCTCAGAGACAGGACAGCGATGGGTTAGAGTACTACCCAGCAGCCTAATGAAACTGAGGACAACCCCAGCAAAGCGGACGGGGCTGTCCCCATTTGAATTAGTGACTGGATGGACTATGCAGATGCCACAGGGTATGGCATTGGGAGGGCCGGAGATGTGTGGTAGTGGGAGGGCTGGAGATGTGCAATGACAAGGATAGGGTTAAACCATTTCTGAAAGAACTGGCAAAGCAGCTGCATGAGCTGAGAGAATCAGAGCCTGGGAAAGGGAACGTGGAAATATCCGAGCTGACATTCCAAACCCTGGAGTTCAGGTCAGGGGGAAAATATTACTGAAACGTATGAAGTAAACACATCAAATGCTGGACTTATCTGGGGGAGCCAGAGAGGGACCTTTCCCATCATTTATAAGTAAGGAGCTCTGAATAAACGTTGGTCATGCTGCTCAACACAGATCTCAAGGCTCCTGTTTGATATTTCTCCCAGCAACAGTTGTGCAGGAGCATGTTGCTGGCTGGAGGTCGATGGCTAGTGCTGTTCCACAAAGATCAGGACTGGGACATCAGTTGTTTGTAATGTATATAAATGAAACGGTGAAAATGTAAACGATTTAATGAGCAAGTTTGGAGATGGCACAAACTGTTGAAGTTGTGAATCGTGAAGAATGATGTCAAAGGATACAGCAAGAAAGAGATGAGTCAGAAAGTTTTGTGGAGAAATTGCAGATATATTTTAATTCAGACAAGTGTGAGGTGATGTGTTTTGGAAGACACAAAGCAAGAGGAATGTATACAATAAACGGAAGGGCTCTGAGCAGCTCTGATATACAGAGGGTTCTTCAGTTGCAAGCTGAAAGATCACTGAAAGTGGTGAAGGAGGTGAATGGCAGGCTTGCCTTCTTCTGTCAGGGGAGTGAATATAAAACTATAATCAGGCCACCTTTGGGGTATTGTGTGCCGTTTTGATCACCACATTATAGATAGAACGTGAAGGCTTTTGGGAAGGTGGAAACAGGTTTACCAGGATGTTGCCTGGATTGGGAGAGGTTAGAAAATCTTGGATTGTTCTCTTTGAAAAGTCAATGGCTGTGGGGTGACCCAACTGGCACAGACAGAGTTTTTAAACCATGGTTTACTACAGAAATTGCATCGCTTGTTAAGAAGAAGAAAGAGGCTTAAGAGTTGATGAGGCAAAATGGTACAGATGAACCAATAGACAGTTAGAGATCAGTTAGGAAGGATTTAAGGAGAGAGTTAAGAAAAGCAAAGGGAGGACCCGAGCAGTCTTTAGCAAACAGAATAAAGGATAACCCTGAAATTTTCTATCGGTATGTGAAGAATTAAAGGATGATTAGAGTAGGAATAGGGCTAATCAAAGACAGAAGTGGGAAGTTGAGTGTGGACCCTGCAGAGATCGAAGAAGTGCTAAATGAACATTTCTCATTGGTGTTTACACAGGGAAAAGGAGAATATTGTAGAGGACAAAAATGAGGTACGAGATATTAGACTAGAAAGGATTGAGGTTAGTTACGCACAGGTGTTATTAATTCTAGAAGGATTGAAAGTAGACAGGTCCCCAGGCCGGATGGGGTTTATCCGTGGATTCTCTGGGAAGCTAGGGAGGAGAGAGCAGAGCCTTTGGCTTTGATATTTGAGTCATCATTGTCTATGGTTTTAGTACCCGAGGACTGGAGGATTGGAAATGTTGTGCCCTTGTTCAAGAAGGGCAGCAGAGATGACCCAGGTAGTTATAGACCGGTGAGCCTTATTTCCATTGGAGGAAAGTTTTTGGAAAGAATTATAAGAGCTAACAGTTATAATCATCTAACAAGCAACAATTTGATTTCAGATAGTCAGCATGGTTTCGACAAGTGCAGGTCGTGTATCACAAACCTCATTGAGTTTTTTGAGAAGGTGACCAAACATTTAGATGAGACTAGGGCAGTTGACGTGGTATACATGGACTTCAGTAAACACTTTGATAAGGTTCCACATGGTAGGCCGATGGAGAAAATGCAGAGGATGGAGTTGAGGGTGATTTAGTAGTTTGAATTAGAAACTGGCTTTCTGAAAGAAGGCAGCGAGTGATGGTTGATGGAAAAAATCAGTCTGGAGCCCAGTAACTTGTGGTGTTCCACACGGATCTATTTTGGGACCACTGCTGTTTGTCATTTTTATAAATGACTTAGACGCAGGCATAGGTGGATAGATTAGTAAATTTGCAGATGACACTAAAGTCTGTGGAGTAGTAGACAGTTTGGAAGAATGTTACAGGTTGCAGGGGGATTTAGATAAACTGCAGAATTGGGATGAGAAATGCAATTGGAGTTCAATACAGCAAAATGTGAGGTGATGCACTTTGAGAAGAATAACAGGAAGGCAGAGTACTGGGTCAATGGAAAGATTCTTGGTAGTGTGGGTGTGCAGAGGGATGTTGGAGTCCATGGACATAAATCCCTGAAAGTTGCCACCAAGGTGGATAGTGCTGTTAAGGCGGCATTCGGCGTGTTAGGTTTCATTGGTAGAGGGATTGAGTTCTGGAATCGCAATATCATGCTGTAACTATACAAAATGCTGGTGTGGCCACAGTTTTAATATTGTGAACAGTTCTGGTCGCCGTATTACAAAAAGGATGTGGAATCATTGGAAAACTTGCAGAGGAGGTTTATCAGGATCGTGCCTGGTGTGGAGGGAAGGTCTTATGAGGAAAGGCTGAGAGACTTGGATCTGATCTCATTGGAAAGAAGGTGGCTAAGGGGGGTGGGGTGGGGTGGGGTGAGGGGATTTGATAGAGATATAAAAGATGATCAGAGGATTAGATATGGTAGACAGTGAAAGTCTTTTTCATAGGATGATGACGACAGCTTGCACGAGAGGGCACAACTACATATTGAGGGGTGATAGATTCAAGACAGATGTCAGAGGCAAATTCTTTACACAGAGAGAGTGTTAAGGGTGTGGAATGCCCAACCAGCTAAGGTAGTCAACACAGCCACATTAGGGAGTTTTAAACAATCCTTAGATAAGCTCATGGATGATTTTGGGATAGTGTAGGGGGACGAGATGAGAACATTCCACAGGTCGGCGCCATATTGAGGGCCGAAGGGCCTGTTCTGCACTGTATTATTCTATGTTCCATAATCTGAATATGTTTCCAAGGTAGAAATGACAAATTCTAGAGGCCATAGATTTCAGGGGACAGGGGGAAATTTAAAGAAAATAAAAACCGAGAGAACAACCGATGCTGTAATCAGAAACAAAAACAGAAGTTTCTGGAAGTGCTCAACAAGTCTGCAAGCATCTGTGAAGAGAAATCAGAGTTCACTTTCTGAGGAAGGACCTGAAACATTAACGGATTTTTATTTTCACAGATGCTGCAAGATCTGCTGAGCATTTCCAACAACATGTGAAAGTTTAAAGGGAGTTATGTGAGACAAGTTTCTTGTGCAAAAGGTGGTAGATGACTAGAATGTACTCTCCTGGGAGGTGGTAAAAGCAGAAACAATCACAATGCTTAAGAGGCATTTGGGCAGGTGCATACGCTGGCAGGGGTTGGAAGTGATATGGATCATGTCCAGGCAGGTGGAATTAGTTTGGAATGGCATCATGGTCCACACAGACCTGGTGAGCCGATTATTCAGATGCTGTACTTTTCTGTTTTCCAGGGGGTAGAATGTGTGGAGTGATAGATAATATTTTGAGAGGAATATGTCTCTTCTTTAGAACACTCAGTAATTTGATGCATTTTGAGAGAAGAAATGTAGAAAGGGAATATATATTTGAATGGCACACACATAGAGAGCAGAACAGCAGGAATGGGGGACAATGTGTCCAAGTCATTAAAGGAGAGAAAACAGAAAGTGTTTTGAGTAAAACAAATGGGATGCTGGGCTTCATTAATGGGGGAATGATAACAAACTCACGGAAAAGATACTGATGCTTGACAAAGATCTAGTTAGGTCACAGTCAATCATTGCATTCAATTCTGATCAACAGATTCCTGGTCAGAACGAGGAAGTTAAAATACCATAGAGGGGCCAGTTCGATGCCATTTGCTTCTCTTTCAGGACACCGTGGGGTCTCAAGGGTTAAACTTTCCCTTGCCAAAGGCCTTATTTCATCAACTGCAGACCTGTAGTCTTAGAATACAGACAGAACACCTCAGAAGGGGGGAGGCTGACAGTACCTCACAATAGATACTGTATCTCAAAACCTCTTGCAGTCACACATGTGGATTGCCCCGTAACCCCAGACATCGGAATTTGCCCTTTCCAGACAAAACTGAGAGCCCTGGGCACAACCCTGTTAAACTGCCTCCCACTCCCATTAGTTTACCTTCCCTCCATATGAGCATAGGGAAGTGAATCCCCCATTTACTGAAAGAAGAACCCTTCTACCTTAATCTCTTCCCATCAACACATGATCATGAACAATACGATTATCAGTTTCTGTAATCCATCACACGTTATCACAGGACATCGTCACTCATCAAGCTTTGTAAGGTCATAATTATCTACTTTAAACTATCTGTTGACAATCACCCATGTGACTGATATGCCTTTGTGTAATTCTGATAAAATATACTGTCTCTGTGGGTAAGGCAGAGATTTGTAAAGAAGAGTCTGAACAAGTAGATACTCGGCTACTTTAGAAACACTTTGAAATTCTCGCCGGCTCTCCAATAATAAAGCTACTGCTGTTGTGCAAAAAACTTGCATCGTCTGGATTTGTGGAACAAAATAGGCATCAACAATGAAGGATATGAGTGATCTTCAGACTGTGGCGTACAGACTTTCTGGAGTGGCTCACTGATGAAGAAAATGCAGTCACTGAATTGATTTCAACAAATTGTGATTTTTCTTTGAAGTGAAGAAGTTGGATATATTTTTGATAGAGCTGAATAAGATTATAACAGATCTAGATATAGCAGACAAAAATATCTGCGTGGATAGGTGATGGCACAAGAGTTAAGGTCAGATGTAAGGTTTTGAGACAACGGGAGATGAGCAAGTCTTTCTGCTGATTGTGTTCGAGTGGCATCTCGAAACGGCCCCGAGGTCAGACCTTCCTCACAATGTAATCTGTCGTTCTCGGATTGTAATGCTACCTCCGGTTTTAGGGTGGAACATTCTTTGGGAACCTTATTCTGCAAAACATACACAGTGACTGAAACTGTGCTGCACGGTATGATGTGGAACACGGCCTGCTCAGCTTTGAGCATTTTCCCTGTAGTCTGTGTGTGTTTCATGTTCCGTGTAAACGTGAAAGTTGTCCTGTTTCGAGCAATGGGTGAAATCATTTAGCAAAGCAAGAATCGAAATTGCAATAATGTCAAGAAGCTCATGGTAATTTGACCCAATCATAACCGATTGTATATTCTCACACACTCACAGATACATTTGTAGCTGAATCCAGTCTGAGAAGATAGACTCAGCTTACCATTGATTTTTGTCTGGATTGATGGGCTCTCATTATCTGCTGAGAAATTGATATTGTAGACGGTCACATCCCAGCAGCCTTGCGACTCGGAGAGTGATCATGGAACCCTTTTCAAGTGAGTTTGCATCTGTTGCGCAAGAAAATGGGCACACCAGCGCGTTGGTAGTGTGGCCGAGCGGTCTAAGTCGCTGGACTAAGGTGTCAGTCTCGACAGAAACATGGGTTCGAATCCCATCGCTGTCATTTTTGCTGAGCAGCTTGTACAAATGCTGTTTCAATTCCCTGCTGCATTTCTGTTCAAAACAGAAGAACAATGGGTTTGCTTCCCGGGGAATTGACTGCGGTGTGGGAAAGTGCCGAATTTTCCAAAGTGTCGCAAGCAGCTCTACTGTTGCTTTCTGTTCCAGGCAAGTTGAGCTTTTACTGGAAACGAATGGAGACCGTTATTTCATCGCTGTTGCGAAACAGAGTCCTACGTTGACTCGACTCGTCGTTATTTGGTTTTCTGGCCAATGAGAAAATCGTTCCAATGTATTTCGATGTCATATCTTATTGAATTTCTCCCACTTCCTTCATTTCCGTGCTGGAGACATCGGAAGGGAAAGGTAATCTAATCGAGACTGTGATTGGTGAAATTCACTTTTTATGGCTATTTCTTATTATGTTCTTTCTTTGTCGCTTTGCAGCATTGTCCGGGAAGTGGTGGTGCACTCAGGCTCCAGTATGTTGGAAAGAGTAGTTTGGAATTGCCCTGTTGTTAGTTGTGAGATTACGTTATGGCTCATGCCCCCGGACTGTCTCACATTTAGCATTCATGCATCTCTGTGTCTGAAAATGTATTTGGTTTTCCAGTTTTGTTTGTGTTCCGTGTTAAATGCTTTCTGTTTTGCGATTCGCTCAATACATTACGAATTAACAGTGTTTCTGAGGTAACTTCCAGCTGCAAAAATCCTCAAATGAGAATCTGGGAAACTTTCACAGAGTATGGTCAGTCGGAGTAAAAGTAAGGAAGTCGTTCGTTTCTGCAGTGTTTCACAATACTACCTTTCCCGTGAGCAGTCGACAGAGTAAATGATTTTGCCACAGACTGCGACGGTAAGCTCCGCAAAAACGTAATTCTTTAAAGCAGGTGTAAGCAACACAACGTTATTGGGGGACACCGCGTGGAAACAGTAACTTCGGTGTATCTCGTCCATGCTCACCACATAGCCAAAATTAAACAAGTCCCATTAAACAACGAGCTAATAGAAAGAGAAAGGTGAAAGGTAGAATGGCTTCAACTTTCAGTGCTGGATGCCACTGAGCTGCAGCGGGGGCGGCCGCGGCTTGTTTCTGTAGTGTAGTAGTCATCACGTTCGCCTTACATGCGAAAGGTCACCAGTTCAAAACTGGGCAGAAGCTGCTTTGCTCTTCAACTGCAACCTTTGACACAGCCAAGAACGGAGCTTTCTTGCTTGCTTTCCCATTTGCAAAGCTGACTTCGAGTTTGCTTGAATAAATCTTCTCTCGTAGTGAAATGCAATGCAATTCCATTTACTTACAGTGCAAAGCATTGTAAAGTTTTTCTCCAACCTCGTTCTTATCATATGCCATTCTGTTTGAGAGTGTGGTTACCCCCTTCTGATCCTTCCACGAAAAGCATTACCGCATTCGCATTCCTTGCGCAGGCGGCCCGGTTCAAAGACAGCGAAGAAGCTGATGCGCTGGTGTCACAGCGCACCACGGATTCCTCAACTCGTCTGTCTGTCAAATGTATCCCAAAGTCGTCTCTGAAAGACCTCATTTGGAAGCTGTCTGTCGTTATTCAACGTGCGAGAATTGGCACCAGAGGTCCTGAATCGTGTTTTGGAGCAGTTCGCACGTCAGTGGCTCATTCAATCAGCAACAGCAATGAAAGAAATTACACTCTCAGAGGAACCTCTGGATCTGTGCTTTCATAGCGTCGCTAGTATTAAGGTGCTCCCCGAGATCTAAGCCACGTTTGAACTGAAACAGAGGAATAGACAGAGAGGCTACAGAATGACATCGCATCCATTTGGTTTTCTTTAAATCACTGAGGAGCAGGAAAATGTAAACGGTGAGGGCGAGTGGGGAAGTGAGGCAGTTGCAGCTCTGGAGAAACTCCTTCTTTGTGATTCACTCAGCAACCAGAGACGTGAAGGTGACTCAGGCGTGAGAGCTCTTCACATCGTGAACAAAAAGCAATCAAGGGCAGTTAGCACCTCTTCCGGAGTGGGGGGTGGAGTGAGGTAATGAGCTTTTGACTTCTGTTACTATGTTCAGAAACGGCCTTTTGGATTGAGGTGAACAGAAACTGCATTTCTAAAAACCACCATGGAACTTGTTAAACTTTATTGAGTTGCTTTTTCTCATCGATTCCCACAAAGGTTTCCAACTCAGTTGGTATCCATGAGGCTCATGTCCAGGTGTGATAATCTCTGCAGCAAATTGCACGGTTAAGGTAAAAGGCAAGGGAAGTGGCATCTCGAACCAGCCCCGAGGTCAGACCTTCCTCACAATGTAATCTGTCGTTCTCGGATTGTAATGCTACCTCCGGTTTTAGGGTGAAACGTTCTTTGGGAACCTTATTCTGCAAAACAGACACAGTGACTGAAACTATGCTGCACGGTATGATTTGGGACACGGCCTACTCAGCTTTGTGCATTTTCCCTGTCGTCCGGTGTGTTTCATGTTCCGTGTAAACGTGAAAGTTGTCCTGTTTCGAGCAATGGGTGAAATCATTTAGCAAAGCAGGAATCGAAATTGCAGTAATGTCAAGTAGCTCATGGTCATTTGACCCAATCATAACCGATCATATATTCTCAGGCACTCACAGCTGAATCCAGTCTGAGAAGATAGACTCAGCTTACCATTGATTTTTGTCTGGATTGATGGGCTCTCATTATCTGCTGAGAAATTCATATTGTCGACGGGCACATCCCAGTCGCTGTGCGAGTCGGAGAGGGATCATGGAAGCCTTTTCACGTGAGTTTACATCTGTTGTTATGCAGGAGCACAATTGGAAGTGCAAGAAAATGGACACGCAAGCGTGTTGGTAGTGTGGCTGAGCGGTCTAAGGCGCTGGATTAAGGCTCAAGTGTCAACAGAGGCGTGGGTTCGAATCCCACCGCTGACATTCCTGCTGAACAGCGCTAACGGCACCGCTTGTACAAATGCTTTTTCGATCCCTGCTGCATTTCTGTTTAAAACAGAAGAACAATGGGTTTGCTTCCCGGCGAATTGACTGCGGTGTGGGAGAGTGCCGAATTTTCCAAAGTATCTGTGCTGTCATGATCGTGTTCGCCTCCCGCGCGGAAAATCGCAAGCAGCTCTACTGTTGCTTTCTGTTCCAGGCCAATTGAGCTTTTACTGGAAACGAATGGAGACTATTATTTCATCGTTTCGAGCAATGGGTCTCGATTAGATTACCTTTCGATTAGATTATTATGTTCTTTCTTTGTCTCTTTGCAGCATTGTCTGGGAAGTGGTGGTGCACTCCGGCTCCAGTATGTTTGAAAGAGTAGTTTGGAATTGCCCTGTTGTTAGTTGAGTGATTACTTTATGGCTCATGCCCCCGGACTGTCTCACATTTAGCATTCATGCATATCTGTGTCTGAAAATGCATTTGGTTTTCCAGTTTTGTTTGTGTTTCGTGTTAAATGCTTTCTGTTTTGCGATTCGCTCAATACATTACGAATTAACAGGGTTTCTGAGGTAACTTCCAGCTGCAAAAATCCTCAACTGAGGATTTGGGAAACTTTCACAGAGTATGGTCAGTCGGAGCAAAAGTAAGGAAGTCGTTCGTTTCTGCAGTGTTTCACAATACTACCTTTCCCGTGAGCAGTCGACAGAGTAAATGATTTTGCCACAGACTGCGACGGTAAGCTCCGCAAAAACGTAATTCTTTAAAGCAGGTGTAAGCAACACAACGTTATTGGGGTACACCACGTGGAAACAGATACTTCGGTGTATCTCGTCCATGCTCACCACATAGCCAAAATTAAACAAGTCCCAATAAACAACGAGCGAAGAGAAAGAGAAAGTTGAAAGGTAGAATGGCTTCAACTTTCAGTGCTGGATGCCACTGAGCTGCAGTGGGGGCGGCCGCGGCTTGTTTCTGTAGTGTAGTTGTCATCACGTTCGCCTTACATGCGAAAGGTCACCAGTTCAAAACAGGGCAGAAACTGCTTTGCTCTTCAATTGCAACGTTTGACACAGCCAAAAACGGAGCTTGCTTGCTTGCTTTCCCATGTGCAAAGCTGCCTTCGAGTTTGCTTGAATAAATCTTCTCTCGGAGTGCAATTCCATTTACTTACAGTGCAAAGCATTGTAAAGTTTTTCTCCAACCTCGTTCTTATCATATGCCATTCTGTTTGAGAGTGTGGTTACCCCCTTCTGATCCTTCCATGAAAAGCATTACCGCATTCGCATTCCTTGCGCAGGCGGCCCGGTTCAAAGACAGCGAAGAAGCTGATGCGCTGGTGTCACAGCGCACCACGGATTCCTCAACTAGTCTTTTTGTCAAATGTATCCCAAAGTCGTCTCTGAGAGGCCTCGTTTGGAAGCTGTCTGTCGTTATTCAACGTGCGAGAATTGGCACCAGAGGTCCTGAATCATGTTTTGGAGCAGTTCGCACGTCAGTGGCTCATTCAATCAGCAACAGCAATGAAAGAAATTACACTCTCAGAGGAACCTTTGGACTTTTACCAGAGCTGCAACTGCCTCACTTCCCCACTCGCCCTCCCCGTTTACATTTTCCTGCTCGTCAGTAATTTTAAAAAAACTAAATGGATGCGATGTCATTCTGTCGCCTCTCTGTAGATTCCTCCGTTTCAGTTCCAACGTGGCTTTGATCTCGGGGCGCACCTTAATACTAGCGATGCCACGAAGGCACCCCTGTTACCTTAGTGTAATAACAGGCCTATTGTTTGTAAAAAATGACCCTCGAAAGAGTAACCCATCCAAACACTTTTCCCAATCATATTTCTTCTCATTTATTGCTTACTAATACACAAATCCCTGAACACAATGTGCGATTTAGCATGGCCAGCTCACCTAACCTGCACATGTGGGATTTCGGGAGGACACCACAGCATAGTCACATAGACTTGGGGCGAACGTGCAAAGTGTCCACTGTCACCCGAGGAGTGAATAAAACCGCTGTGAGGCAGCATTGCTCACCACTGAGGTACCATGTAATCTTATGCAGTAAGTAAATTCAGTGAACGATACGAAAAAAAAGTTTCAAATGAACACTCTCCGACATTGTCAAAGCATGTCAATCTTACATTCAATACGAATAGGTGGATGGAAAACAATCAAAAACAAAATCCCGACAATTCATGAATAAAGTATAATTAAAAATTTAATTTGATCAAAGGTCATAACAATATTTAGACGAATTGCAATTTTTCATGACAAATGTAGGTAATTAGCTGTCAAATGTATAATTGGAAGTGGCATATATTTACTTAATGCCGAAGAAAGTGACTTGTTTTTCCCCTTGTTACACTGCAGAATAACTGTGTGTGTGTGTGTGTGTGTGTGTGTGTGTGTGTGTGTGTGTGTGTGCATTCGAAATGTTTGAATCAAGCTCTTTACAACAAAATAAATGATGACTTACGATCACTTCGCCTTGTCACCTTTAAAATCATAACATTCTCAAAGATTTTCCAGGAATTTACAACCAGAAGAACTAGTTAATTTCTTTTCATAGGAACCCAAAGAGAATAAGTAGCGGACACTGTGAAGTAGTGAGTCAATGCAAGAATTCAACTGAAGACAACATCCCTTCTTTCCAAAATGTTCAAAATTAAAAAAATCAAATTTTATTGCCATTGTTGAATGAAAGAATAGAGATGCTAATTCTTTTTCATTTGATTTTGTTGCATGAAACATCCGTAAGTCGTATTATGATTACAAACACAATAAATGTGAGCATTGAAGTCAAATATAACTAATTGAATTCAACCAAGTTTCAACAGGTAAAATAAAATTTGATATTTACAATGATTGAGAGATTGTGCACTGCAGTATCTTTACAGTGATTCATGTACTGTGCCACAAATCCACATTTGCGCCATCGACTAGATTGAATAATTATTATTTTTTATTAAAGAAATCAGCAACACTTGAATTATCAAAGTCTGTCAATGCATTCAAGAATAATGAAAAATCCCTTTTTGCAAGTGATTGAGCAATGTCTGGAAATGAACTGGAATTAATTCAGTGAAAAGTAATTATATTTGCCTAAATTTTAAGGCTGACATTACCGTGATCATTCAAATGAGCAAACATCAGATATTTGCAATGACTTTGGATGGGAATTCATTGGTTTCTTTGTGGGGTATGTGACCAGAAAAATAAAGGCATTTTCATACTGTAATATTAGTACTCAGAAATAATGGATTAATTGAAAATGTGAATCTCACTATACTTGTTCAAAAGACTTTTTTTATAACTAATTGTGCCATTATTATAATGGCAATGACTTGATAATGAATGCTGTTTTGAAGAATTAAAATGATTCAATATTTCAAAAGCACTTCGCTGTGATGTTGATTGGATATTAATTAAGATCAGTAAACTGAGGAATAAAACATAGTACCTAGCTTTATGGATTGAAGAAAAATGAGCCATTCTGTTATTATTGAGCGAAATCCTTCTTTTTTCAGTAAAAAATGTACGTAATACAAGAATTGTGAATTTCCATACACCGGATTCCTTGAAGAGATATGTTTCATCAACTTATATGATCAATATTATGATCAATGTTTAAAGATTTGTGTCAGGATTAAGAAGAAAATTCGTAAGTCATGAAAGTGAGCTTGAAACTGAACAATGTAGTCAATGACATGTGGCGCATATGCGATTTTAATAATATTGTCATTTTTGGACAATGATGAAAAATGTTGGAATAGAAATGCCAAAAAAGTCAACATGGTCAAAGCAGTTCTTTTCTTACAATGAAATGAAAACAATATTCATTTTGTAGCACGCATGATTTGAAATAGCACTTTTTTTAATGTGACATATACTGTGAAGACTAACCCTTTTGCAAAAATGTCGGAACTTCACAAATTTAAAATGCAGTATTTGTTCAATTTGTAATAAAAATGATTATAATTTGAATTGTCTCTTGTACACACACAATAAAAAAGGAGCTTAAAGATTGTGAGATTGACAAAAATTGCTTCCCAACGTTATTGAAGTATAGTCAATATCTGTGATAAAGTAGAATTATTGGTTTAAACAATATAAATCAACATTAACGACTGAACTGAAATATAACACATCAATTGCATTAACTACATAGAATAGTAAATAAATGCTTACTGTTTTCATTTGTCCCACGAACAATAAGATACTTACTCAGGTTATTCCACTGAATAGTAATCGGCTGAATATCTTTGTGTCGCTTTATGTGCACTGTTTTGTGTGAACATTGATTTCAATAAACTTAGATATTTACATGAATTAGGAACTGACTGATAACTGGGTGTGAAAGATCTTATTGAAGATTAGACAATTTTTAGGATTCACTAGGTTTACTGAACAAAACACTGTTAAGTCATCATGCAATAAAATGGATTAGAGAGAAATATGAAAATTCAATATGAAATGGAAGCACTCGGATATTTTCACAACATTTCAATCTTACATTCAATATAAATAGATGAATGGAAAACTGAAATCAAATTTCAGACAACTCATAAACAGATCAATAACTAAAAATTGATATATAGTAGGAAGTGGCATTTGTTTATTTAACTGAAGAAGAACTTGATTTTTTCCTCATATTTATAGCTTTGAAGCATCAAGTTCTATGTGCAGTCTGAATTCAGCTCTTCAGAACAAAAGAAAATCAAGGAATATCTATACTTTGCATATTTCATCTTTGTGAGTGCAGCATTATCAAATATTTTGCAAAGAATATTGATTGAGTGGAATTAGATACATTCTGTTATTCGCAGACTGAAGAAAATATATAGCAGATACTGTGATTATTGGAATGTACAACAAATGAAAACATATCTAATGTTGAATTGAAAGGCAATTTCATTCGATTCTTAGATATTTTCTAATCAGCACTCAGAGCTGCTCTGGCACAGCTCTGTGCAAGATCGAATTGAAATTGTATCCTCTGGTCTGGTAACAGAGACACGATCAGAGTTGCACAAGATTCCTTCATAACATTCCCAACCAGGCTGGGCAGGGCTGAAAACTAATCAGATGTTTATTGTGATAATTGGATTGGAATTAAATGGTTGGATACTGTGTGTAATCTACTGAAAATTCAGTAGTAATTTACAATAATGATGGGAGTTAACAAATGTCTTAATTAAACATGATTTTTATGATCACTTGTGGAATGATAGCTTGACAGGATTGTGTAATTAGTGTGCATTATAGACAAAAAATGAATTTAATTATTCTATATGGTCAGAAGTTTCTCATTTTCTGAAATGCAAATTAAAATGTTTTGGTTCTACACGTAAATTGGAACAAAATGATGAATTGGTCAATCAATGTACCTATTCAGCTGAAGACAACTTTTCTTCTTTCTGAAAATGTATGATTTCTAAGAAGTCACCATTTCCTGTGATTATTTCATGAAATATGATAGATGCCAACCCTTTTTTGTATGCTTCAAAAAATTCATGGGGATTTGAATGATTTTGCACATCAAAAATATTCAATTGTTATTGTGATTAAAAACACAATAAATGTTAACATTGCAGTGATTTCCAATCAAATCAATGCAAAAGTGTTTCCAAGTTTGAAATGAAAAGCAATATTCAGAGTGATTGAGAGATTGTACATTGCAATGTCCTTGCATTAGTTATTATATGGAAACATAGTTTCACAATTACACCCCTTACCGAATTGAACAATTATTAGGTATTGGCAACAAATCGATTTGAAAACTTTTATTAATGAATTTAAGAATGATGAGGTATCTCCTCTTCCGATTGTACTGAGTAATGTTCTGAAACGAAGGGAAATATTGCAGTGTAAATTAACTGGTGTTCTCTGAATTCCAATGGCTGAGAAGACTGTGATCTTTCAAATGAGCAAAAGTCAGATATTTACAAATGATGTTGCAATGGCAATTATTGCTCTTTTGTGGGTATATTGGCCTGATCGATAAGGTTTTAATATTGTAGCACTCACACTAAGAAATATGGAAGGTATTAAAAGCAAATTGTTCTTATTATAAAGCATCCCTACACCAGCACATCAAAAAGGATTTCAGCATTAAAATAAAAATCAACATTCGCTACCATTAGGAAACAGTACCATGCAATATGTTTACGTCACTGAGACTTATTTCCACACTTTAGGCCGATTATACCGGATTTGATCAATGATTAAATATTAGATATAAGTAAAAAGTCGTGTTAAAACTGGTCACTGTAAACATAAAATGATTAGAAATGTCATATTGTTGTCTGTTACATGTAGAATTGAACATTAATTATTGGAGTCTAAAACAATCAGGCGTATCTTCATTTGTAAGACCGAATATTAATCCAATGATTTCTGTGAACATTCAAATTAGAAGATATCAGATATTTCCTGTCAGTGTTGGATGAGGAATCATTGCTTGTTTTGTGGTTGTGTTGACCTGGCATAAAAGATCAATTTTTCTTTGTAAAATTGGCACTACGAAATAGTGACTTAAATTGAAACATGAATCTCACGATATTTGTTACCATATCTAAACTGAATTACTGTGTGATTGTTGAACTAATAATGAATTGGTAATCTATTGTAGAACACTGACACATTAAGTCATTCAATATTTCCAACGGATATTGCTGTGATATTGATTACATAATAATTAGTATCAGTGAACTGAGCATTAGAATGCTGGCATGATGTTTTGTAAAATACATTAGCTATGCATTCATTATTGATCATTCAACATTCTCAGATATTCCTGCAATCTTAACTTGCTGACTCAGCTTTTCTTCTGTAGAAATACAATATATAATCCATGCAAATTTTCTTGTCATCAATATTCAGACATTTGTGTCAGCATTACAAAGAAAATAAATAGACAAGGAACATGGGTATCATAGCAAAAAACAGTCAGCAGCATTTACAGAGGAAATTTTTAAACATTGTCTCTGACTAAATTCATGAAAAAGTTTAATGGGGATTTGTTACAATGTGCTGAGCCGCAATTACATTTTTATCATGATGACTGGGGAACCCTATCAGAAAACTCGCCTATTTTTAGGAATTCCTTTATCTCAAAACTTGCTACTTTCAGCATCCTTCGTCGTAAACAATGAAGTGTGATTATTGGGGTGGGAAAGATGTAGTGTGTAAATTATAAGAAGGTATCTTGTATATATTTGAGATGTTGTGAAAGCGTGATGTTTGCTGTGGCTATTCATCTTGAGAACAATACAATACTGACAAAAGGTTTTGCACTGAACAGTAGTTAGGTGGCCTTGAATACTATCGTGTGGCTTTATGTGCAGTGATTACTTTTATTTCAAGAGCTTTGAGATATTTTCCATGATTTGTAAAATGATTAATAATTTTGTGACAAACGTCCACATGTGGTTATGAGCTGGATTTAAAGAATCCAATGTGTTGGTGTGAAAACCCTTCATTGTTGACATTTGCAAGAGAGTTGTATAATGCTCAGGCACTGGCTGGAAGTCAAGGTGTAAGAAAATCTGAATCATCCTGGAGCAGATTGATTCGATCTGCTGTTTGACTTAGTTTAACGAATTTTGTATTTTTCCCGATTTCTCTGCCTGTAGGTGAATTTAGAACGTCCAATTTCAGTCCAAGGGTCACTTCACATCACTGGAGAGTTAAAATATAATTCACATATTGTGATAACAATGAATTTTCAATTAAAGTCTGTGTTTTAACAAACAAAACGATTTGATGTTTTCAGGGAATTTACACTGACATCGATTAGATATTTATTAAGATAGATAAACTGAGAATTATAATCTAGTTGCAGGAATGTTAAGTTGTTAAACCACAGACTTAGGAGTGATTTTTTTTGAGTGATTTGGAGGCGCCAGTGTTGGACTGGGCTGTACAAAGTTAAAAATCAAACACCACCACGGCTATCGTCCAACAGGATTATTTTGCTGAACTAGCTCTCAGAGCACTGCTCCATCATCAGGCGGAAGCTTGTGCTTCCAAATAAACCTGTTGGACTATAGCCTGATGTTGAGTAATTTTTAACTTTTTTTTTAGAGGAATGTTTTCTTTTATTCAAATATACAGGCTGTTGAAGAATTCTATCTAGCCTTCTGTGATTTTCTTTTAGAGACAACTCATGTGTAATTCATACAATTTTCACTGAAATCAGTATTTCAAATTTCCATCAGATTTAAGATGAAAATGAGTACCAATTAATGAGTACTTCCACGAATGGAAAATGCAATAAATTCAATTTACAGAGGCAAGATTCAAGTTCGATCTGAATAAGCAAATACACATTTTGAATGGAAAATATCTGAAAACGTTTACATTTAAATTTGAACGAAGTCAAATTACTTCTTTTTGAAATACATGTCCTGAAAACCTGTTTGAAAAATATGAACAAATCAGGACTTTCAACATGTCTTGCTGTCAGTGTCTTCGGCCAATTGTCATAAAGAATAAATACCACTTTCAGCAACAAGTATGTGTAATTACTGAATTGAAAAGGAAGGTGATAGCTCTTGTATTTATTCGCAAAATGATAACCAGATGCTTACTGTGATTATTGCACTCAGTAACAATAAGATCAAGATCAATGGCTGTTAGAATCATTGGCCCCTCGTAATGAAGAATAGACACTGCTTTAGCAACAAGTATCATGGATAATTACTGAACAGAAATTTCAGAGACACCCATTGTATTTATTGGAGGGAATGATGACCAGATGCTTACTGTGGTGATTCATCTCAGGAACAAGAAGACAATTACTCAGATTATTTCCTGAACAGTAATTAGATGGTCATGAACACCATTGTGTAGCTTTATGTATCGTGCTTTGTGTGAGTATTGATTTCAATAACATTGTGATAGTATACAAGTGTGCAGCTGAGGTGAGTTGGCCATGCTAAATTGCCTATAATGTTCACGGATATTTCGGTTATGTATATTAGTTTTTGTTAGAGTGGTGATGGAAAAGCACAGCAATGCATGCAGCATCAGAGGAACAGTAAAATCGACGTTTTGTGCAAAAGCCCTTCATTAGGAATGCAGCCTGTATTCCTGATGAAGGGCTTTTGCACAAAACATCGATTTTAATGTTCCTCGGATGTTGCCTGAACTGATGTGCTTTTCCAGCACCACTCTAATCTAAACTCTGGTTTCTAGTATCTGCAGTCATTGTTTTTACATCGGTTAGGGTATTATCAGGGGAAATGTCGAGTAATAGAGCAAGGGAGTGTCTGGTTGGGTTAATCTTTGGATGGTCAGTGTGGACTGTTGGGCCAAATGGCCTGTTTCAACACTGTAAGGATTCTATGATTCTATGATTTTGGATTAAATTAATAAGTGAGTGCTAAAGATACTACTTAAAGACAACAAAATCTTTAAGTTTAGCAAAGTGCATTGAAGCCATCATGCATGAAGTGAGATAAGTGAGAGAGAGAGAGAGAGAGAGAGACAAATTAAATGTTCAAATGAAAACACGCTAATAGTTTCACAGCATACCAATCTTACATTCAATATGAAAAGGTGAATGGAAAATAAAATAAAATCCTGACAATTCATGAATGACTAATAATTAGAACTTTAATTTGATCAATGCACATACCAGTATTTAGATGAATTGCAATGTTTAGTTACAAATGTCGGTGATCAGCTGACCAATGAATAACATGAAGTTGCATTTGGTTATGTTGCTGAAGAGGAATTTCGACTGTTAATATTTTCCTCTTTATAATACCGGAGAATAAGGGTTTATGTGCTTGAAACGTTTGAACTCCACAAGGAGACTTCATAATGTTCCCATTCGGAAGGGCAGGACCATAGTCACATGCTTACGGTGGCAACTCAAATGAAAATTAATCAAATGTTTCTTGTAATTATTTGAATGGGAATTAATTACGCATTTCCTGTGTGTAATGAACTGACAAATCGAATTAGTAATTTACAGTAATAATGTAACAAATCAATAACGAATTTAATTAAATATGAATCGCGTGATTATTCATGATAAGAAAAAAACCTAATCATTTGATCACTGTACATTAATGAACGAAACTCAATCTATAAAATATTTCAATATGTCCAATGCAGTTTGTCACAAAATGAAAAGAAAATGAATTTGCATTTGCAACATAAATGATTAGTAAAATAAATGAATTAGTCACTCGATGCGGCTACTTGTCTGAAGACAACTTCCCTTCTTTCCAGAAATGTTCAACTTCCCAAAGTTTAAAATGTACTGTGATTATTTCATGAAACAATAAAGAGATGTTAGTTCCTTTTGCTGTACTTCAAACAGTCACAAGAATTTTAAATGATTTTGTTCCATGAAAAGTGATTAACTTGTATTGTGTTTATAAATACAGTAAACGTTAACATTGAAGTTAAACATAATTATATCAATTCAACTGTTCCCACGGTTAAAATAAAAATTGATATTCACAATGCCCACTGCAAAATCTTTACTTTATTTAATTTAGATTAGATTACTGACAGTGTGGAAACAGGCCCTTCGGCCCAACAGTCCACACTGCCCCACCGAAGCGCAACCCAGCCATACCCCTACCCCGACCCCGACATTTACCCCTTACCTAATACTACGGGCAATTTAGCTTGGCCAATTCACCTAACCTGCACATCTTTGGACTGTGGGAGGAAAGCGGAGCACCCAGAGGAAACACACGCAGACACGGGGAGAATGTGCAAACCCCACACAGTCAGTCGCCTGAGGCGGGAATTGAAGCCAGGTCTCTGGCACTGTGAGGCAGCAGTGCTAACCACTGCGCCACCGTGCCCCATTTATGAGCCATAAATTTGTAGCCATAGCCTGAACTATATTGAGCAATTATTAGATCATAGCAACAATTGAATTGTCAAAATTATATCATTTAATTTAAGAATACTGAGAATTAGGGCCGACAGCCCGCCCCTCTTCCGCGGTTACGTTTGGCCCCGGGTGTCCTTTGAGAAGGAGCACGCGGTGTCCACCAACACCCTGCAGTTGTTCAGGGAGAGGTGGGAGCCACGGGGAGTGGAGTGCATTATTTCCATCTCCAACTTTATTTTAATTTAGTCCCTACCATCCTCTTCACTGTTTTGATCACACAGCACTGCCCTTTGATGTGAAGGGCAGTGTTTGTCACTGGCCACTCCAGTGTTTTCCTATCTCCCTGGTGGTGGAATTTGAATAAAGAGTCGTGCACCTTGTGGCTCTCACTGTGTCTCACACCGACACGCAAACACCATGGTTGCTGGGGAAAAATAAGCAGTACCGCAGTTAGGCGGTAGTGTGGGGTTTTTCAAAAAATATATATAACCAGGAGATTGCTGTTTGATGAGAAGGGCAGTGCTTGTCACTGGCCACTCGGGTATTAAAAAAAAGAATACTGAGAAATCTCAGTTGATTATTTAACTGAGTAATGTGGAGAAACGACCAGGAATTGTTCTGATGAAAATCATTGCAGTTCTCTGAATGCTTCACCTGAGACTACCACGATCATTCAAATGAGCAATCATCAGATATTTACAATGAGGAATCGAATGGGAAATCATTGGTTCCATTATGGGATCGTTCACCTGAAAAGTAAATTGATTTTTATATTGTAGTGTTCGTACTCAGAAACAATTGATGCAATTAAAATGCGAATCACGCTATATTTGTTACAATGACTAACTCCAATAACTGTGCAATTATTGTCATGGCAGTGAGTGGAAAATTACGTTGAATCAATTTTTTTTTAAAGCACTTTGTTGTGATGATGATTGGATATTCATTAAGATTGGTAAACTGAGAAATATAATATTGTAGCGAGCTTTATGATTCAGAAAAATGAGCCATTCAGTGATTATTCAGCAGAATTGCTTTTGGTTCAAAAATGCAGGATTACAAGAATTACATGTTTCCATCCATTGGTTTGCTTATTGAGACGTAGCTTTAATTTACAACTTTTTGTTCATGAACAATGTTTCGACATTCATGTCAGACGTAGGAAGTAAATAACTAGATAGTGAAAGTGCACATTGTAGTGAACATAAGATACAGGGATCTTCCATAATTTTCTGATTATTGTACATCGATAAACAAGTTGGTAGTAAAAAATAATTAGAAATCAAAGCAGTTTTTTTTTTCTTATAACAAATTGAAATAAATCCTTGTGCATTGCACATGGTTTGAAAACACATCAGTCACCAAAACACCAGTCAGAAATAAAATCAAGGTCATAATAAGCATCGGTTCAAGATAATAAGACACTTATGAAGAGTAATCTGCTCAACAGTAATTAGAGGACCTTGAACATCTTCATGTCGTTCTTGCAGAGAAAACTCTTTCATTATTCATAAAGAGTTAATGTCGTAAATATTTTGACAAATGTATCAGAACTAGGAAGAAACTGAAAAGCAATTCACATGATTATTTTCGTGAAAGAAATTCAAAATAAGTTAAATTTACAGGGCCACTTTTCAGTATTTTCACTGGATAAGCGAATAAAGGTTTTTAATGCGCAAAATCAACATGTTTTCACCTGCAGTTGTACTAAACCGAAATTAAGTTATTTTATTTTGCAATAATTCAACTGGAACCCTGATTGGCAAGCTGCTACAAATGTTGACGTGAGCATCCTCGGTCATTTGTAATAAAGAATGTTTACTGGTTTTAGCTAAATATTTTGTGTGCAATTACTGAACCAAAATGTCATAAATCAAATGCATTTATTGGATGGAACTGGTCACCAAATGTTTATTGTGGCTCTTGTTCTCAGTAAAGATTAGAGACTTACTCCGGTTTTTCTCATGAGCAGTAATTAGATGACCAGGAAGACATTTGTGTGGCTGTATGTGCCCTGTTGTGTGAGCATTGATTTCACGTACATTGAGATATTTTACTAATATCGGAAGGGATTAATAATCGCGTGTTAAAGTACTTAATTAAAGTCATATTTTCTTTTTAAAAATTATGGGAATTCCTTTGCGAAACAATGATTTAGAGATGCTGGAGTTGGAGTGGGGCGAGCAAAGTTAAAAATTACCCCATGACAACAGGTTATAGTCAAACAGGTTTATTGGGAAGCCCTAACTTTCAAGGTGCTGCCTCTTCATCAGGCGATCTTCATCTTTTCATCTGCTCGGACTAGAGAATAAGGATTGGTGTACGTGAGGTGTTGAAATGCACAAAAATGATGTGTTAAATGTTTATTGAAACTCTTCTGCATCATTAAGTTCACAGAATAAACAAAATTTGAGCATTCTTGAGCTGACTGGAAGTAAAATTCTGTTGCCCACCATATGAATAATACCCGAATGTATTTTAATTAAACGAAATGAAATCCATTACTTAGATACTTTAAAATTTTAAAAACTGCAGTGTCCTCAAATTTAAAATTTGGATATAATGTAATATGATACATAATGTTATTAATGACCTGAGGATAATAAATTGCAGATTGAGAGATTATTGGTATGAACAACAGACAGAAGCAGATCCAAACTGGATTGAAAATCAATTCAAACTCTGCCTAGATATTTCCTAATCACCATTCCAAGCTGCACTGGCACATCTCTGTTGGAGAAGGGAACTGACCCACACCTCCTAGTCTCATAAGAGTGACACTACTAAAGCTCCACAAGTGTCTTTCATTATGTTCCTAACAAGGAAGAGTGGGATTATAATCAATTGTGATTACTCAAATGAAAACTAATCAATTTTCATTCCGATAATTGGGCTGGGAATTAATTGCACTCTTTCTGTGTGTAATGGACTGAGAATGAAATAGTAATTCCCAATAATGATGGTACTAAGCATATATGCTCTTACTTAAAAATTAAAATCATGACAATTGAAAGAAAGATAAATACACATATCATGCACTTATTGTAAATTCATGAAAAATATGACTGCGGAATGTGTTTAAAGCCGTTTTTCTTATCATGAAAAGATAGCTAGAATGCTTAGCAGCAGGATGTAATCGCAAAAGAAATCATTCAATGTGACTATTCTGCTGCAGGCAGCTCCCCTTCCTTATATAAATGTATAACTTCCAACAATTCAAAATTTACTCTGATAAAGAAAAGAATACACGCATGTAAATTCTTTTTTCTTGTTGACAAAAGATCACAAATTTGAATTTTTTTAGCTTTAAAATATTTAACTATTACTGTGATCAGAAATACAATAAATCTTCATGTTGAAGAAAAATATAATCAAATCAAATCAAATCAAAATAAATATCGATATTCACAATAATTGGGAGAGTGAACACAACAATATCTTTCCATCAGTTAATGTACTGAGCCATAATTCCACAGTTATACCCCTTACTGGAAGGATCAATTATTAGATATTAGCAATAACTAAATTTTTAATATGCTGTCAGTGAACTGAATATTAATGAGAAATCTCACATTGCTGTTTGAACGAGCAATTTGTCAAAATAAACAGTAATTATTAGTTAAATGTCTTAGATGTCTCTTAATCAATGAGGCTGTGATTACTTTGATTGTTGAAACGAGGAGCATTCAGATATTTATAATGAGCTTTGGACGGAAATCACTGCTTTTTGGTGCAGAGCTGAAAGATTTTGTTATTGTAGTGTTGGCAGTAAGAATTAATGGATTAAATTATGAGGTGCATCTCACCTTACTGAATATTTTCAAGTTTTCTAACAGGTTTCTGGTCCAATCTTCAGTTTAACAAGGGTCATTTTGCGACAGCACATCAGTAACTGCAAAAAATTTTGGAAACATCTCCAACAAAGTTATTAATCTGATAATTCAGAACAAATATCAAAAAAACTCTGCAAATTTAATTGACTATATTTTTAGATTGAAGTCAAGTTCGTTCTCTACTTATTTCCTTCCTATTTCTGACACCAGTGGCTAAATATTGATTAGATTAAATTTCATATGAGTTAGACGTTAACTTTCTCTCACAGATCTGTGCAGCACAGGAATTGGTCATTTGGCCCATAATGTTGTGCTGAACATAATGCAAAAGAAAATCATCCCTTTTGCCGGTTCTTGGTCCATATCCTTCCAAATTATCGAAATGAACATTAAAGAGCCTTAATGTATCTGCCTCCACCACCATCCATGGAAGTTCATTCCAGACATCTACCACTCCCTGTGTGAAAACAAATTGCCCGTTACACGCCCCTTGAACTTTCCCCCTTACCTTAAACGCATGTCACATAGTTTTTGATGCTTCAACTCTGGGAAAAACTTTCTGACCATCAACCCTATCTACGTATCTCAGTCTTCCCCCAGTCTCCGCCACTCCACAAAAAAGCAATCTGAGTTTTTTTTATCGCCTCTCCAAATCCAGGCAGCATCCTGGTAAACGCCCTCTTTACCCTCTCCAAAGCATCCATACCCTTCCTAGAACATGGCGAACAAAAGTGAACACAACACTTTAAGTATGCCTTAACCAAAGTCTTATAAAGTTACAACATGGCTTCCTGACATTTGTAACCAGTTCCCTGACCATACCATTTGCATTCCTAACCACCTGGTCACTTTCAGGGAAATGGTCTTGAACGCCAAGAACCCTTTGAATAATAAAGCTTTTAAGGTCCTGCCATTAACTATCTACTTTTCCTTAACATTTGAGCTTCCAAAGTGAAATACCTCACACTTGTATGGATTAACCTTCACCTTTAATTACTCTGCCCATCGCTGCAATTTATCTTTTTCCTGCTGCATTATTTGACAACCCTCTACATTGTCCCCAACTGCACTGAATGCTATATCATCTGCAAACATATTAACTCCCCCAGTTAGATTTTAATCCATTTCACTTCTATATATTTGTATCACAAACAGAAGGGTCCCAGTACAGATCCCTGTGGAAAAAAGACAGATAATGAGGGAAATGCAAAATTCTTGAAGAAATGATGTTTTTTTCAATGACAGAACAACTCTGATGAATAATCTTCTCAGGTGTGATTTTTGTTTTTAAATTAACCCAATGTTTTAATTCTCAGTTCACTGATTTTAATGAATATCCAGTACAAACTGCTTTGATAATATTGAATCATTTTAAGTGTTGAGTTCTAACATTAATTATTAATTAATTGTTATTTCAATTCACACACCATCATGAGATTCACATTTTAGTTGAATCCATTATTTCTTAGTGCCAGTATCATAATGAAATATTAACATTCTTTTCAGGTCAACACACCTGCAATCACCCAAAGTTTTCTCATCCAACAATCATTCTAACTATCTCGTTCTCTTTCATTTGAATTCTCATATTAATGGAAGGATCATTAAACAGTCTTATCAATTAAGAGATGGCTTACTATTTTTCACATAAATATTTATTTTTTTCCAACATATTGCACAATTACATTGCAATAAGAGTTTTCTCATCATTCTTAAATTTGTTCTCAGCCATTTTAAAACTAATTATGCTCAATATCTCACTGGCAAACAGTGTTGAAATCCAATATCTCCATCTGTCGATGTGGAGTTATGGCTCAATACATCAACTGACGTAAACAATATTTCACTCTGCAATCTCTTAATCTTAGCAAAAATAATTTTAAGTGTTTACGCTTAGCTGGATTGAATTGGTTGTGAGCAAAAATGCAGTCTGAAGAAAGGTCACTGGCCCAAAAGTATTTACACTGATTTCTCCCCACAGATGCTGCCAGACCTGCTGAGTTATTTTCCAGCAATTACTGATTTTGCTTGTGATTTCCAGTATCCACAGTTTTGTTTACATTCTTGTATTGATTGTATTTCACTTCAAATCTAATATTTCTATATATCTGATTATTACAATAAGAGCTAAATATTTTTCATGTTAAACATTATTTAAATTTTCCGAGTTTCTTGTCTAAATAAACCAGAATTAACAAATGTTTGCTCTATGCTTTAACAATAAATCTTGAATTCTTAGCAATCACAATTTTTTGAAAATGAGGAAAGTTGTCTTTCGCTGAGTAGTCACATTGAAAGACTAATGCTTTATTTCCATTTCATGTGCATTACAAAGCGTGTTAATTTTTATTTATGCAGATGAATAACTGCTTCAAACATATTGACTTACTTGATTAGCATGAGATCTATGTTTAGTTAAGATGATTGTTGCTTCGTTCCTTCATTGTTAGAAATAGCTAATTGTGGGTGGCACGGTGGCACAGTGGTTAGCACTGCTGCCTCACAGCGTTCAATTCCCGCCTCAGGCGACTGACTGTGTGGAGTTTGCATGTTCTCCCTGTGTTTGCGTGGGTTTCTTTCGGGTGCTCCGGTTTCCGTCCACAGTCAGGTGAATTGGCCATGCTAAATTGCCTGTAGTGTTGGATAAGGGGTAGATGGGTGCGGTTGTGCTTCGGCCGGGTGCTGTGGACTTGTTGGGCCGTAGGGCCTGTTTCCACACTGTAAGTAATCTAACTAATTCTTTTATCGATCCATTTCACTCTGGAACTGTCTAATGCAATCCTAGTCCAATTATAACAATAAATATCTCAGTAGTTTTCCCTGTGAATAAACACATTAAGCATGTGATTATAGTCCTGCCCTTCCTGCAAGGGAATATTATGGAGGACTCCGGTAATGTCTGTACTCGTAGACCAGGGGGCATGGGTTCAATTCCCACCTTGAACAGAGATGTGTCGTAACACCTCAGAGTTGATTAGAAAATATCTAAGTGTCGATTGAACTGCTTTTCAACCAACATTGTCTCAACTTGTAACTGTTGTTCATTATAATGATCACAACATCTGGAATTTATTTGCTTCACATCACTGATTAAAGTATGAATGTTATTACGCTGCTTCTAAATACCTCGCAACTTTTAGTAACTTTGCAGTCTTAAAGATTCTACGGTGTAAATAATATTTAAGGTGAGGGGGAAAGATTTAAAAGGGGTCTGAGGGGCAACTTTTCCACACAGTGTGTTTCACAGATTAGGCTGGTACAATTACAACATCTAAAAGACTTTTGGATAGTTTATTGGATAGAAAACGTCCAAAGGGTTATGGGACAAACACAGGGAAATGGGACTAGTTTAGTGTTGGAAACCGGGCCAGAGTGCCAAGTAAGGCTGAATGACCTGTTTCCATGCTGTATCAGTCTAGCATTCTACAACTCAAACTTTACTGTGATTGGTAAAGGAAAGAACAAACGGGTGATAATTCTCCAGTGGTACTAAATTCCTTCATCCCTGTAAACCCCGACAATCCTGTCTATCCCTGTAAGCTCCTCCTACCAATACCACCCTCCAGGTCAATATATTTGCCTTTACCCTCTCCATCCATCCCTGGGTAAATTTCTCCAGCTCCTCCAACCCTTCCTTATCCGTGAAAAATTATTCAGTCTATTGAGTTGTCCAGATCTATGTAATCCCTTCCAGACCTGAAATACCTCCCTGTCTTTGGAACGATGTCTGGCTCCTACCTGAGAATCTCACTATCTGTGAAATCTCACAAGGAATCCTGACCTTAGGAACCTCCTCCACCAGTTAACATCCTCCATGGCTGTGGATACCATCAAGTTCTACCGTCCCTATCATGGAATTTGTTTTCTACCATTATAATGATGCCAATAAACTCTTCCTCTCTCAACTAGACTCAATCTCTGTAAACTCTAATAGTCCCTACTCCCCTCGCTGTGCATGTAATCTCCTTCCGTCACTACAATTTTTTAAATGTGCACCCCTTATCACTACACTATTTATTTTTGTTACCTTCATGAATTGCCTTAATTGTCACTGTGACTCTCACCATGTTCCATCCATACATTCTTATGTTTCTCTGAAGAGTCCTCCTTATTTTTAAAACCCTCCCTCTCTCTGTCACCTGTTCCAGCCCACAACTCTCCCTATCTCTGGAGAAACTATACAGTTAAAGCTGCTCCAATAACCTCAAATCCTCCTGATCTTTTTAACTCCCTTTAGTTGTGAAACTTTCCCCATCTCTGTAACATACTATCCTACAGGGTTGAAAGCCCTCCCTATATTTCTATGCTCCTCCAATCCCTACAACTGTCCGAGTCTTTGTAACTTTGTCCTGCACCTTGAAACCTCCTGGTTGCTGAACCCTCTTCAGGCACTGCACTTTCTCTATTTCTGTTACTTTCCCCTGCTCTTAGAAATCCCCCGTGTCTGTATGATCCCCTGCAGTCTCTGCAGTGCTCCCTATTTCTAACCACCAACTGCTTCCACAAGCCTTCCTACATCTTTTACCACTTCCAGTCCCTTCAGCACCTTCTATAGTTGAAAACTCGCCATTTTCCAAGGCTACTCCACTTCGTACAATGGCTGTCAGTATCTGAAGCCCACACTCTCTCTAATCTGCAAGTCTCTCGAAAATCCGTTAACATGTGCTGCCACCACTGCTGTCTGTACCTTTCTTCGCTCCTCCAGTCCCATTAGGCTTCCCATTATTGCATTAACTGAAGCCAGTGTATCTTAGTACTGTCCTAAAAGTTTTCAAGTCTTTGCTAACTGCTTCAGCCCCGCGACTATCTCCATAAACATCTCCAGCCCTTAAAGCCCTCCCTATCCGTGTAACCTCTTCCAGTCCTGACAACACCCCAATCTATGGAGCCCCTTTAATCTTCACTTGTTGGGTAATCTCTTGAAGTCCCTGCAGATTTCCCGATCTTAGCACCAACCCCAATCTTTGTGACTCTCCAGTTCCCATAAGATTCACATTCAATGTCAGCTCATCCAATCCCTAAATCCATCTGTAACCTCCTTATCCTTCTCCAATTCTTCGATCTTAATCTATTTAAAACTCCCCCTCCTCCCCCAACCCTCCTGACCATAGGAATCTCTTTCAGTTTGTGCAATCCTTCCCATTTGTGTAACTCTCTCCAACCCAGTAACCTGGCATTCTCCATTGCCTTCATATCTATGCAGCCTTCAGAATCTGGAAGCCTTCTTATAACAGTAAATGTCTTCCGTCACTACAAAGTTCCATATCTCTGTTAGTATATATAATACACTTCTCCCTGAAACACCCCCTGTCAGTGCCTCTCAGACTGCCTGCCTCTCCCTACATCCATCCCTATCCCTATCTCCAGAATCTAATCCAGCTCCATCTATCTCTGCAAATTCCTCCAATCCCCAAACCCGTTTATCCCACTGAATTTCTTGACCAGATGTAACTTTGTTTAACTCTAACATCATCGAGCCCCTGGAAGCCTCCCTATCTCTCTAACCTCTACCCATCTGTTCAACCCCCCCCCCCCCCCCCGCCCAATTCCGGAGGAATGACTCCCTGCATTCGCCATAAGGCAGCTAGAATGACAGTGAACAGATATGATGGAACTGGAACCGTCATTCCGGAGATAAAGCTACGGATGTCCATTGCTGGGAAGTGTATATTGAAAGATTGTTGGGATCAAGGCAGGACAGGCAAAAAGCCACCAATTGTGAAGAAAGGATGAGTTTAATGCATTAATAAGATAGTCATGTGGATCAGAAGATCAAAATTTGGAGTGTATTTGGGTGGAGTTGAGAAACAACAAGCAGCAGCTACCGTTAGCTGGAATTCTTTTGTAGGCACCAGGCCGTGATGGGAATGTCAATATAGTTATGGTCAGGACACTGAATGTACTTGCATCAAGGGCAGGACAGGAACGGTGTGTGACAGTGGTCTCCATACCGACTGGATAACTAATGAGTATCAGGGCTGGAATGGATGGAATTCTGGATTGTATACGAGATGGTTTTCCATAACATCATATCAAGGAGCCATCAAATTGTCTATTGTAGATCAAATGCTGTGTAATAATAAATATCTAATAATCCCATTATAAAGCAGAGATCCGTAATGTTATAATGGAGATACTGAGTTGAGATGTAGGAGCGTAATTAGGCCATTTGGCCCATTGAATATTCTCTGCCCTTCAATCAGATCATGGCTTACCTGATGACCTTCTACTCTACTTTCCTGCCTTTTGCACAAAACCCTTGTTTCCCTGCTGCATTAAAGTCTAACCATCTCTGGAATAAATATTCTTAATGACCCAGCCTCGGCAGCCCCCTGAAGTCAGGAATTCCCACGGGGTCCCTACCCTCTGAATGAATATATTCCTCCTCATCTCCATCTTAAATGGGCGAGCCCTTGTTGGGATTTTCTGCCCCCTGGTTACAGATTCTCACACAATTGAAATTAAAAGTAGTGACAAATATAATTGCAGATGACATGAAAATTGGTTGAGTTGGGGTTAATGAGCAAGGAGATCCAAGGTTGCAGGAAGTTACAGATCAGTTGGAAAGATGTGCAGAGAAATGGTAAATTGAGATTAATCTGGACAAGTGTGAGATGATGCTGAAAAATGTGTTTCTGGAAAAGCGCAGCATGACAGGCAGCATCCAAGGAGCAGGAGAATCGACTTTTCGGGCATAAGCCCTGAAGAAGGTACCAAGCGAGGTAATAGAAACAGAAATGTGAGTAACGTTTTGAAGTGGCATTGAGGGAGAAGCATGAAAGGGCAGAGAATAGAGGGACATGGACCATGTACATAGAGATGGTATGAGTTGAGAGTAGCATCATGGTGAGCCGAAGGGCCTATTGCTGTGCTGCACTGTTCTATTTCCTATATTCCCAGTATTAAACCGATCAAAGCACTTCAGAATCTTGCATGTTTCATTCAGTTTCTCTCTCATTTTTCTCGACTTCAATGGGTTCATTCTCAATCTACTCCACATCTTCATATTATAAAATCCCTCCATTCCCAAACATCAGCCGAGTGAACCTTCTCTGGCCTGCCTCTGATACAAGAATGTCTTTCCTTCGGGCATTCACACTGTTCATAATATTGTAGGTGTAGTCTGACATGTACCTTGCATCCTTTTAGTAAGATCTCCCTATATTTAGCCTCCATTCCCTTTGTTATAAATGGCAGCATTTGATTTGCCTTCTCTATTACTTCATCACTGTGTAAGCTACATTTTTTCAGATTGATAAAGAAGAACTCCCACAACCCATGATGTTTCCAATCTAAAAACAAATACTGTTAGCCTGACAGTAAGTCAGGAGCATGCTGAAATGAGTGAAAAACGACATATCAACAAAAAATAACTGGACCCTGAGAAACACATTTTATAAAAGAGAATTTGTTTTTGAGCCTGTTGGATTTTATTTGTTGCCAGAATAGATAAGGGTGTTGTGGGGTTGGTGGGGGGGGGGGGGGGGAGGGGGGCGGTGATGGTACAGAGGATATGGTTTATTTGAATTTTCAGAAGCCATTGTGCAAGTTTCGATAAGGGCTAAAGGATAACTTGGTAGAGAATAGGGCCCCTTAAAGCTCAATAAGGTCGCCTATGTGTGGAACCAGAGGAGATGGTTGGGATCTTAAACAAAAATAAAAATTCTTGCCAGTATTTATTGTGGAGAAAGACATGGAAGGTCGGGAAATTGGGAAATAAATTGCGATGTCTTGGAAAGGATCCTCAAAAGAGAAGAGAAAGTGCAGGAATATTAAAAGAAGTAAAGGTAGATCAATCCTCAGTCGCTCATTAGGTAGATCCGAGAATATTGTGGGAAGCTCGGGAAGAGATTACAGTGTCTCTAACAGAGATATTTATATTATCAACAGACACAGTGAAGTGTCGAAAGACTGGGGGGTGGCTAATGCTGTTCCATCCCTTAAGTGTTGCAGTGAAATGCCAGGAAATTACAGCCCCGTGAGCCGAGTGATGGGGGAGGAGATTCTGAGAGAAAGGAGCTACATATATTTGGAAAGGAAAGGGCTGATTCGAGATAGTCAGCATTGCTTTGGTCTTGGAAAACTGTGTTTCACAAACCGGATTGACTCTTCGAGGAAGTGGCACAGAGATAGATGAGGGCAGAGCAGTCAATGTTGTCTCCATGGACTTCAGCAAAGCGTTTGCCAAGATTCCAAGGGATGTAGTCCATCTAGTCAAGAGGACGAACGACGCTTACATCAGGTTGAGGACGCTAGGATCGTTAGACCTCTATAGGGTTATATGGGGGCAGCATAATGGCTCAGTGGTAAGCACGGCTGCCTTCTAGCACCAGGGACCCGACTTCAATTCCAGTCCCGCGTGACTGTGTGGAGTTTACACATTCTCCCCATGTCTGCGTGGGGTTCCTCCAGGTGCTCCAGTTTCCATCCATCATCCAAAGATGTGCAGATTAGGTGAATCTTGGATGTGGTTGTGGAAGAATGGATTCGCAATTTTGCCAATGACATAGAGGTTGGTGGAATGGTGGATAGTGTGGAGGGCTGTTGTAGGTTGCAGCAGGATATTGTCAGGATGCGGAGCTGGGCTGACAAAATACAGATGGAGTTAAATCTGGAAAAGTGTGAAATGATTCATTTTGGAAGGTCGAACTTGAATGTAGAATATAGGGTTAAAGGCAGAATACTTGGTAGTGTTGTGGAATAGAGAGATCTTGGGTTGCACGTCCATTGATCCCTCAAAGTTGCCACCCAAACTGATAGGGCATTTAAGATGGAATATGTTGTGTTGCCTTTCAATTGCTGGGGGTTTGGGTTTTCGAGCTGTGAGGTTAAGCTGCAGCTCTACAGAGCCATGGTTAGACACCACTTGGAATATTGTGTTCAGTTCTGATCCCCTCATTACAGGAAGGCAGTGGAAGCTTTAGGGAGGGTAAATTGGAGATTTACCAGAACGCTGCAAGTGCTGGAGAGCATGTCTTAGGAATGAAGAAGGGTGAGGGGCGACAAGGTAGAGGTGAACAAGATGATGTGAGACATGGATAGAGTGAATAGTGAGAGACTTCGTTATACCATGGCATACATGGCTATTGGCCGTGGGCATAAATAATTTTAAGGTGATTGGTGGATGGCTAAGGAGAAATTTCAGAGATAGGTTCTTTACAAAGAGTGTTGCGTCTTTGGAATGCACTGCCAGCAGTGGTAGGAGAGTCAGATATATGAGGGACATTTAATCGACTCTTGGATAGGCACATGGATGGCAGTAAAATGAAGGGTATGTAGGTTACTTTGATGTTACAGACGGATAAAAGGTTGGCTTGGCATCATGGCCGAAGGGCCGTGTACTGTACTGTTCTGTGTTCTCCATTCCGTGTGGTAAACTGAGTCATAAGCCCAGAACATTGTAAAAGGATATAGCATTCCGGAGGAGCGAGGGAACTGGATACAAAGTTGGTTTGATGGTAGGAGACAGAGGGTGGCGGGACACATGTTGTTTTTCTGACTGGAGGCATGTGACCAGCGGTGCAATGGATGCACTGTTGTTTGTCATGTGTATAAATGGTTTGGATGGGGATATAGGTTTCCTGGTAAGTAGGTTTTTGAGTGACACTGAAATTGGTGGTAAAGTGGACAGTGAAGAAGTTTATTTATAAAACAACAGAATGGACAGAACTGCTGGGATAGTGGGCTGAAGAATAGCAGATGGAGTTTCATTAGATAAATGTGAAGTGTTCCATTTTGGTGAAACAAACCAGGGCGGGACTTGTACAGTTAATGTTCTGGCCCTGGGTAATGTTGTCAGTCAGTGACCCAGGGATGCAGGTACACAGTTCTTTGAGAGTGGCGACAGTGGCAGACAGGCTGGTGAAGCAGGAGTTTGGGAAGGTTACCTTCTTTGAGCAAAGCATTGAGAGTAGGATTTGGGATCTCATGTTGTGGCTGTACAAGACATTGGTGCAGCCTCTATAAAAGCATTGTTGATCAGTCAGAAGAACTCATCAGGTTCACTTAGCTCATTTAGGGAAGGACATCTGATATTCCAACCTAGTCTGGCCTACATGTGAATCCAGACCCTCAGCAATATGGCTGACTCAAATCTGCCCTCTGGGTAACTAGCAGTGGGGCAAACAATGCTGATCCAATCAGTGTCACCCTCATTCCATGAATGAATAAATAAAACGACATGTGTCTCTCCCTACCGCTGCAAACCTCTCCAGCTGCAGCAATCCGTATTGGATTTTTAACACCATTCAGGCCGGGACCACTCTCTGTAACACTCTCACCACCTCCAGCACCATCACCTCTCCCTGTTCATATCGTGTCATTAAAACCTGACAAAGATTCCGCTTCCAATTGCCGTCCACCCTGCTAGCAGACCCTTTTCAATCCCTTTATCACTTACTGCTTAAACTCTCTCTCATTTCAGGATTTTAATTACTTTGTGGTAATCATCTAAGCCTCATAATCTGATATGATCCATTTTGTGCTGAGTGACAAAATTCCCGGTGGGAATTTCTTGCTGAGGTTATGTCTGTTTCAATGGAATATCTTTTTGTTGAGTAATTTACACTGTTCCTTCAAATGTTTTCCACTGTTCATTTACAGACACATGTTTCAGTCTGTTTAGCCTGTTTACCTTGGTCAGTTCTCCTGTCAAACTCATGTAATTGGCCGTTTTTGTTTCTAGGTGTAGCTTGTCCTTTCTGTGATTCACTTTAAAACTTTACATTACTTTAAACTGCACTTTATCACAATTTCCCAGAGGATCTCTCCAGGTAACATTACTCATTCACTCAGTTTCATGACACAACGGTCACTCTCAGATAGTTACATCCCTAGCCAGTTGCACAATGTGTTATTCAAAGAAAGACTGAAAAAGATTCTACAATCTCCTCTTCCAATATCACTCTTGTCAGTCTGATTGTCAAGATTATATGAATATTGAAGTTTGACTAAATTATCACAATACCTTTATTAAAAATTCCAGTGAGTTCCTCTTTCATGCAATGATGAGCAATGAAATGTTGTTAAGTTGTCTAAAACTGTTCTGCTGCTTGTGTCCTTAGCAAGTAGTAGCCAGAATGTACATGCAGACTGACTCTACTTCATGATCTGAGGCTAAATGCTTTCTCTGTAACCTCTTTGTTCTCCATTATTGTTAGCGTTACCCATTTTCCTGAGTTTCCGCAAGGTTGTGCACCATTGAATATTTATGTTCCAACTGTTGTTCGTCCTGTAACCATGTCTCACTGGTGTCTAAATCTCTTTTATCTCTGTGTCACATATCAGTCTACCTTGCTGCAGAGACTTTGTCCTTTGCAAAAAAAACATAATTTACTCTTTCCCACAATTTCCTGTCACAAATCGATTCACTGATGTAGTTTTAGTTAAAATGTGTCCCTTCCTGTTCCTTTCTGCTTGTCTTCAGCCACATCCCCGTGCTGTTCACAATAGTCATCTTTTCTATTTGGATTTGGAAGGCTCCTTTCACCTGATCCCTCTGTCCGTTTAAAGCCCTGTCCATAAACCTACGGACATGATTGGCCAGGACACTGGTCCCAGCTCAGTTGCAGTGGGCTCCCATCCTAATGGATTTTTTTAAGATCAGGTATGGGATGTGGGTGTCTCTCGCTGACCAGCCTTTCTTGCCCAGCCCTAGCTGCCCTTACGCTGAGTAGCTTGCTCGGCCATTTCAGAGGGTAATTGAGTGGCAAACACTTTGCTGTGAGTATGCCGTGCAGACCACGTGAGGATGGGCAGATGTCCTTCTCTGAATGACAAGCGTTTGGATTTATTGTACATCAGTAATGGCATTTATAGATTGTCAATTACTATCTTTAAGATAATTTATTTCAAGTTCCACCATTTCAGATGATGTGGTTCAAACCTGCCTCTCCTGAAAATTAGCTGAGGTTTGGGATACATGCCCTAGCAACAATGTCAGTAGGACATTACCTTTGTCTGCTCACAGGCTATTTATCCCTGAACACTGATACTAGTGTATCACGAAGCTAAACCATTTTTTTCTTCATGATTGTTTGATCCTGATACCTTCCTGCACTCTGGTGATATCACTCTGTCTCTCTCCATGTGGTATCCCTTACTGTGTGGGTCTAATTGCTGCCTCTTTCAGCATCTCTCACTCTTGCAGCTATTCCAGATCCTGAGCCAGCAGAATTCTGCACTCCAGAGAGAGGCAGCAGCATCGGTCAGGGAGGGAGAATGGGATTTTCCAGATCTCTGTGGGGCACAGTAGTATTCTCCATGCGTAACCCTCACTGCATTAGTCTAAGTTCTCATTCTGTATATTTCTCTGTCTCCTGTGGGTACTCAGGAATTTCCTGACTGAATCGACTTCCCAGCTGCTGGGTGTCTCGTCCATCACCACATTGAAGATAGTTGGTCAGGTAGAGAGACAAAGGTCAGGGACATCTGGAGCCTTCAATAAATCCTGCACTGAGGTAAGATCGCTCACTGTGAACAGTGCAGAGAGCATCGAGAGAGCTCCAATCATCAGCTGACAGTGCAGGAGGGGGAGCAGTGTACAGGCACACCTAAGGCTCAATCACCACGTGTACTGTAAGTTTTGTTGTTCTGAGACAGTATCGGGAGTGTCACAGTTATCAGTCCAGGCCTGTGAAGTCTTAGTGAACACCAGGACAACAGAGTGGAAAGCAGGCTTCCCATGAGTGAGTGGGAAAGCTACCTGGGATCTTTCTGTTCTATGTTCCCCTCCAACACTGTACATATATCATGTCTCATGGACCAGTGTCTTCAATAATTTGTAACTCCTATAACAGTTCCTGTCCCTGTAACCTCCACCTTCCCTATGGTCCCTCCCCCTACTTGAAATGTACTGCATTTCAATCTATTATCCCTATCTCTGTAACTTTCTTCAGTGTCTACACCATGCCTTATCTCTATAGTCTCCTCCTCCAGTATCTAGAGACAGAGGCATGCAGAATGGAAACGGTTCCTCCATCCAACTAGTCCATGCTGACTACTGTTCATGAACGAGTCGCATTTGCATGTGTTTGGTCCAAATTTCTTCAAACCTTCTCTCCTCCATGTATCTGCCCAAATTTCTTTTCCATGTTGTAATTTTACTTTTCTCTACCCCTTCCCCAGACGCCCATTCCATACATGCACCATTCTCTGTGTGGAAATGTTCTCCTCTGGTCGCTTTTAAGTATTTCCTCTCTCACCTCATATTTCTGCCCTCTAGTTATGGATTCCCCTACCCTGAAGTAGAGACCTTTACTATTCACATTAGGGATACCTCTCAGGGTTTTATAAACCTTTATAAAGTCACCCCTCTGCCACCTCCGCCCAAGGGAAATACGAAGGATAATGATACAAATACGTCTGCCACGGTCGCCGCTGCGACATTGCCACAATGTTGTGGGATACATTTGTTCAGGACCTCGGGCGTTTTCTACCTTTGTGTGCTAAGACCTCCAGCACCACCTCTTCTGTAATGGGGACTCTTTTCAAGACATCATTGTTTCTCTCCCTTTGTTTCCAAATCTTTGTCCACAGTATGTTATGACATGAAATATTCTTTTAAGATCTCGCCCATCTCCTGTGGTTCCAGGCATGGATGGCCTTCTTGATCTTTGAGGGGCCCCACTGTCTCTCTAGTTGCATTTCTGAACATGTATGATGTAGAATCTCTTTGGATTCTCCTTAACCTTATCTGCCAACTCTATCTCATTCCCCCCATGTTGCTTTCCAACTTATTCAGCCTCTGTTTCTGTCAAACCCTCCAGTATCAGTAACATCTTCGTCAATCTTTGCTCCATTTGCAGTTTTGGAAAATGTTTCCTAAAGCAGGAGGATCAGAATTCTACACAGTGCTCCAACTGGAGTCACAGCAATGCTTTGTATCATGATGTACCAACCCATTTACTCAATGCTCTGACCCATGAGGGCAAGTGTGCTAATCCGCTTTCCCCGCTCTGTCCACCTGTGATGCCACTTCCAAGGAACAATGTAAGTGCACCCCTTGGTCTCTCTCTGTTCGACAACACTGTCCAGGGCCCTACCATTAACTGTGTTAGTCCTCCCTGGTTTATCTTAACAAAATCCAACAGCTGAATTCTGCTCCATCATTCATTTCTTCACCCACTGGCTCAGTTGGTTAAGATCCCCTTTGATAACTGTATTCACTGCCCACAAGAACACGTATTTTACAATCCACAAACTTACTAACAATAATTCATATATTCTCGTTTATTTCAATAGTGCACATGTGTGGACCCTGCACCGATTGTTATGTCACACGACTGGTCAGAGGACCACAGTCTGCACAAGAACCCTCTCCCACCATCCTTTGTCTCCTACTGTCAAGCCCATTTTGTGTCCGTTTGTCTCGCTCTCCCTGATCCCCTGTGATCTAGCCTTACTAACCAGTGCACCATGGTAAACTCTGTCAAAGGCCTTGCTGAAGTCAGTATAGGCAACGTCTACTGCTCTACCTTCATCCATCTCCTTGGTCACCTCTTCAACAAACTCTATCAAGTTTGTAAGACACTCCTTTGTACGCACAAAGCTGTGCTGATTATCCCTACTCAATCGTTGCCTTTCCAAATTCATGTTACTCCTGTCCTGCGGAATCGCTTCCAACAACTTTCGCACAACTGACATCAAGCTAATTGGTCTTTAGATCCGTGGCTTTCCCTCGCAGCCTTTCCTAAACACTGGCACAACATTATCCACCCTCCAGGCTCCCAGCTCACCACCCGTGGCTGTCAGTGATAGAAATATCTTTGTAAGTTTCTTCCCTAACTTACCCCAATGTCTTGGGATGTACTTGATTAGTTCCCAGTGAGTTGCCTGATTTTAATGCATTTTAAAACCTTCAGCACCGCCTGTTCTCCATGTGGACACTTTTGAATACAACACTGTTTATTTCCCTGCTTCCCCAGTGTGTTTTCCACAGTAAGTTCTGACTTGAAATTTTTGTTTCGGATCTCACCCATTTCCTGTGGGTTCACACATGGATGGCTTCATTGATCTTTAAGGGGTCACATTCTGTCTCGAGTTAATCTTCTGTTGTTAATATTTTTGTAGAATCTCTCTGGATTTTCCTGAACCTTCTCTGCCAAAGCTCTGTCAGTTCCCCTTTACGCCCTCATGGTTTCCCTCTTAAGAGTATTACTACACCCACAATGTTCTTCAAGGGATTGACTTAATCCAGCTGGCTGTATCGGACATGTGCCCCCTTTTGTCTTGACCAGAACCTCAATATCCCCAGTCATCCAGTGTTTCCCACTTGTGTCAGTATTGTCCTTCACACTAACAGGAATATGCTGCACCTGAAATCTTAATTTATCTCTCCTTTGAAAGAATCCCACTTGCCCGACGTCCTTTTACTTTCAAATAGCCTCCATGAATCATCTTTTGGACAGTCCTGCCTAATAACCTCTGGACTGGGGCAAGGTCAGTTTTGATCATTAACTTGTGGACCAGGCCTGTCCTTTTCCATCGCTATTTTCAAACTAATAGAATTGTGGTGACTTTGCTAAACTGCCCCCACCCCCACAAACACTTCAGCCCCTTTCTCTCCCTTGTTTCCCGAAGGGAGGTCAGTTTTCATCCCTTTCTCCAGTCGGGCCAGTTACATACTGACTGAGACAGTTTTCTTGAACACACTGAACAAATTCCTCCCATCCAAGCTGTGAATATTATGGCAGTCCCAGTCTAGGTTTAGAAAGTTAAAATCCCCGACCATCACAACTCTATCATTCTTACAGCTATCTGAGATCTCCGACGTATTTGCTGCTCAATTTCCCGCTGACTACTGCGGGCCTGTAGTACCGTCATATCAAACTGATCATCCAGTCGTATTTCTCAGTTCTACTAATACAGCTTCACTGGGCGATCCCCAGGAATATCCTCTCTAAGCACTGCAGTGATGTTTTCACTGATTAAACACACCAATCCCCATCCTCTCTCAGTTCCCCTTCTGTCCTTCCTGTAGCACCAGTCCCTGGAACATTGAGCTGCCTGTCCTGCCCCTCCCTCAGCTGTGTTTCTGTAATTCCTGTGATATCCCTGTCCCATGCTCCCATCCATGCCATGTGTTCATCTGAATAATCTGTTAGGCCTTTTACATTAAAGTAAATACAGTTTAATTGATTAGGTTTTCCTCATTGCCTGATGTGCTCGAGCCTGCCTTGTCAATTGAAATGACTCACTTGAAATTATGTCCTAGCCTCAACCTTCAGACTGTTGCCTGAGACCACCCCCTCACTGTGGACAACACCCTTACCTTTTATTTAATCTACAAACTACTAATGAAACCTTCTGCTTTCACATCCGAGTGATTAATACCCATAATGAACAGCAATGGTTCCTGCACAGATCCCTGTGATACACCCGCTGGACAAAGGCTTTCAATCACAAAAACAACGCTCCAACAATTTTGGATCCAATTTGCCAATTTGCCTTGGATCCCATGTGGGACGTTGTCAAAGGCCTAAATGAACTCCATGTAAAACAAAACATCTGCATGGCCCTCATCAATATCTTCAATTGTAATTTCAAAGAAACCTCAGCTGATTGCCTCAGACACTATCTTCCTGTTCCAAATCCGTGCTGACTATCACTAATCGATCCCTGCCTTTCCAGTTATTGATTCAACCTGTCCCTCAGAATTGTTCCCAATTTCCGTCCCACTGCTGTCAGACTATCTGCTCTGTAATTACCGGGCCTATCCCTGCTGCCCTTCCTGAATAAAGGAACCACATTAGCGATCATGCAGTCATTCGGCACTTCACCTCTGGCCAGAAAAGTATTAAATATATCCACCAGGGCCCCAGCAATCTCCTCCCTTATCTCCCATAACAGGCTGGGATACATTTCATTGGGCACTTGGGATTTCTCCACCTTTATGCCTGTGAAAACTTTTAATACGTCCTCCTTATTGATCTTAACATATTCAGGAACCTCAGCATCCCAACTGAAATCCCAGGCTACAATGCGTTTCTCCTGTGTGAATACAGGTGGGAAGTATTCAGTGAAGACCTCACCTACTTCCTCTGACTCCATGCACAGATTGTCCCTTTGGTTACTCACACGCCTCCCTCTTTCGCTGGGAATCCTCTTATTCTCATGATGCTGATAAAATACCTGTGGCTTTTCCGCAATCGTATCTGCCAAATATATTTCATGACTATTCTTTGTCCCTCATTTTCCACAATCCCCTTGAAATCTCTATACTTGTGAAGGGCTTCATCTGATTTTATTGCACTGTATTTTCTTTATCAAAAACGCGTTATTACTTAATCAGTATTCGCTGGACTTGCTGCCTTTACTATTCATTCTTCAAGGAGCACACTGGCCCTGCGGTCTCACTGCATCACTTTAAAATACTCCCACTTTCCTAATATGGACCAAACTGTAGTGAGTTCCTCCCTGTCTCTGTTTTCCAGATCCTGTCTAATTATCGTGATACTGATAAGAGACTCAGTTGTGAGGGGGACAGACAGGACACTGTGTGGCTGCAGAAGAGATGGTGTGTTGCCTCCCGGGTACCAGGTAATGGGTGTCTCTGAGCGGTTACTGAACATTGTGAAGGTGGAGGGGGAACAGCCAGAGGTCATTGTGCACATCGGCCCATATGACTGAGGTAGACAAAAGGATGGGGTCCTGTTAAAATGAGAACAGGGAGTTGGGTGAGAAGTTAAAAAAGCAGGATATTGACCTTAATGATCTCCAGATTACACCCAGTGCCCTGTGCCAGTGAGGATAGAAATAGAAAGGTAGGCCGGATGGATGTGTGGCTGAGGAGCTGGTATAGTGGGCAGGGTTTTCAGTTCTTGGGTCATTGGGATCTCTTCTGGGGTAGAGGGTACCCGTACAAAGGGGATGGATGGCACTGGATGCAGAGGGGCACCAGTCTCCCTGGAAGGAGATTTGCTAGTGTTACCCGGGCAGGATTTAAACCAGTTTGGCAGGGAGTTGAGACTCTGAATAAGACAGGGGCCATCAACTAGTCTTGGGAAAATACATCAGCCATCGAGAGCAAGTTTCCTATCCAGGATATCCGGGGCACAGTATAGGGAGGGAAAAGACTTCTAGTTTAAAGGGCATTAATTTCAACGCACGAGACCTGACTGGTAAGGCAGACAATTTCAGACCATGGATTAGCTCTGGGGACTGGGATATTATAGCCATAACAGAAACAGGGCTGAGAGAAGGACAGGACTGGCAGCTCAGTGTTCCAGAATACAGAAGCTTCAGGCGGGACAGAAGGACAAGTAAGTGAGGAGGGGGAGTTGTCCCTTTGATTATGGAGGACATTACAACAGTGCTGAGAGACAATATTGTTAAGCGGTCCTCAAATGAGGCCATATTTTTAAAAGTTAGAAACAAAAAGGGGATAGTCAGTCTGCTGGGATCGTGTTTTAGACCCCCAAATAGCCAGCGGGTACGAGAGGAGAAAATGTGCAGTGAGATTGCAGGTACCTATAAAATAATAGAGTAATGGTGATTGGAGATTTTAACTTCCCCTGGATTGACTGGGTCACCCAGAGTGTAAAAGGACCATATGGGGTGGAATTTGTCAAATATGTCGAAGAAAGTTTCCTAAACCAAGATGTCGAGGGCTCTACGCTATTCTGGCGGGTGCAAAACTGGACCTCCCCTCAGAAACCGAGGTCAGGCAAGTGACTGAAGTATCAGTCGGAGACCACTTTGTGTCCAGTGACCACAACTGTCTTTGTTTTAAACCAGTTATGGAGAAAGATCAGACAGGTCCACAGATTAAGGTCTCAAACTGGAACAGGGCCAATATTGGGGACATTCAGAAGGATCGAGCAGGGTGAAGGTAACAATCACACAACACCAGGTTTACACAGGAACCTTGATTATCTGAACGAGATGGGCAGGCAATAGTTCATTCAGGTAATTGATGATTCAATTAATCAATTCAATGCCTTTCCTCTCTGGCTCGGAGTTTTCGGTAACGTCTAGTCCCCGTTGAGGTGACGAGGCAGCACCAAACCTTGAGTGAGCCCTCACGCCCCGCCAGCCCCCCAAAACGCCCCGCTGCTCGCCCTCAAACACTTCAACACCGTCACCACCCACCCCTCAACGTCGCCCTCCCTGCCAGACCCAAACTCATCCAACAGTGACCCACGCCAGCCCCCGCCACCAAAACCGTCCAAAGCAACCCTCAACTTGCCACCCGCCCCTGCCCCCAAACCCATCCAACACCACCTTCTGCCTGCCTCCAACATTGCACCCCGCCCACCCCCAAACCCATCCAAAGTCACCCTCATCCCGGCCAAAACCTGTCAAACACTGCCCACATCTGCCTCCAACAATGCCCCTCCAGTCCCAAACCTGTCCAAAACTGCACCCCCGCCCGCCCCAGCCACCGTTTGCGCCCATACCCCCGGCTGTCCCGCCGCTTGTGCGCCCCTGCCCTCGTCATCTCCTCCCCCTCCTGGGAAGCCGGAGCGGACACCAACAGTAAGATAGCTACTGCCTTTGTTGATTAAGTCTCTAAATAGCGCATGCACACATACACACACGCACACATAGCCGCACACACAACTTTTTACTGCAACATTTCGAAAAGTTCCACCTCTGCACTGTAAATGACAATGTTCAAGAGAATATCTAGGGAAGCGGGGGTTTAGAATTTACCTCTATGTAGAACTCCAGGCTATGTGTGGGGAGAGCCAGAGAGGATGGGAGGAGTGTCATTTGGAGATGGTACCTGGGCTTGATGCCCAAGACTGTTCTCGGCAGGATTTCTGTAGCCAAGATCTGTTTTAATCAGTGTGAATAAAAAAAAAAACAATGAGAGTTGAATCAGCTCTTGGATGTAATGTTTCTATCGGGACCTCGAGATCTCCTTTGGATAATCCGATATTCAGCTAATTGATATTTGGATAATCGAGGACCCTCTGTGTTTGGAAGCGCTAGATTTACAAGCGCTGGTGATCATTCTAAAAGATGAAAGAATTAATCAAAACTTGTTTAATATTTCATTCCATGACACTGCCGTCCTGTTGCTATGAATTCTGTGTCCTATGACTGTGTTCCACAACCACCTGATGAAGAAGCAGCACTTCGAAAGCTAGTGCCTCTAAATAGACCTATTGCACCTTTAAGCTAGTGTTGTGTGGATTTTAACATTGCCCATCCCAGTCCAACACCGGCACGTCCAAATCATGGGTCGGTATGTTTGAATAAAAAGGAATTACTGGCAAATGGGAGGGTTTTAAAAGTGTGATCTCAATAGTCTAGTATGCCCCCGTTAGTGTGAAGGGAAAATCCCCTACAACTCTTCCCATTTTGACCATTTTGGAGATAGTTACTAATGCTCCCTCATCTGTGAAACTGTCTCCATCTAAATTTGCTGCCATTCTGGAAAATCTGTGAGACTCCACACCCTCCATATCTAAATAATCTGCAGAGTCTAAACCTTCCTGTATCTATAAACATCTTCAGCCATGACTAGCCTCCATATCTCTGTTTGTTCCTCCAGTCTATACAACCCACTTTATCGCTGTAATCTGCTCGAATCGCCTAAAACATTCCTGACTGTGTAAACTACTCCATTCGACCAACATCCTTATCCCTGTAAACTGGACCATCCCTCCCAACCTCCCCATCTCCATGAATTCCTGCTGGCCATACAGCTCTCTGCATTTCTGTAACTTCCTGTGGCCTCTATCGTCCTCCCTCCCTGTGAAACCACCTCCAATCCCCACACCCATCCCAGTCTGGGTCATCTACTTCAGATCAGGCCATTGGTGTTTCTGTTACCTCTGGCACTCCAAGGAAACCATCCTAATTGTGTCGACTCATTCAGATCTCATCCTCTCCAGCCTCCTGAAACCTCTTCCTGTTGTTGTAACCCTCTCTGTTTAGAACACAGAACAGGACAGCACACTTTCTCCTGTAACCACATCTTTCTGGTGACCAAATCATATTTATCCCTGTGTCACAAGTTATTGCTGATACTTTGACAATTCCAAAATAAAACTGTAATTGAATTTTTCCCAGAATGTCCTTCACAGCCGAATTCACTGATGTACAGTTTTAGTTAAACCCTGTCCCTTCCTGTTCCTTTCTGCTTGTCTTCAGTCACATCCCCATGCTGTTCTGATGCGTCACCTTTTTATATTTGGATTTGGAAAAGCTCCTTTCACCTGAACCCTGTCCCTGCATCCTCTCTGTCAGTTTAAAGCCTTGTCCATAAACCTGCCGATATGATTGGCCAGGACACTGCTCCCAGCAGGGTTGTTTTTAATTCACTCGTGGGATGTTGCTGTCTCTGGCTGGCCAGCATTTCATGTCCACCCCTGAGCGGCCCTTGAGCTGAGTGGCTTACCAGGTCATTCCTGAGGGCAGTTCAGTCAACCTCCTTGCTCTGGGTGTGGATTCATATGTAGGCCAGACCGGCAGCCCATAACAGATTTCCTTACTTAAAGGGTATTAAGCAGTCATATGCTACCAGCATTAAATTCTGGATGAACAGTTGAGTGAGAGTAACACTAGGCCATTGCCTGGCCCACTGATCGCTCCCTCATCCGTGTGTACCGGGCGATCCCAGTCCACCTTCTACCTGACCGTGGTTTGATCGTGATGCTTTCCTGCACTCCGGTGATATCACACAGTCTCACTCCATGTGGTATCTGTCACTGTGAGGATTTAATTGCTGCCGCTGACTGCACCTTTTGTAGCTACTCTAGATCCTGAACCAACAGACGTATCCACTCCAGGGAGATACAGCAGCACAGACCAGGGATGGAGACTGGGATTTTTCAGATCTCTGTGGGACTTGGTGGCTTTTTTCATGTGTAACCCTCGCTGCATCAGTCTAATTTCCCATTCAGTCTGATCCTTTGTCTTCTGTAGGTACTCAGGATGCTCCTGACTCAGCAGAATTCCAAATTCCTGTTTCGTCCATCACCACACTGAAGACAGTTGGTCAGCCAGAGAGAGATGGAGAGTGAGATCTGGAGCCTTCAGTAAATCCTGCAGATAGGTAAGATCACTCACAGTGAACAGAGCACAGTGTATTTAAGCTATTGAACTTTGGTCCAGAAGACATGACATAGATACAGTGTTGAAGAACGAACACAGAGCACGATTTGTCCCAGGCTTAGTCCACACCCTTTTGTTAATTTTCATCTCTGCTGTACTGAGCCTTCCTGTGTCAATATAGGAATTTGACAGTTATCAATCCAGGCCTGTGCTGTCTTAGTGAGGATCAGTCCATCAGAGGGGAATGCAGGCCTCCCTCAAGGATAAAAATCACACAACACCAGGTCATAGTCCAACAGGTTTAATTGGATGCACACTACCTTTCGCAGCGACACTCCTTCATCAGGTGACAGTGGAGGGCTCAATCCTAACACATTGAATTTATAGCAAATATTTACGGTGTGATGTAACTGAAATTATACATTGTAAAATTGATTGTCTGTTAAGCCTTTCATCTGTTAGAATACAGTGATAGTTTCACTTCTTTCATGTGTAAATCACAAAACCTTTTTGTCACGGTGGACACTGAAAGACGTGTCAGAGTGTGGACATAGATACCAACATTACACGTGGGGACACCTCCCACCTTGTATATGGCAGGTACTCATGTGACTCAGCCAACGTTGTCTATCTTATACGTTGCAGGCAAGGATGCCTGGAGGCATGGTAAATTGGGGAAACTGAGCAAAGGCTACGACAATGGATGAATGGGCACCGCACAACAATCAACAGACAGGAGGGTTCCCTCCCAGTTGGGGAACACTCCAGTGGTCCAGGACATTCAGCCTCAGACCTTCGGGCGACCATCCTCCAAGGTGGACTTCGGGACAGGCAGCAGAGAAAAGTGGCCGAGCAGAGGCTGATAGCTAAGTTCGGTACCCATAGGGAGGGCCTCAACCGGGACCTTGGGTTCATGTCACATTACAGGTGATCACCACTGCACTACACACACACACACAGATACTCCTACACACACGCTCTCTCACATACACACGGACACACGTACACACAGACGCGCACACAGATATCCACACACACCCTTACAGACACACACACTTCCACACTCACACATGCACCCCCTCACAGGCTTAAGACACTCTGCACTCACTACACACACATATACTTTCTCACACTCACAACCCCCAACCCAGAAAGACATATACACACAGACAGACAAAGACCCACATGCACACATATACTTTCTGGGGTGAATTTGAACTTTCAGGGTTACATTGTACGTTGCTCAAAAACTGCATGCATTCATGTAGAACTCTGAGCTCAAAAACTGCATGAATTTATGTAAAACTCCGTAATCTCACTTTTTATATTAGAATCAATCTAAGCATTATGGCATAGACAGAGAACACAGGGGGCCAACACCTTCAACATATTGTCTAGCTATCACCATTGTTAACAGCTAACCCAAGAATGCATCTTTGTTAAAAAAAAGTTTTGTGATTTACACATGAAAGAAGTGAAACTATCATTGTATTCTAACAGATGAAAGGCTTAACAGACAATCAATTTTTCAATGTATAATTTCAGTTACATCACACTTTAATTTTTTGCTATAAATTTTGTGTGTTAGAATTGAGCCCTCCACTATCACCTGATGAAGGAGCGTCGCTCCGAAAGCTAGTGTGCTTCCAATTAAACCTGTTGGACTATAACCTGGTGTTGTGTGATTTTTAACTTTGTACACCCCAGTCCAACACCGGCATCTCCAAATCATGACTCCCTCAAGGAGATCGCATTGAATCCTTGGATCTTTCTGTTCTTTCTTCCCTCCTCACACTGTCTCTTGTCATGTGATACAGTCATACAGCAAGGAAACATGCCTTTCGGTCCAAATTGTTTGTGCCAATGTCTTGAATGCTTGTAATTCCCAAAACTTTTCCTATTTCTGTAACCTCCAGTCTCCCATATTCCTGCTGTACATTTGAAACCTACTCCAATGCTGACGACACTCCCGATGTGTAAATTGCTCCTGTGTCGATAACATGCTCAATCTCAATAATCGCATCCTGCACTCTGTACAATGATCCCTACTTCTGTCGTTTTGCACAATACTTACAGTGCCCCCGTCTCTGTAAAATCATCCAGTCTGGACCAAATTACCCACCTGTGTTCCTTCCTCAAACCTCAAGAGAACATGATATCACTGTAAACTTCTGCAGGCCATATAACACTCCAGCCTCCTGGCCTATAGCACCACACGACCTCAGTAACCTTCTCTCATCCTTACCGACGTCCTTACGTATATAAACACCTCCAGACACTTTTCAAGCCACAACAGCACTCCACATCTCTGTTTGCTCATCCACTCCCTACAGTCCCCCCAGCTCCTCGAACTCTCTCTCTTTATGTAATTCTGCAATTTGGGCAGCACAGTGGCTCAGTGGTGAGCAATGGTGCTTCACAGTGCCAGGGACCCAGGTTTGATTCCAGCGTTTGGTGACTGTCTGTGTGGAGTTTGCACTTTCTCCCTGTGTCTGCATGGGTTTCCTCTGGGTGCTCCGGTTTCCTTCCACAGTCCAAAGATGTGCAGGTCAGGTGAATTGGCCATGCTAAATTGTCCATAGTGTGAGGTGCATTGTCGGAGAGAAGTGGGTCTGGGTGGGTTGCTCTTTAGAGAGTTGGTGTGGACTTGTTGGGCAGAATACCTGTTCCCATGCTGTAGGGAATCTAATCTAAACTATCCCTCTGCGTAAATATATCCCTCAATCCATAATCAGCCCCAAACTCTTCAAACTTCCGAGTCTCTGTGAACTCCCACAGCTCCAACATCCCTCATTAACTGTGTGACATTTTCCATTCCTGAAACACTCTGAAAATGTGGACATCCTACAAATCTCCCTATCTGTGTAATCCTCTCAGGACCCTGTAAATCCCCTGATCTGTGGAACCAACTCCAATGCTTGTCACTCTCCCGATCAGTTTCTACAAGACTTACTATCTCCGTAACATCTTCCCATCGCTATCACCAGCCTTGTCAATGTAAGCTCCTCCAGTCTCCCCACCAATCTAATCATCTCCATAACCTTCTCTAGCTCTTCCACCCCTAACTGTGTAAATGTCACACTTCCCTACAACCATCCCTAAAGCAGGAATCTCCTCCAGTGTGTGCAATACTCCCTATCTGTATTAGTGTCTCCAGGCTCTATTGCTGTTCCTGTCTCTCTAAACTCTGACAGATTGTCCAGCTTTCCGGTCCATATACTTTTCAAAGTGTCAGCGTGGACGTGCTGTTTGAAATGGCCTGTTTTCCCAAAGTAGGGATTCTATGATTCAATGATTTGTTCATAAGAAGGGTGGTCGGTGCCAGGATCAAGAAGGTCTCCGAGCACGCTCAGGGCATATTGAAGTGGGAGGGTAAACAGCCAGGGGTTGTGGTTCACATTGACACCAATGACATAGGTAAGAAGAGTGAAAGGTCCTGCAAAGGAAGTTCAGGGAGTTAGGAGTGAGTTTAAAAGCAGGATCTCCAGAATTATGTTCTTGGGATTACTCCGGGGCATCTGGAAGTGAGACAAGGAAGAGGAAGGTCGTCGAGTTGAATATGTGGCAAAGAGCTAGTTTGGGAGGAGCGTTTCTGATTTTTTGGATGATTCGGATCGCGTTCAGTGCACGTAGGAACTGTACAGAAAGGAAAGTGTACACTTTAACTGGAGGAGTCCCAACATCCTGGAAGGGAGGTGTGATCATGCAGATTTAAGCTAATGATAGAGGAAGATGGGATACAAAGCAGCAGGTCAGAAAATGAGCAGAAAGTAAAGGTTTGTCAAATAAACAATCAGAGCCATATTAATGACCATGCTGAGGGAACTAATCACAACAATTTTAAAAATGTGAGTTGCAAGTTGGAGTAAAAGATAGGCTCACTATTATCAGGGATCAATAAATAAGGATGGAGCGCCTGTATGCACAAATATTAAAAGAGAAATACAAATCGATTGAATTTATGTTAAATGTTTTCTAACTAAATGTGTGCAGTATTTGGAATAAAATGAATGAGCTGATAGCGCTAACAGGTATAAATAGGTATGGCATGGTGGGCGTGACTGAAATGTGGTTACATGAAGGTCAGGACTAGAGTGTTAAATGTCCAAGCCTACTCAGTATTCAGACAAGAAGGAACAGCAGGTGGAGTACCTGTATTCGTTAAGGATTATGTCAAGGTTGTATTAAGAAATGATATTAGCACGTGGGAAAAATCTGATGAATCAGTCTGGTTTGAAATAAAACACGTTGAAAGAAACCTATTGGTAGGAGCATTTCCAGCCCACAAACTACCTCCCACCCCTTCCCCGACAAATTACTTTCAAAGTAGGGAATAGCATGAACCAGGAAATAACGATGGCTTGAGACAAGAGCACAAGAGTGATTATGGAAATGTAAGCATGCAATCTGCATGGATTAATCAATTTGGCAAGGGGAGTCTGAAAGAACGATTCGTCGAATATATGATGGATTATTTCTTCGATTAAATGTCATGGAACCAAACAGAGAACTGGCTTTGGCATGATGTAATGAGGAAGGAGTGATAAATCATATTGTAGTACAGGATCATCTTAGAAAGAGTGACCACAACATGTTGGAATTGCACATTCAGACTGTAACAGCGAAGACAGAGTCACATAGGAGAGGTTAAGTGTTGGACAATGATAATTTTACTGGTCTGAGGAAGGGCTTGGCCTGAGTGGACATGTCAAAAAGATTAAAGTGCAAGATATTTGAAGAACAGTGGCAACTACTTCGGAAGATAGTCCAACTCCCTCAAATAAAGTGTAATCCTGAGTAGAAGAGGAATTGTATAAAGGTGAAAAGCGATCCATGTCTTAACAAGGAAGTCAATAATAACATGAAGGTTCTTGTCTGGTGGCATTATCGCTGACTGCTAATCCAGATAATGTTCTGGGGACATGGCTTCAAATGCCGCCATGGCAGATGGTGGAATTTAAATCCAATATGAACCTGGAATTAAGAGGGTATTGGTGGCAATGAATCCATTGGTCATGGTTGGAAACACCCATATGTTTCATGAATATCCTTTAGGACCGGAAAACACCACCCTTACCTGGTCTGACCGACATATGACTTCAAACCCAGACATATTTGGTTGATGCTTAACTGCCCTCTGGGCAATTAGAGACAGACAATAAGTACTGTCTTACAAGCGACACGCCCATCCTTTAAGGAATTAAAGAAAAACACTTTAATTGTCAGCAAACAGCTACTAAAAACATAATCAAAATGGCTATGAAGGAAAATGAGGAGAAAACATAAGAAATGATAAAGAACACTTCTCTGAGTAGACAAAAAGTTTAAAAATGCTGAAAGTAAATGTTGGCCTCTGGGAGGATGAAAATGGCGAGGTAATAATGGGAAACTCCGAAATGGCAGCGGCAAAACCAACACTTTCTGTTTTCACAGTGAAAGATAATTTCATCCCAAAATTTAAAACAACTGCAAAGGATCATGTTGGAAGTACGATGACGAGGAAGAAGATATTAAATACATTGATGGGATTATAGACAGGTCAGACTCTCGGCCTGCAGTATATTATATTAAAGGATGTAACAGCAGAGATAGTGGATGTGTTAGGAAGGATATTCAAAAAAATCCTTGAATTCTGTAACGGTACCGATGTATTGGAAAATTAATAATGTAGTACTCGTTCCCAAACCAGGAGATAGGCAACAATTCACAAACTGCAGACCAGTGAGTTTAACCTCTGTAGTGGGGAAGTTTCTTTCGTCAACCGTAAAGTATGAAATAACTGAATACTTGGAAAAACAAAGATCAATTCACCAGTGTCAGCACAGTTTCATGATGGGCTGGTTGTGCTTGACAAACCTGCTGGAGTTCTTTGAGAATGTAACCAGCAAGGTGGATAATGGGGATACAGCAACTGCTGGACATCTGAACTTCAGAAGTCATTTGACAAGGTGCTGCATAAAGGACTGATCTAGGCGGTTTGAATCGAGGGGTTAAGGGTTGAGTATTGAATTGGATAGAGGATTGACTGACTAACAGAAAGCAGAGCATCGGGAGAAATGGTCTTTCCCTGGCGAACTGCAACTAGTGAGGTGCTGCAGGGTTCAGCTCTCAGCCCTCAATTGTTTAGAATCTGTCCAACTGACCTGGAAGGAGAGACAGAGTGTATCAACTACATTCCCAAATGGTATTAAACTAGGTGGTAAAACAGGCTGTAATGAGGAGCTAAAGAGTTTACAGATGAATAATGGTAGGGTTAGAAAATGGGGCGGATTGCTGTATCTGGCAGATGGTGTTTAATGTGGATAACTGCACAGTTGAATTTCCTACCGCCATTCATAATTTCTATTTTGTTGTGTTGCACCACCTACAGTTCTTTGGATTTTATTCACCGCTGGTGGCTGGGGTCGCAGGAGTCGAGAGGATTGGTTGAGGGAGATGCAGGTTGCTCTGTGTGTCTGGAGCAAGACACTAATGTGGAGGCCTTGTTGATTCCCACAGCAGGCCTGGCAACCAGATGGCCTATCCCTCTTCTTACTTCCTGATGTTTAATTGCCTGGAGTAATCCACTTCAAAAAGTTACAGTCAGACAGACAGTCCATAATTAATATGCCCTGTTCATAATTAAGGGACAAATGACCACTTAGATCAGAAGGAAAGACTTGTCAATTCTTTTGAGATTTAATGACTATTTGCTGCAACTGCAGTCTGGGAACTGGGTGATGGGACAACAAAACAGGTTAGCGTTGTTGCAAATTTATAGGTTAGAGTTTGAGTAAAAATATTATGTTATCAATTCTGTTAGAAAGTGTCTATAATCTCTATCTTTTGAAAAATGTGTTGAATGTATTGTGGGAGATTACAAAAATTGAATTGGTTAGAAAAGGAAGATGTGAAGTGGATATAAGTCATAGAACATAGAACATTACAGCGCAGTACAGGCCTTTCGGCCCTCGATCTTGCGCAGACCTGCTGTGGTTCTGTTTGCTGAGCTGGGAATTTGTGTTGCAGACGTTTCGTCCCCTGTCTAGGTGACATCCTCAGTGTTTGGGAGCCTCCTGTGAAACGCTTCCTGATCTTTCCTCCGGCATTTATAGTAGTTTGAATCTGCCGCCTCCGGTTGTCAGTTCCAGCTGTTACTGACTGGAACTGACAACTGGAAGCAACAGATTCAAACCACTATAAATTCCCGTGGAAAGATCAGGAAGCGCTTCACAGGAGGCTCCCAAGAACTGAAGATGTCACCTCGACAGGGGACGAAACGTCTGCAACACAAATTCCCAGCTCGGCGAACAGAACCACAACAACGAGCACCCGAGCTACAATTCTTTGCACAAACTTTGAATACCAATGTGAAGCCCATCTAACCTACACTACTCCGTGTACGTCCATATGCTTGTCCAATGACGACTTAAATGTAAAGTTGGCGAATCTACTACCGTTGGAGGCAAATCATTCCATACCCTTACTACTCTCGGAGTAAAGAAACTACCTCTTACAACTGTCCTATATCTATCACCCCTCAATTTAAAGCTTTACCCCCTTGTGCTCGCCGTCATCATACTTCGAAAAAGCCTCTCCCTGTCCACCTTATCTAACCCTCTGATTATTTTATGTCTCTATTACGTCACCTCTAAACCTTCTTCTCTCCAATGAAAACAGCCTCATGTCCCTCAGCCTTTCCTCGATGCCCTCCATACCAGGCACCATCCTAGTAAATCTCCTCTGCACCCTTTCCAAAGCTTTCACATCCTTCTTATAATGCGGTCACCAGAACTGTACACAATACTCCAAGTGCGGCTGCACCAGAGTTTTGTACAGCTACAGCATAACCTCATGGTTCCAGAACTCGATCCCTCTATTAATAAAAGCTTAAACACTGTATGCCTTGATTCCTGATGAAGGGCTTTTGCCCGAAACGTTGATTTCGCTGCTCGTTGGATGCTGCCTGAACTGCTGTGCTCTTCCAGCACCACTAATCCAGTATATAGTTCTTAACAACCCTGTCAACCTGGGTGGCAACTTTCAAGGATCTGTGTACCTGGACATCGAGATCTCTCTACTCATCGACACTACCAAGAATCTTACCATTAGTACATTACTTTGCATTTCGTTTACTCGAACCAAGGTGAATCACCTCACACTTGTCCTCATTAAATTCCATTTGCCACCTCTCAGCCCGGCTCTGCAGCTTATTTATGTCTCTCTGTAACCTAAAACATACTTCATCACTAACCACAACTCCACCGACCTTCGTTTCATCTGCACATTTCCTAACCCACCCTTCTACGCCCTCATCCAGGTCGTTTATAAAAATGACGAACAGCAGTGGACCCAACACCGACCCTTGTGGTACACGACTTGTAACTGGACTCCAGGATGAACATTTCCCATCAACCACCACCCTCTGTCTTCTTTAAGCAGGCCAATTACTGATCCAAACTGCTATATCTCCTACAATCCCATTCCTCCGCATTTTGTACAATAGCCTACTGTGCGAAACGTTATTGAACGCCTTGCTGAATTTCATATACACCACATCAACCGGTTTGCTTTCATCTACCTGTCTGGTCACCTTCTCAAAAAACTGAATAAGGTTTGTGAGGCACGACCTACCATTCACAAAATCGTACTGACTATCCCTAATCAAATTATTCTTTAAAAGATGATTATCATTCAAATCTCTTCTAACCTTTTCCAATACTTTACCAACAACTGAAGTAAGGCTCACTGGTCTATAATTAGCAGGGTTGTCTCTATTCTCTTTCTTGAACAGAGGAACCACATTTGCTATCATCCAGTCTTCTGGCACTATTCCTGTCAACAATAAAGATTTAAAGATCAATACCAAAGGCTCGGTAATCTCCTCCTGAACTTCCCAGAGGATCCTAGGATAAATCCCATTCAGCCCAGGGAACTTATCTATCTTCACACTCTGCAGCATTTCTAAAGCCTCTTCCTTGTGAACCTCAATCCCACCTAGCCTAGTAGCCTGTATCTCAGCATTCTCCTCGACAACACTTCCGTTTTCTAGAGTGAATACTGTCAAAAAATAATCATTGAGTGCTTCCCCTATCTCCTCTGACTCCACACACAACTTCCGACTACAATCTTTGATTGGCCCTAATCTTACTCTGGCCATTCTTTTATTCCTTAAATACCTAAAGAAAGCCTTAGGGTTTACCCTGATCCTATCCGCCAACAACTTCTCACGTCTCCTCCTGGCTCTTCTGAGCTCTCTCTTTAGGTCTTTCCTGGCTATCTTGTAACTCTCAAGGCCCTAACTGAGCCTTCACATCTCCTCCAAACGTAAGCCTTCTTCTTCCTCTTGACCAAAGATTCCATTTCCTTTGTATACCACGGCTCCCGCGACTACAGCTTCCTCCCTACCTGACAGGTACATACTTATCTCTCACACTCAGGAGCCTTTCGTTGAATAAGCTCCACATTTCTAATGTGCCAATCCCCGGCAGTTTCCTTCCCCGTCCTATGCTTCCTAAATCTTGCCTAATCGCATCGTAATTGCCTTTATCCCAGCTGTAACTCTTACCCAGTGGTATACACCTATCCCTTTCTATCACTAAAGTAAACATAACAGAATTGTGATTACTATCACCAAAGTGCTCACCTACTTCCTTTTCTGGCACCTGGCTGGGCTCATTACCCAGTACCAAATCTAATGTGGCTTCACCCCTTGTTGGGCTGTCTACATACAGTGGTAAGATGCCCTCATGCCCACACTGGACAAAAACTGACCCATCTACATTACTCGTACTAAAGTTGATGTCCACCATGACAACTACACTGTCTCTCTCACTTCTATCAAGAATCATCTTTACTATCCTGTCCTCTGCATCTCTGGAACTATTCGGAGGCCTATAGAAACTCCCAACAGGATGACATCTCCTTTCCTGTTTCTAACCTCAGCCCATTCTACCTCAGTTGACGATTCCCCAAACATCCTTTCTGCAACTGTAATACTGTCCTTGACTTACAGTGCCACACCTCCCCCTCTTTTACCATCTTCTCTGTTCTTACTGAAACATTTAAATCCTGGAACCTGCAATAACCATTCCTGTCCCAGCTCTTACGTTGTCTCCAAAACGGCCACAAAATTGAAGTCCCAGGTACCAACCCATGCTGCAAGTTCACCCACTTTATTCCAGATGCTCCTGGCACACTTCAACTTCTTGCTTGGCAGAGCCATCTTGTGTCCCTGAAACTTGATGTTGGACCTCTCTACTCTCAACCTTTTCAATACTTGAACTACAAGTTTGGTTCTCATCCACCTGCTGGATTAGTTTAAACCCACCTGAATAGCCTTAGCGATTTCCCCTCCCAGGATATTGGTCCCCCTCTGGTTCAGATGAAGACCGTCCTGTTTGTAGAGGTCCCACCTACACTAGAAAGAGCCCCAATTATCCAAGATTCCAAAACCCTCCCTCCCGCATCATTCCAGTAGCCACGCCTTCAATTCCTCTCTCTCCCTTTTCCTTGCATCACTAGCATGTAGCACGGGCAGCAAACCAGAGACAACAACTCTGTTCGTCCTAGCTCTAAGCTTCCATCTTATCTTCCTGAATTTCTGCCTTAAATCCCCATCTCGCTTCCTACCAATGTCGTTGGTGCCTATGTGGACCATGACTTGGGGCTGCTCCCCCTCCCCTTTAAGGATCCCAAATACACGATCAGAGACATCACGAACCCTGTCACCTGGGAGCCACATACCAACCGTGAGTCTCTCTCGTCCCCAGAAAACCTCCTATCTGTCCCCCTAACTATGGACTCCCCAATGACTACTGCTCTGCTCCTCTTCCCTCTTCCCTTCTGAGCAGCATGGCAGACTTTGTGCCAGAGCCCTGTGCCCACTGCTTTCCCCTCAACAGTATCAAAAATGGGATACTTATTGTTGAGGGGAATTGCCACAGGGGATCCCGGGACTGCATGCCGGTTCCCTTTCCATCCCCTGACTGTAACCCATTTGCCTTTTTCTTGTACCTGAGGAGTGACTACCTCCCTGTAACTCCTTTCAATAACCCCCTCTGCCTCCCGAATGATCCGAAGTTCATGCTTCTCCAGCTCGAGATCCCTAACGCGGTTTTCGAGGAGCTGGAGTTGGGTGTACTTCCCGCAGATGTCGTCAGCAGGAACACCAGTGGTGACCCTTACCTCCCACATTCTGCAGGAGGAACATTCAACTGTTCTCACCTCCATTCCCATTATTCTAACTTCCCAAAGAGTCTGTTTAAAAAAAAGGAATAAAAAAAAACTCGCTACCTTACCAATCTGGCGCACAGAAGGTTTTGTTGGTCAGAGGAGGAGGAGACACTACCCGATTAGTGTTTCTGGTAATGCACCACACAAATATATGACTTCCCAGAAGTCGTTCGCTCCTCCCTCACACCTCTCAGCAAACGGAGGCCCGACTCACGAGGTAAGTCCCTTTTACATCTTTATATCGGTCTAGGCATGTGAACGAGCAGGCAAATATTGGTCTTTGGATCATAGTTAGGAAAATGTGTCTGTGTATGAGCACAATGACGAGTTGAATGTAAAAACAGTGCATTATTTCAATGAATTTAGTTCAATGAATTATTTCCTTATTATTGAGCCTTCGAGTAAGGGGAAGAGCTACTCTTTGTTTTCCTTGTCTAGACCCCTCATGTTGTTTAACACCTCCGTCAGGAGCACCTCTCAGCCTTCTTTGCTTAAAAGTAAAATCAAGTAAATCCAGCCTCTCTTCAGTTTGAGTACACTCTTGTCTTGTTAATTCTGAAAGGTATCAGTGTTAAATTTCATTAGCGATTGATCTGTTCACCTGAACAACAGGTTTATACCATCCTGTACTCTCACATGGTCCTCCTCACTGTGAACCACGAGGTCATCTTTCTGTCATCCACAACATTATTTATCATTCTCTCCAAACTCCATTCTTCCCATTCTCATCATCATCGTTTATGAAGTTCACAACGAAGCCTTGATTTTCTCCTGTTCTTCAGATGTTGTTCACAGGGAAAGCATTGAGAATTCCATTCTCTTGTTTTTTTCTATTTTGGTGAATTTACAGCGTGATGCAGTTGAGTTATTTTTTACGAGGGAGCCACAAATTTTATTTTGGATATGGAGCTGAATTCCACTTTTATACTATGTTCCTCTGTATGTTTTAATAATTAAGCATGTACGTAATTAGTATTGGATTAGGTTTAGATGGCTTTCACTGCAACATTTGTGTTCCACGTGGACCTGGATCATGTTCTTTATATCGTTCCCTGCAATAATCAGAGCTGAAGGAAGTTTCCATCTCTACGATAGAGACACATTCATAATTTTGTTTGAAAGACTTCGAGTGATGAGGATAAAGATTCAACTAAATTCTATATCTAGACGCACAGCAGGAGATTAAATCATATCATCAAGTCCACCTTGATCTGGAAACAAATTATGAAATCATATGCCTACTTTTCTCCATATTGTAAAACATTTTCAAAATATGTTCTTATAGCAGCATGGATTTATAGCTGCTCCTGGGATTGCAGGCAATTAAATATTTATTATAGTCTTTTTGCAGTTGATATTATAGTTTAATAATTGAACATAATTGTTTCTATTTTGTTCTATTAACATTCAAAAACAAACAAAACAGTAAAAAAACTCACGATTTTCTTTCAAACGTACTTTTTATTAAAAGAGTTTTTTAAGGGCGGTTTACAAAAAAAAGTCTATTTTTGTTTTAAAAGGTTTCTTTTATTACACTGCAGAAGTTTTTTTGTTTTGTAAAATTAATTAATTAAAATAAGGAGGTATACCTTCCTTCCGGAGAATCCTACACATTTTAAGCTCTGGAGAAGACTATTTTCTTCTCGGATTTTATTGAAGAGGAATATTTTTATTAATTTATTTAGCTAAATGGTTGATTTTGTTTAATTTTTCTATGTTTGATACGTATATGTAAATATTTTTACAATTTTAACATTATTGTCTGTAGGTAATGAAAGTTTACAGAAGGTGTCGTAAAAAATTCTGCTTTTAGGTATAACAATATTAAGGTCACATGTCAGGCACAGAGAGGATGGCTGGTAGATTTAGAAAAAATATTATCCTGCATATCCGTTGTATAGATGTGTGGCTCTCAGCAAAGATAAGAAAGTACTTCAAAATTCTCCGGTGTCTATTCCTCTATCAAAATGCTTTTCAGCTTTTCAAACAGCTGAAAGGGATTGTCTCTCTGAGGAAAATGGAAGAGCAATCAATCATTGGGCACTTGGAATGATTCTTATGTTCAGCAGCGTTTGAGAAGATTTAGTAGAATTATTGCTTCAGTGGACTTTTCTATCAAGGGCATTAACAGAAGATTCTGTGGCAGTGACCGTTAATTCAGGATGCTTTGTTGAATTCCCTGTGCTAAGATTAAGAACGTCTCGAAACATTTCAAGCACGTTGTTAAAGGTGAGATTGAGTCGAGAAACATTATTGTAGATAATGGCAGGAATGATATTTTTTAGGGAAAAATTAAAGCAGTACAGAGTGAACTTAAGAGGTGAGGTAGAGTCTTAATAATAAAACTTTTAAAGCAATACTTTCTGGTTTACTCCCAATGCCAAACCCAACTGGGAAGATGGAAAAGGTTAACGGAGAAAAACCAATGGCTGAAGAGCTACTGTGTTGTTGAGGGGTTTCGATTTTTGGGAAATTGGAATCCATTTTCGAATAGAAGTGACCTGTTTAGAAAGGATTGGTCTAATCTAAACTGTAAAGCAGCAGGAAGATTTGCTCCTTCTATGGAGGGAGACTTTATGTTGATAGAGTTGACAAGGGGGATAGTCCAAGTAGAATTATAAATGGTAGGATGGATGGACAAGTTTATGAATGTGAGGAGTAAACATCAATTAGAAAAGAAAAACGAGAGTGTCAAAAGGATATAGTAATTCTGAAGCACAAAATTGCATTTATTTCAATGTGAGTGTTCTCACAGGGGAGGCTAATGAACTCAGGGCATGTTTAAGAATATGGGATCGGGACATCATGGTTGAGAGATGTTCAACTCCGAAGTGGAGTGCTGGGAATGCACAGCAGGTCAGGCAGCATGTGAGGAGCAGGACAATCAATGTTTTGGGCAAAAGCCCTTGATCAGGAGTGGACTAATGAAGGGCTTTTCCTTGAAACATCGATTTTCCTGCTCCTTGGATGCTACCTGACGTGATGTGCTTTTCCAGCACCACACTCTCGACTCTAACTTCCCGCATCTGCCGTGCTCACATTCGTCTGAGAGATGTTTAGGACAGGCAATTCAATGTTCCAGCTGTAAAGTGTCATAGAAAGGGTGGAAATATATACGAAGGTCAGGGAGGGGCGGTCTGCCATTTTTGATTAGGGAATAAATTATTTCCGGAACTGGGGAAGATATTTCTGAAAAACATTATCCAGTTAGTATGCAGGTAGTATTAAAACTAAGAAAAAAAAGTTCACTTTGAACAGATTGCACTAAATTCTCTGTTGTGAAAAACCGTCCAATGAAAATATATTAATCAAAATTAAAAATAAGAAAGGAAAGAGCACGTTGGTTGTATTGTACCATATGCTCTTCAACAGTAAGAAAGAAATTGAGAAACAAACATGTAGGGAGAACTCGGATATATATAAGCTTAATAAGGCTGTAATAATAAGGGATTTTAATTTTCTTATAAATTGATTGGGACTACCACAGCGTTAAAGGGTTGGATGGTGTAGAATTTATCAAATATCTTCATGAAAGTTTTCTTCGTCAATATCCGGATGATTCTAACAGAGAAGGAGCCAAACTAGGCCTTATTTTATGTAATAGGACAAGTGACTGAAGTAAACGTGAGGGACTATTTTGGGCATTGCAATCATAATTGTATTAGTTTCATAATGGTTATGGAAAAGAAAAAGCCTTTCATTAATGTTTTTTTTATTGGAGTACCATAAACCTTAATGTCATGGGACAAGGACTTAACAAGTTTGATTGGAGTAGACTGTTAGTAGGTAAAACAATGTCTGACAAGTGGGAGGCGTTCAACAGTGTGACGACGGGAGTTGAGAGGCATTATGTTCCTATTAAAGTGAAGGGAAGATTAAGAAACAATGGACAACAACAGTTATTGAGCTTTTATTCAAGAATCAAAGAAAACCTTACTTTAGATATAGACAACTATATTCAATTTAATCTCTTTGTCAATATAAGGAGTGTGGGGCATTATTTCAAGAGAAATCAGGAAAGCAAAACGGCAATATAAGATAGAATGGGCAGATAAGTTTAAGGATAATCCAAAGATATTGTGCAACTACATTAACAGGAAGAAGGTAAACATAGAGAGGGATAGGCCTCTCAAAGATCATGAAGGATATCGATGATTTGAACCCTGGAGATGGGGAATAAAATCATCCCATTCCTGGTTCCCTCGACAGCAACAAACACACACTCTTGCCTGAACCTCACATTCATCCAGCTTGAACTCTATCTGCTATCTGTCAGTCTATTGACCTATTTCATCAAGATCCTTTTGTATTCTTAGAAAACATTCTTCACTGTCCAATGTGCCACCGGTTTTGGTGTCATCCACAAACTTACGAACCATGCCTTCGATATTATCATGCAAATCATTTACATAAATGACAAACAAAGAAAACTCAGAACCAACCTCTGTGGAACACTGCTGGGCACAAGCCTTCAGTTCGAAAAGCAACCACTCCACATTACTCTGTTTCCTGCTATTACACCAATTGAAAATGCTGGAAAGAAACCCCACAGTTCAGGCAGTATCGGAGCGGGGAAAAATGGAATTAATTTTTTTTAAGTCCAACATAACTTGTTCAAGATAGGTTCATATAAGACTTGATATGTTAACTCTGTTTCTCTGCCCAGATCATCTGTTGCATTTCTTCATTATTTTGCATTTGTATTTCAGATTTCCACTATCTCTAATATTTTGCTTTTTCTTGATTGGTCTGGATGTTGGTTATATTTGGACAATATGCTCCATTCCTGTCCCTATCACTTGTGTCAGTGACACAAGTATTACACTGGAGTATGTTTCTTCTTTAAGTTCTGAAAATAACTACGCGAATCTCACCAATGTGATTTTGATTTTAAAGGCCTTTTAGAGACAGCTACACTTGATGAATAAGTAGGAATAGTTTATTCATTATGATATTGTCTGTGTGTTTTATGACTAGACTTGTCTCCTCTGTCTCTGAACATTTTCAATACGTTTCACAAAATCATTACAACAAAGATGGTTGTCATGCAGCCCATCCTCACTGCACCAGCTAAGTATGAGCTGTGTCTTCACTCTTACTCTGCTGCAACTCATGTAACCCAACACATTTTGTAGTCTGTGTTTTTATTTCTGTACATCCCGTACCGATATAAACAATCTTAACAGCCTATATAACCTGTGTCTATATAGAAAATATAATTATGTACATCACATTTAAATTGTCCTATTCCATTCACATTTTCGTTTAGCATTCCATGTACCAAAGGTCATTCGTTACTTGCTCTGCATTGCATTTCATTCCATTTTGTCAGAATCAGAGATGGCTGAATGCTCGTGACTGGGAGATATTACTGCACTCCCCTCAGGTCTCCTCAACCTCTGGCCGCAGCCCTTTCTGTCTCATAGCCATAATCATATTCATTCCATCCCTTACTCATTAATTCATGACTTTTAATAGACAAATTATTGTACATTGTTATGGACCAGGCCCGACCACTCAAAACATTCTTAAGCACGTAGCCCAATCCGTAATGTTGCCATTTGTTGAAGGTAAGTGTATAGTGGATATTCCTGGCGTGAATTAGTTGGTCCGACTGCCTACTTTTAAACAAACAGAAAGTATTTGTAAAAATAAGGAATGAAACACAACGAACCGAAAACACCGTACCTGAATAATTCATCCTATCCAAAACTGTCAGGCTACCTCGAATTAAGGATGCTGATCCAAATTACTTGCAACAATCCCAATAAACAAACCCCTGAGTGCAAAGAGTAAAAATTACATTAAAAAGCTTATAGTTTACGAAGTCAGAGGACTGAAGGAGGGGGAGAGTGTCCAGTTTCAACAGTGAACCTGACTCTACTGAACTGAACTGAACTGACTTGTGCAGCTGGAGAACTGGCCAGATCCCCTTGATTACACCAGTTTTTTTTTTTAAAAGGCTCGAAAGCCTTCGGCCCGAGGCATTATCTGTTAGGTAAGAAAAAGACAAAGGACCCCCAATGAATCATTCAAAATTGAGACATGTTGGAACATTTGCTCATTTAGAAACTCTCTGAAAAAAATCAAGGACAACATAATCTTATAAAGATCCCACCTGTGTGACAACTCCCCCAATATAAAACTGAATCTTCAATATCCAAGATGGTTTCAGTTGTCAAAACTCCCAGAAATAGTAGTTTGTACTCTACAATGAGCATGTACATTTGTTTATAAACATGGAAACATGCACAACTACATCCAGATTCAGTGTGTGGTCCTTCCATCATTGAGTGCCTCCATTTGTCAGTCAAGTCTCAACAATGCATTGGAAATCATGTTTTCAAGACCTGCCCCGTGCACAATTTTCAAATTGAATGGCTGTAACAACAGGCTCCAGCTAATTCATCTCGCAGTTTTGTCCTAAAATTTCTCAAAAAGACTTCATTGAGTTATGATCAGTGTAAATGGTTGTCTCCAATGCGTTGCTGTTAATATAAACACTGAAATGTTGTCAAACCAACACAAAGCTCACAGTCTTTTTCTCAACTGTTGAATATTTCTACTAATGAACATTCAACTTCTTGGAGGAATACCCAGTATGTCTCACTGACTTCTCGGCATCTTCCTGCAAGAGCCCAACACCTATATCCACATCATTCACATTTAAATCCACCTTGAATGTTTTTGCATAATCAGGTGTGTCTGATCGTGGGCAGTGGTTAACTCATATTTCAAATTCCATCAAATGCCTTCTGACAGTCCTCTGTCCACTGAAACCTCTTGCCTTTCTTTAACAATTCAGTGAGTGGAGCAGTCACACTGCAAAAATGAGGCACAAATATCCGATAAAAATGACATAATCCCAGGAACTGCTCATTTTGTCAACAGGATGCGAAATTCCCCCATTACCGTCTCATGTAAATCTCATGGCACCGTTTATCTATGTCCAATAGCATGGCCAAGGAAGGTGACTTTTGCTTTAGCAATTCACTTTTCGCTAGGTTTACCACCAAGCCAGACTTCTGAAGTCGATCGAACAAGTCAGATAGATGTTGGAGTGTTCCTTCCATGAGTCACTAAATATCACAAGGTCATCAATATACACCACAGGTTGGATAATCCGGCAATTTGCTGGTTAGTCCATGAAATGTGGCTGGCACATTTTTCATGTAAGTTGCTTGTCCGACATTTTCAATGCAGTCTTCCAACCGTGGAACTGGGTATACATCAATGTGTTTAACTGCATTGACGTTACGATAGTCCACACATAATCATTGGGTAGCATTTGGCTTTGGCACCATAACTATGGGTGATTTCCAGTCACTGTAACGCACGTTGATGATGTCATCTTAGAGCATGCGTTCAAGCTCCTTCTGAACCTGTGCCAACTTTAGAGGATGATGCCTGTAAGGATGTTGCTTAATCATAACGGCATCTCCTCTCGCTACATTATGTGCTAATAGGTGAGTACTTCCAAGTTGCCATGTATGATAATAATAACTCTTTCTGATCATTTCAATTTTTCTCATGAAGGTTAATCAATACATTATCCCAATTTTAGACAAGAACCTCATTGTGCCACTATAATTTGAGGAAAATCCGATTCAGAATCCTCTCAACTTGGTTCTTCCTTCTGTGCCGTAATCATTAACACCTTATCCTCTGGCTTTCCTTCCCTATCAAAGTACATTTTGAGCATTTTCACATGATGTGCACTGTGAAATTTCTTTCTTTCTGGAGTCCCTATCAAGTACATATCCTCACTCAATATCCGTTGTATTTGATAATGTCTACTAAACCTTGCTTTTCAAGGTTCACCTATAACTGGAAGTAACAGTAATACCGTATCCCCGATCGCACAAATGCAATTTTTTGATTTCCTGTCCGCTTCCTGTTTTATTGCATGCTGCAATACTTTTAACTGCTGGCCCGCCAACTTCCTACCACTATTAATCGTTCCCTAAAACGTGAGACCCAGCCCAAATGTGTGGCCTTTGAATTCTGATTTATTATTTTCTCCTTAATCAATATTAATTGTGCTCTCACTTAATGCCCAAAAAATAATTCAAATGGATTGAATTTGCTCTGTTAATTTGGTGCATCTTTGATCACAAAAAGCGCAACTGGAATTCCCTTACCCTAATCATCTGGATAATCTTGATCATAAGCCCTCAACATGGTCTTTCATGTTTAATGTTACCTTTCTAGCGCTCCCTGCAATTTTGGATGACATACAGTCGATTTGAATTGCTTTAGTCCTAAGACACCATAGTGAATAAATTAGATGTGAAGTTTGAACCTTGACCTCACTGTATCTCTATTGGTAGTCCGTGTGTATTTTTTTAAAAAAGCGTAATTCCTTTGCAATTCCTTTAGTTGTGATACTGCATCTTGGGATGGCCTCTGGAAATCTAATCGATGCATCCAGTATTATTAACAAATACTGGCGCCCAACTATTTGTTTGATGTTGGGACGTGGCCAATCAGTTAAGACTCTTGTGAAAGGTTCTTCAAATGCAGGAATAGTTCAGAAAGGCGCAGGTTTTATTATCACTTGTGTTTTTTCCAATTACCTGACATGTATGACACGACTCGCAAAATTCAACTACATCATGTTGCAGTTCAGGCCAGTAAAAATGTCTCTGTGTTTCAGCTTGTGTTTTCTTCACTCCTAAATGACTTCTAGGTGGTTGCTCATGTATTCACATCACCTTTTTCTGAATCCCATTGGCAATATGATTTGATGAACTTCTGCCCAATTATCATCTCCTTGAGTATGTGATAATCTCCGTTATTCTCACTTGGACATCATTTTTAGGGTAATAACACTCAGGGATACATTCAAAAGTCCTAACGTATATGCTTTTTGATAAAACTGCTTTACCCTTTTTTTCTTTCTGCTGTAATTCAATTAGTTTAAATGAGCTAAAAATATTTGCATGATGCCCCTTTTGCTCAATAGATTTTAATTAACAACTATCTGATGGAACAAAGTCTCTGCAAATGCCACTTCCGCTACATTATATTTACATTTTTGATATCTCCTGTTTCAACTGGTCACATTGGGGCTTCGTTACCCACACTCAGGAAACTTCTAGGATAAGACTCCTGCATTGCTTTAGTTGCCTGCGTCTCCACTGGCTTTTCAACCAGAGTTGGCAATACTCCTACCGGTGAATCAGCTATATTTTTTGCAAGGATAGTTTGTATTCCTGGAGCTCAGAGATTGTCCAATGCTCATACCACAATTTCTCCACACTTTTCTGGATACCCTATCCTCACTTTACATCATTATGCGCTTTTTGTCTCAAGGTGAATTCCGTTTAGCAGTACCTTTTCTGGAAATAGTCCTTCCGGTGTATATATCTCCTGATCTTTCAGCATCATGGAATAAGAGGATCCTGTGTCCCTTTTTATTGCATCCTCTTTACATGCTCTATGTCAGAAAAATTTCCCTTTGCAGTATATTTTCTGTGCAGATCTGCCATTTCCTCCTTAACAAACCTCTGATCAGCTTATACACTCTGATGCAGCTTTCTAGCTTCCACTGTGTTTTCTGTTACCACTCCAACAAAACTTCCAAGCTTATCCCATTTTCCTGTACCTGTTTATTTTTCCCTGAACCCACCAACACAGTGCTTTCATGTGACATAATTTATTGCAATGAAAACACCGGAGCTTTTTAACTTCTTTGTTTCCTTCAAGTGTTTCTTTTGTAGCCTGTGCCATGTTATCCTTATGACCTTCTTCTGCCTTTCCCTCCCACGTGAGGATTTCTCTTTGCTCCAGTTTCTATCCCTCATGGACTGAAATTGATTCTAGAAGCCAAACCACGTTTTATGGACCAATTCATAATCATCAGCCACTTCAGCTGCCAGCTTTGTCATTTTAACTCTCTGCTCTTCCAAATGTGTTTGCACTATGTCAGGCAGTGAATCTTCGAACTCCTCCAAAGTAATTGTCTCTCTCAGAGCATTGTAAAGCTCTTTTCGAGCTATCAAAATTACTTTGTTTGATCCTTTCAAACTCAATATAGGTTTGACCAGGATCCCTCCTTATATTCCTGAAATGTTTCTAGGAAAAGAGCTTTAAAAATACAATAAACCCACGATGCTCTGAGAGGTACAATTACTTTGGAGGAGTTCAAAGATTCACTGCCTGAAATAGTGCAAACACATTTGGAAGAGCAGACTTAAAACGGCAAGGCTGGCAGCTGAAGTGGCTAATGATTATGAATTGGTCCTTAAAACGTGGGTTCTCTATCTCTGACGCACAAACCCTTTCTATTTTTCTTTCTCTCCTGCTAAGGATATTCATTGTGTTTTTTTCTTTCCTCTGCTAAACCTATTCATTCTCTTTCTTTCTCCTTTGAGTTTAGCCAAAACTCAAACTGCTTCATTTCCGCTTTTAACTCAAGCTGCGTCATTTGCAATTGAAGTCTGCTCATCTCTATAGATCCTGATGGAGTTTCCAGCAAATTGGAATGCTGTACTGCTGCTGCAATCATCTAATCTTTCCTCACGTTGGGAGGTAGATTCAACGCACGCTTGTCCACTAATTCCCGCTTGGACTTAAGTGCATTCTGTCAAAAAAACCAAGGTTTTTCCACCTCCAAAACATCCTTTGTTCCTGCAAGAGCCATTACTATCTGAAGCTCCTTATCCCCACCAAATCAACACACGGAATAGGAGACACTAATACTTGCCACTCGCTGCGTAAATCCCGCAAATGGCCCCCATTCGGTTATGGAACAGGACCGACCCCACAGAACATTTTAAGCCGCTAGCTCAGACCGTAACTTTGTTAATTCTTAAATGCTAGAGTGGACTGGATCTTCCCAGAGTGATTTAGCTGGTCAGAATACCGAGATTTAAACAAAACATTTATTTACCAAATTACCGAAAGAAACACAAGAGACCAAAAATAGAATACCTGAATAACTAATCCTATATAAACACGACAGGATATCCAGACTTAAGGATCCTGTTCCAAAATACTTCCAACAATCTCAATAAGCAAACTCCTTAGCACCAAGAGTAAAACTGACACAAAGGCTTACAGGTTATAAGGTCAGAAGGACAGAAGGAGGAGGAGAGCGTCCAGTTCCAACAGTGACCCTGACTTAACTGACCCCAGAACTGATCAGACCTGTCCAGTTAGATAGTTGGCCACGTCCTCTTGATTGTCCAAGTTTCTTATTAAGTACTAAAGAGCCTTTTGGCTAAGGCATTACCTGTTAGATATAAATAAAATGAAAATTTTCAGAGTTCAGACATATTGGAATCTTTGTTCATTTAGACTAACTTTAAAAAATTAAGGACAACATAACCTTGTAAAAGGACTGGTTTTGTGACAACATGCCATACATGGCTTTGAACTGAATTCAGTAAATGTAAGTCTTACTGCTTTGAAGCCAATAAAGTGTATTCAATTGTTTGTGAGTTTACATAAAACAAAACTGAATCGCATTGTGTGTTGAAGGTTCAACAATGTTTTATTAGAGCAACTAGAGGAATATCCAGACAGATCCACAATTCCTGTGTATGGTCAGGGAAAATATGCCCACTGAGAATTGATTGTCTGGGGTCTGGTCTAGTTGAGGAGAGATTAGCACTTTAACTTCATCTAGATCGCATATTTTGTGGGTGGCTGTGTTGGAGGGTGGTGGTGGGGGAGGGGGTGTTCAGGTAGTTACAGCATTGCAAACGGACAACACAGCAGAATCATCTAGCCTGTGATCAGGAGACTTCCATCATTCTCCCTCACAACTAGCTTCACGAAAGCAATTGGTGATGGGAGATGTGACCAATAGTCAGCGACGTCTACATTCAATCAAGTTCAGTTGTTATTTGTGATCTGAAGGTACCATACTGAAAAGGGTTGACTGGATCTGTTTGTTCAGTAACTGTGATTGATGTCAGTCTCCATGGATCCTAATGATGTCGCTGGATGGTTTCCCTCTTCTATTAGTAAGGGGCTTCTTGCAGTGATTTATCCCATTGTAGCAGCAGAGGCAGCACCTGCAACACTAAGAGGAATCAGCAGTTGCAGAGACGGGGAGAGGAGAGGTCAGAATCTGAGAGTAGACTGGAATGTTTTAACAATGGATCAGAATCTGGGAACAGTAGACTGGAATGCTGCACCAATGGCTCAGAATCTGAGAACCCGAGGATGGAATGCTGAAACAATGGACAGGAGTTTATCCTTGGGTCTTTTCATTGTTTCCTGGTATTGGAAAATATTGGAAAGTCGGATATATGGTGTACTGCTGATTATTCAGGCTGGTTACTATCCCATGCTTGCTATTGTTGGCGTTCCTGGTAAGTCTCCCCATCTCTATCTACTTATTAATCCCATAAGCCATGCTGAACTTCAGTGCTATTTCTGTTAACTATATTTGGCAAAGTTGGAAACTACTGTCTTCAGTTTTAAATGCAAATGCATTCATTACCACAAATTTCAAAACCGCCCACACACACATTTGAGTACATGACCGTTCACAATCCGGAAGTATATATTTGCCCTGAATTGATTGATGTCTTCACATTCTCTCCATCGCCAAACAGACCCACTACCAGCTCCATGGTATCCCCATTCCACAGCTTGACGTTTGTTCAGTTGCTAAATACACCATTATACATGCCTTGGAAAATTTCAGACTTCATGGTTCCAGCTCTCTTCTAATCACTCTTTCCATTACAATGTTTCTATTATGACCTTGTTCTTGTCTCTAAAGTAAATTCATGTCAGGGACACTGTGTCAGAATAAGAATGTCACTGGCCACAGCATTCAGTGGTCCAGGTTTCTACACTAAAGACACTGTTTCCAATCCTATCTCAGACGATGAGAGAACTTAAACTCAAATGACAGGAACTGGAAATAAAAGTGAATCTCACTAACATTTTGTGAATAAGTTTATCTATTTCACTGATGTCCTTTGGTAAAGAAATCTAACATTATTACCTGGTTTCGATAAGGACGACGTCAGGTTCACAACAATGTGTTTTGCTCTATACTGCCTTAAGGAATGACCTCACAGTAAAGGGCATTTAGTGAGGGCAACAAACGGTGCCCTTAACAGCGATGCAGACATCCTATCTAATGACAACACTAAAGTCTGGGGAAAAAGGAATGATGCATGAGGTCAGAAGAATGAGGAAGTACCAGAGAAACTGAGCAGATTTGGCACCTCGGATCGAGATAAAAATAGAATTGGCATTTTGAGTCCAATGACCATCCATCAGAACTGCACACAACTGGGAAATAGTGTGATTGATGTTAGTGACAGGGACGTCTGTTGTGAAGGGGTGAAGGAGGGAGTTGAACAGATAGAGAAAGAGAGAGATAGAGAGAAAGAAGCAACTAGAGGGATTGTTGATGACCAGATGGAATGGAAATAAAAATCAAGATTTATCTTATTTATTTTTCTCCTGTTGCGATATTTACGAAAATCCTGTCCATGTAAGGTATACATCAAAGTCACGGTTTGAAGTGAGTTATGTCCCTTTGTCTCCCTTTCCTAAGAGTAATCATCTTTTAAAAAATCATTAATGGGATTTTGGGACAGCATGTAATTCCCTTTCCACGTTGTCCTTGAGAAACTGTTGGTGAGCTGCCTTCCTGACCACTGCAGTCTGTGGGCTGTAAGCATTCAACACTTATTTCGGTCTGGTTTAATTTCTTTGAGATTGATATACTGAGTGAAATAACTGAGTGGTTGGGATTGGACATTTCAAACGGCAGCCGAGAGTTAACAACATTGTTATGGGTCTAGAGTCACATGTGAGCCCAATCAGGTGAAGGTGATAGATTTCATTCCTGGAAGGGCATCAGTGTGCAGGTAGGTTTTTCTGACAATCGTTTCATTGTTTCTTAATTCATGATTATTTATTGAACTCTAATTCCAATATTTGCTGCGGTGGGAATTGAATCTGTGCTCTGGGTCATTACCTGGGTCGCTGCATTAATAATCCGGAGATATTACAGCTACGCCATCGCCTCCTCAGCATCTGCAAACATCTCCAATGGCAGTAGTGATGTTGCTGTTGGCGTGGCTGTGCTGAAGTATTGCGATTTGCAAGACAAATAAATCATTTAGCAAAACATACCATCCTTCTCATTTTGTATTTATGAGAAGGGGAGATGATGGGATGTGCTCTTGGTGAAAAGGAGCTGAATGCCCTTGGTCATGAGTCACTGACAGAATTCAGACAGTGAAGCAAGTCATCAGCACAGTAAACTGTATAATGTCCTTCATTGAAACATGATACAAATATAGGAGTGAAGACACCTCCCTAAAGTTGTACAGAGATATTGAGAGAGCACGTGGGGCACTGTGAACAGATTTTCTCTCCATTATAACGAATAATCTCCTTGCCACAGTGAGATAGTGTAAAGGAGTTTGACCAGACTAATCCCTGCAGTGATGGTACCATGAGGAGAGTGTGAAGGAAATGAGTGTTTAATCTGTAATGCTGCAAGAGATTAAAAAGTGATTGCAATAAAACTTGAGCGTTTTGAACCCGGACTCATTATTCCCATAACAAAACAATGATAGCGTGAAATATCATGTGTTTTCCTGCAGTATATGTTTTCATATGTGTAAAGATACGTTGACAGGAAAGGTTTAGCAGGACATGGGTCAAGTGAAGGGAAATGGAGTTCACGTGAGTGGACATTTTGTTTGGCATCGTACAATTTGGGCTAAAGGGCCTGACTCCCTGCTGTTAAACTCTATGACTCTCTGATAGTTTACATTCTCTGTGGAAACCCCATGTTGGTTGTAAGAGAGCTGCAGATTCTGAATGAACTCTCACCATCTCAATGTACAGTTGAAGTGAGACCCTGCACTAAGCATCATGTTGTTCACAAACACGTCAGCAGCTATACTCTTATAGAGTTGGCCATTCCCAAAAGTTTCTGATCTCCATGCAGAAGACAAGCCTGTCTTCTCGGAGATGTCAGCTGCCTCCTTGTGACTTGGGACAAGCCATCCGTTGTGCGTCTCCCCATCAGCAAACCACATTAATGTAACACATGTGTAGCTATAGCAATGGAGCCAGGAGGAACAATTTGGCCAGTCTGTCTGTGCAGTCTCTGCTTCATTGGTTTGTCGTGTTGCAGCATCAATGACATCCTCCTATTTCAGTGGAACAGTTTGGAGGGGCTGAATGGTTTCTTATTTTCGTGTGTCAACCCCTTGAGGGGTTTCATGTCCTCCTGTTCATTCCAGGATATAGGTTCATTATTGGGTGACTCATAGTAGCTGCTAACCAGCGTGTTGTGCTGACTAGACTCCTTAAGGTCCTTTTGTAATAATAGACAAACAGGAGGCTGGAGAACGCAACAAGCTCGGCAGCATCAGGAGGTGGAGAAGTCAATATTTCCGGTATAACCGTTCATTAGGATTGGGGGTGGGGTAGGGGGAGCTGCAGATAAAAACAGAAGGCAATGGCCGGAGTGGGGATGGTAGGGGAAGGAAAATTGAAATGGTTGTTGAATGGGAGCTCACGTCGGCCCCTTTGGGCCCGTGAGTTTTGGTTGGGAAAATGTGTCCTTAGTTTATGTTTGGTCTCCCCAGTGTAGAGAAGACCACATCGGAAGAACCTGATGCAGTCCAGTAGGTTGGAAGGGAGGCAGGTGAATCTCTGTTTCACCTGGAAGGACAGTTTGGGGCACTGGATAGAGGTGAGAGAGATTGTGTGCCAGCAGGTGATGCATCTTTTCCGTTTGCAGAGGCAGTTGTCAGTGGGGATTGGAGGGTTTATTGGGGAGTTTGGCATGCACCAAAGATTAGCGAAGGGAATGGTCCTTGTGAAAAATGGGACAGGTCCTGGGATCCAACCTAGTTTACTGTATCTGGTGCTCATAATGTGGTCTTCTCTACATCGGGGATCCTAAGCGTAAACTAAGGGGATGTTTTGCTAAGCATCTCAGCTGGGCCCTCAAGGGCTGAGCTGACCTCCCAGTAACCCTATTTCAATTTCCCCTCCCACGCCTTTCCAACGTAGCCATCCTTGACTTCCTCTATTGCCACTATGAAACCAACCGCAAATTGGAGGAACAACATTTCATCTTCTGCGTGTGCAGCCTACAACCCGGGTGACTCAACATTGAGTTCTCCAATTTCAAATAACCTCCCCTCCAAACCCCCCAAATACATTCCCAGTCCCTCCTCCTCCCATCCATTCTCTGATCATCCCTTCTTCCATCTCCCAACTGGATTCATTCCTCCCATCGACCAACTCGGGCATAACCTCTACTTTTATTCAACTATCCCCACCTCACCATCCTGTCTCCAACTCCCCCACCCTGCCTCTTTAAATGTAGACCCCATTAAACCCCCCACACACCCCCAGTCCTGAAGAGGGCTTTGACTCAAATCATTGATATCTCACCTCCTGATGCTTCCTCTCTTGTTGTGTTGGTCCGCCGTCCTGACTATCTACTTTGAATTCCAACATTTGAGATTTTTTAAAAATCTCTTCTTACATGAGAAACAACAGAGAGTGAATGGGCTGTGTCTCTTGTTATTGAATAGTTTTGGTGGGCTGAATGGCTTTCTCACATTCCAATAAAATCAGCTTGAGATGCTGAATGAGTTCCTCTTTCTATACAGTGGAAATGTTCAGGGTCCAGCAGTGCTGATACACGAATGTTACCGGCACATTCACAGCATGAGCTTGAATATTGTCCAGGTTTTGATGCTTTATGTGATCTTCACTGAACATCTTCACATCTGATTGAATGACGGAAGGAAAGACATTGATGAAGCAGCTGAAGATATTTGTGCTAAGGAAGGTACCCTGAGGATCACCTAAAGAGATATCCACGGACTGACAGGATTGATGTCCACGAGCCACATTGTGTTTGGAATGACGCAACCAATGGGGAATTTACAACTGATTCCTATTAAGTTCAGGTTTGTTCCGACCCTTTGAAACCTTGCTCATTCAAATCCTGATGTAATGTCAGGGCCAGTCACTCTGACGCTGTGTTCATATCTTTTGCTCATGTACATAGGCCAAGGTATATGTGTGGGGGTTCTTTCCTTCTCTCAGAGGATAGTGATTGTTGGGGCCTCTCTATCCCAGACATTTGCATCCCTGAAATGAGTGGGAGGGGTTGAGGAGGGTGTCAATTAATTTTGAGAGAGTCGAGGGCTACAAAGATTTGGGCATGAAAGAGAAATTGCTGCCAAGCAGAGGTCAGCCATGACCTTACTGAAGGGAAGGGCAGATTTCAGGATCTAAATAGCCTCGTGTTATTCCAACATTCCCCAGAGTCCAGTCAGTTTGTGGCCTCTCCCATTTTCTGTGTTATTGACCTGAAGTAGCTGAATAGACTGACCCTATTGCTGCATAACAGGATACTGGTGCTCCATGAGAAAATCTCGGTACAATTGTATAGGTTCGATGAGCTGATTGGCCTCCTCCTGTAACTGTATATCAGGCTCCGGTGTTTGAAAAGCCTTATCTTGTCCTGGTGTAACTGAAATCCATATTGACTAAATCTACCATCCTAGCAGGAAGTGAGCACTGCAGATGCTGGAGATCAGAGTCCACAAGTGTGTTACTGGAAAAGCATGGCAGGTCAGGCAACATCCGAGGAACAAGATAATCGATGTTTTGGACATTCCTGATGAAAGGCTTATGCCCGAAATATCGATTCTCTTGTTCCTGCCGACCTGCTGTGTTTTATCCAGTGCCACACTTTTCGATGTCTACTGCCGCAACCTAGTCAACTTTCCTGGTCACGTCATCAAATAACTTAACGACATGTTTCAAGCATGATCTCCCACGCACAAAGCCATTTTCAATACTCCTAATCAAACCTTGTCTTTCCAAATTAATGTACATCTTATCCTTCAAACTTTTCTCAATTTTAACAGATGTTAAACTCACTGTTCACAGTTTCAAGGCTTTGTTTTCAGTTATTCTTAAGTAAGGGCTCAATGTTTGATATCCTCCAGCCTTCCAGGATCTAAACTCTGGATAATGGTGATCAAAATCATCATTCAGGTCCCACGCAAATGCTTCTCTAACCTCTTACAGTGTTCTTGGATATATCTAGTAAGGAACGTGAGATTTATCCAACCTCAAGCATTTTAGTACGTCGAATACCTCCTCTACTGTGATATGGAAAGTCCCGAAGAAATCAGCATGATCTTCGCCAAGTTCCTAAGTATTCATGCCTTTCTCCATGTTAAACACAGAGGAGAAATTTCCGTTGATGATCTCGCCCATCTCTAATGGCTCTACACATACATGTCATTTTGGTTTTTGAGGGGTCCTATTTTCTAGCTAGTTATTGTTTTTCCTTTAATATACAAAAGTACCATTTTGGATTCATCTTAATCTTCTCAGCCAAGGCTCTTTCATGTCCCCTTTTCACACTACTGATTTCCTTCTTCAGTAAATTCCTGTATCCCTTATATATCTCCAGGGATTCACTTGATCCCAGCTGCCTGAAACGGAGCTGCTTTTTCTTTCTGTTCAAAGCCTAACTATCTATTGTCATCCAGGGTTTCCCATTCCTGCCAACTTTCTTTTCACCTCCACAGTAACAAATATACCTTGAACTCCAGTATCCCACGTTGAAAGGACTCCCACCTGCCAGAGGTCCCTTTGCCGGCAATGAACTATTCCAGCAAACCCCTGCAAACTCCTACCTAATTCCATCTAAATTCGTCTTACCCCAATTTAGAAATTGAAACTGTGGACCAGTTTTGTCTCTCACCATAAATATGTGAAAATTAATAGAACTATGGCCATTGGTTCCAAAGTACTCCCACACTGTCACCTCTGTCACCTGTTCTGTCTTATTTTCTAAGAGTAGGTCGAATTTTGCCCCTTCCCGAGAAGGCCAAACTACATACTGCTTGAGGGAAATTTTCTGGCGCAATTAACGAATTCCACCCCACCAGATCCCTTAACACGCTGGCAGTGCCAGTCAATGTTATAAACATTAAAATCCCCAATTATTACAATCCTTTTGCTTTTGCATATCCCACCTCTGTGCCAGTATCTTAGTTACTCTAATTCCTGGTGACTATTTCGGGGCCTATAGTACAGCCTCTATAACATCACTATACAGCTTCCTACATATTAGCTCCATCCACAAATCCTCGCTGTTTGATCCTTCAGTTACTTCATCTCTGATTACTGCTGTGATACTCCCCTTAATCAGAAATGCAACTCCCCCACCACTTTCCACCATCCCTGTCCTTCCTAAAGCAGCTATACCCTGGCACATTAAGCTGCCAGTCCTGTCCCATCCTTTGCTATGTTTCTGTAATGCCTGTAATATCCCAGTCCCACACAGCTATTCATGCTCTGAGTTCCTCGGTTTTATCTGTCAGTCATCTTGCATTGAAATAAATGCAATTTTATTAAAGCAGGCATTCTTGCTCCCTGTTGTGTTCCAGCCTGACCTGTCTTTTCACTTTACTGTTTCTGATTAATGTATCTCCTTCCAGCCTCGCACTTGCCTCCCTGCTCTTGAAGATCTCACCCCCTCCTAATCTTGTTTAAACCCTCCCTTGGAGCACGAGCAAACCTGCCTGCCAGGATATTGGTTCCCCCCTCCAGTGCATGTGCCACCTGGCCCTCTTGAACAGGTCAACTCTGTCACAGAAAAGCCCCCAATGATCTAAAAATCTGAGTGCCTTCCCCCTGCATCAATTCTTTAGCTATGCATGTATCTGCCATCTCCTTCTCTTCTTACTTTCATGAGCTCATGAAACAGGAAGTAATCAGGGGATTACCACTTCGAGGTCTTGGTTTTTAACTTTTCCCCTAGTTCTCTGTAATCACTCTGGGGGACCTCATTCCGATATCGACGTGTATCATTTGTGATGCCAACGTGCACAATGACTTCTGGCTGCTCACCCTCCCCCTTGACAACGTTTTGCAACCACTCGGAGACTTCCTGCAACCTAGCACCTGGGACGTAGCACAACTTACTGGATTCCCGTTTGAGGCCCCAGAATCTCCAAATTGTCCCTTCAACAATCGACTATCCTATCTCTCAGACTCTGCTTAAATTTACCCTTTCCTGTTATGCTCCCACACCAGTGGTAGTACCGCTGCTTTCCCTTGAACGGTCGTTCCCTCCAACAGTATCAGAAGTGGTATACTTGTTTTAGTGGGGCATGGCCACAGAGTATAACTGCACTCTCTGCCTACTCCCTTTGCAATTCCAAACCTACTCTTTGCCTGGAACACGATAGGGAGCAAGGACTAGCTGTTGGATTAAATTGTGTTTATTTAAATGCAACAGGGCAGACAGGTAAGACTGATGAACTCAGGGCATGGATGTTTATGTGGGACTGTGCCGTTATAGTCATAATAGAAACATGGTCAGGGTGGGTCTTGGGCGTGACCACCACACTAAAGCAGTTATATGTGAAGTTCGCAGCATCTCTGATAATCCTGAGTGCATCCAGCTCCAGCTCCCAAACATGGTCTCCCAGGCGCTGCAGCTGGGTGCACCTTCCACAGGTGTAGCAACAGGAACGCTGGGAATCTCTCAGAGCTCCCACATCCCACAGGATGAACGTGAAACTGGCCTAACTGATTTCTTGACTGCTGTAATACTAAATTAAAATGACTTTATTTGAGATTGCCTGTATTTTCTTTCTGAGCTGCTGCTGTCTGAAGCCTCTCTAACCAATGACTTACTACTTACTCTGATACCAACTGCTTCTTCTCCACTCCTCCACACTTACTTTTGTTTAGTGAAGAAGGGAGACACTACAGTAATGCGATGCTTGTGCCTTAGACATTCCTTGACACCAAGTCCATGACGACCTGCTCTCCAGAGCACGTCATTACTTGTACTTGGAGGGTGTCTCGCTGAGTCTTTCTCCTGCTGGTGGTGACTGCGCTGACACAAATATTCGCCCCAACAGCCAATCCGCGTTGTTGCAGTCCTCTGGTCCTTTCTGTCTTTTAATACTGCATTTATGGAATGTTTAATCCGGCGATTGCATTCCAAACTGTATCTCACTCCAAAGGGAAGGGAAATTACGTTCCAGTGAACACAGGGCTGTTGGAAAAAGAATGGCATTAGACATTGGAGCAAAATTCTTGCTAGCTGCGCACTGAGTCTGATTTTCTAATCAATTTCGTTATATTTATTCTAAGAATCCCCATTCTACTTGACTGCATTTTCCCGATAACAAACCCTTGTTTAATAATCAGTCTGCCTCAGCCTTCAAGATGTTTAGTGATCTAACCTCAACAGCCCTCAGAGTTTTCTACAATTATTTCACTCTCACTGTTGGGAGACTTGATGGTCTTTATTCCCATGCCTTATTTCTAGCACTCTGTGTGAGAGTTGTGCCAACGTAATTTGTTATCATGTCCCATCACACCTTCGCTGTGGCCAGAGACAAGAGAAAAATAAAAAATGTCAGAGCGTGTGCTCTTCTCCCTCATCTTCCACATCAGCCTAAGTTACAGCGCACCCAGATCTCAGGATTTGCCCACTCTTTTCCCGGCATAAATTTCCAATTCTTCCTTGGCTTCTGTATCAAATCGTTCAAGGGGCACACAGTCACTCTCCCTGAATCCAGGAACTGCTACTCCCAACTGAAGACCGATATGAAGCCCGTGGTTAACATATCCTGTGGCTCCGTGCACAGGTTGCCCCTTTGTCTCTAATACCCCCCCCTCGACTTCATTCTGCTGTTACCCTCTTCCTCTTAATAAACTGATATAATGTCTTTGGATTCTTGTTACTCTTACCCACTGATGTTTTTTCACGATTCCCCTTCTGCTCTTCTACTGAAGTTTTAAGAATAGCCCGACTCTTTCTATATTCATTTTGTGCATCCATTGATCTGCTCACTTTGTACCTGCTTTAAGTGTCTCTTTCGTTTTTAATTCTGTTCTGATTTTTTTTTTGTTGACATCCGAGGTTCTCTGGGCTTGTTTTCCAAATTTTCATCTTTCGTGTAACACGTTGCGCGGACACTCTCATTAATTCCATTTTGATCAAGTGATCCCCCAACCCCCTACCACATGCTGTTCTGCTACAGTTTCACACAGCAGCCACTGTACTCTGGACAGTTTCCGTCATATTTTTTCATAAAATCGGTCTCCCTAATCCAAAAACCAGATAGTGGTTTACCAGATAGTGCATTTTAAAAAATCTTTTCCTTACCAAACATAAAATGCATGACGTCATGGTCATTGGCCATATAATGCTCTCCCAATCCTGCCTGCAATATCCTGAGTGGCTTCATTCCCCACAGTGAGGCACATCACTATCGCACCCATTGTTGTATCAGCTCCATGAGGATACAAAGAATTTCTGGAAGAAATTTCAAGGCATCTGCCCCCTCTTAAAATATTATCACTGCCCGAATTAATGCTTGGAAATGAAATGCCTTTATATAATAAAACTATTATTGTTTTTACACACCTCAGTAAATTGGTTTTATATCTGCTCCTGTACTTTCTTTTATCTGTGGGCCTATAATATGTTCTCAGCAGTGCCTCTGCCATGGTTTTGATCCTGGGCTCTAACTACCAAGCCTCCTAAGAAGATCTTTCCAAGATATCGCCCCCCTTACTGTAGTAACTGACACCATAACTCATCATGCAACACCAGCTCCTATTTTACCCCTCTCCTGTCCTGCCTATAGTTCTTGTACCACAGCATACTGAGTTGTCAGCCCTGACCTCCCACAAACGCATTTCTGCAATGGCAACAATGTCACATTTTCATGTCATCTTGTTCCATTATCACATCTGTCTGTCCGATAACATTCCCAGCATTAAGGTAAAGCTCATCCACCCCGGAATATAACACCCGGAATTCTCTGTACCTCGGAGTTCTTCAGTCATTCACTGTTCCTTATCAAGCTGCCCAATTCATGAACCAAAACTGTAAATCTGGGACTGAATTAGTATTTGTTGAAATGCAAATTCGTTTTAAATAAATGTATTAATGTAATGCAATTTTCCAGAACTGAGCAGTCTGCTCCACATACAATGAGATTCTGCTGATTAAATCCCTGCTCAGTGTGCAGAGGGGACAGCTGTCAGTAATAGGGAAAATGAGGATGGCAGATGCTGGAGATCAGAGTCGAAACGTGTGGCACTGAAAACGAAAAACCAGTCAGGCAACATCTGAGGCGCAAGAGAGTCAAAGATTTCGGCTTCATCCCTTCATCAGGAGTGCATTCATGCCTTCACATATTTTCCATTGCATGGATCACAGGATATTGGGAACCATACATGCTCAGTGAAGCAGCACTGTATATATCCCTGAAATAGAAAACAGTTGGTTGGACAGGGAGTAGACAATTTCAGGTGAAGTACAGACTAATTGAAGTACAAACATAAGAATAGATAAATCTCCTGGGCCAGAGGAGAAACAGACTAAGTTGCTATAGGAAGAGAGGTAAGAGATTTCTGTGCCTTTGGCGATGATCTTTGCGTATTCACTCTCCATTGCAGTAGTGCCAGATGATTGAGGGTGGCAAATGCTAGTCCCTTGTTCAGGAAAGGGAATTGGGATAATCCTGAGAATTACAGTCCAGACAGTCTTACATCAGTATTGGGCAAACTAATGGAGAGGATTCTGATAGACAGGCATTATGATTACTTGGAACATCATAGCCTGATTAGAAATAGTCAGCATGACTTTGTGGGGGGCAAGTCATGCCTCCCAAACCTTATGGAACTCATTGAGGATAGGATCAAACACATTGAAGAAGGTAGAGCAGTGGATGCGGACTGCATGGATTTTAAAAAGGTGTTTGAGCACGCTCTCCATGGTACATTCATTCAGAAAGTAAGGAGGCTGGAGATACAGAGAAACCTGTCTGCCTGCGTACAGAATTGACTGGCTCATAGAGGCATTATGTGGTAGTAAATGGGAAGTATTGAGTCTGCAGCTCGGTGAAAAGTGGTGTTCTGTAGGATGCGATTCTGGGATTTCTGCTGTTTGTGGTTGTTATAAATGATTTGGATGAGGAAGTGGAAGGGTGGGCTATTACATTTGTAGATGGAACAAAGGTCGCTAGAATTGTGGGTAGTGTGGAGGGTTGTTGTAGTTTGCACTGGGACATGGACTGGAATAACTGGGCTGATAAGTGGCAGGTGGATTTCAACCTGGAAAAGTGTAAAGCGATTCGTTCTGGACAATCAAATATGAATGCAGAATACAGGATAAAAGATAGGTAGTGCTCGTCAGGTCCGCAACAATTCACCCTCCTCTCTCGGCATCTTTCCCTGCCACCACAGGAATGCAAGACCTGTGCCCACTCCTCTCCCCCCGGGCCAAAAGATCCTTCCACATCAATCAAGGTTTCACCTGCAGTTCCACACATGTCAGCTACTGTATCCGTTGCTCCCAATGTGGTATTCTACACGTTGGGGAGATAGGACCTCTACTCGCAGAGCACTTCAGAGATCATCTCTGGGACACCCGCAACAACCAATCGCATAGCCCTTTGGCCGAACGCTTCAACCCCCCCGCCTCCTCCAACTCTGCTGAAGACATGAAGTTCCAGGGCTTCATCCATCGCAACAACCTTACCACCTCATCTTCGACCTCGGGACAATCCAATCCCAAGGCATCGATGCGGATTTCACCAGTTTCCATACCTCGTCTCCTCCAAACTTATCACAGTTCCAATCTTCCAGCTTAGCACCGCCCTCATGATCCATCCCATCTTTTTATTCAAAGTGGGGAAAGGGTTTTATTTTATATTCTCTACAGAGTGGAAGCAGGCCCTTTGGCCAAACAAGTCCTTACAACACCTCCGAAGAGTAACCCATTTCTCTCTGACTAATGCATCTATAACTATGGGCAATTTAACATGGCCAATTCACCTGGCCTGGACATCTTTGGACTGTGGGAGAAAACCGGAACACCCGGTGGAAACCCATGCAGATACGTGGGAGAATGTGCAAACACCACACAGAGAGTCGCCTGAGGCTGGAATCGAAACTAGTCCCTGGCACTGTGAGCCACCATGCCCCCCTGTCCATCTTCCTTCCCATCTATCTGCTCCACCCTCCCCTCCAATGTATCACCATTACCCACACCTCCATCCAACAATCACTCTCAGTTACCTTTCCTCAGCCCCAACCCCTCCCATTTATCACTCCACCCTCATGGATCCCATTCTTATTGCTGACTAAGGGCTTTTGCAATAAATGTCGATTTTTCTGCACCTTTGAAGCAGTGAAAGCAACATGCTGCAGTTTGAGACTCAGATTGAATATATAAGGACAGAGTCACATATGATGGTTTTAGTGTTGAGCAATGATAATTATATTGCGCTTGGGAGTTGGTTTGGGTGGACTGGCCAGGAAAAAAAAACAAAACTATCAAGGGCAGGACAGATAAAAAAAAGGTAAAGACACAAGGAGATACTAAATGATCTCTCGATTAAAGTATATTGGTGAGAGGAAGAGGAATTGCGCACTGGAGAAAAATCATCCATGATTTGACACGCAGATCATTAATAGCTTGAGGGAAAAGTTTCAGGCAAATCTCATTACACAAGTTAGTCACACTCTGGAGGACTGGGCAAGGCAGTGACATAGTGGTGTCATCGCTGAACTTTTCAGCGAGAGACCCAGCTAATGTTCTGATGACCTGGATTTGAATTCTGCCATGGTAGATGGTGCAGCTTGAATTCAAATGTGGAATTAAGAGACTGATAGTGATCATAAATCGATTGTAAGGGAAAATTCATCTGGTTCACTAATGTCCTTTGAGGAAGGACACTTCCATCCTTACCAGAGATTCATCACTCTCTGGCTGAAGACATTTCTCATTATCTCCGATATAAAAGCTCTTCCCTGAACTATGATACTATGCCTTTGGGTCCTTTCTCTCCTAAGAATAGAAGCATCTTTCTAACATCTACTCTGGCCAGCCATTTATTACTTTGCATGATTAAATTAGATCCCCTCATCCTTCTCAACTTCAGCAAGTTTAATTCCAGAGATTTCATATGTTAGGCCACTCCTGAGGCCATTCCTGTGAACTGCCTCTGAACACACCCAGGGACAGTATATCCTTCCTGAGATATGGGGCCCAAAACATCACACAACAATCCAAATGTGGTCTGATTAGAGCCTTATAGAATCTCAGAATTATATCAATGCTTTTATATTCCAGTCCTCTCAAAATAAATATCATCATCGTATTTAGAACATAGAACATAGAACAATACAGCACAGAACAGGCCCTTCGGCCCACGATGTTGTGCCGAACTTCTATCCTAGATTAAGCACCCATCCATGTACCTATCCAAATGCCGCTTAAAGGTCGCCAATGAATCTGACTCTACCACTCCCACGGGCAGCGCATTCCATGCCCCCACCACTCTCTGGGTGAAGAACCCACCCCTGACATCTCCCCTATACCTTCCACCCTTCAACTTAAATTTATGTCCCCTTGTAACACTCTGTTGTACCCGGGGAAAAAGTTTCTGACTGTCTACTCTATCTATTCCTCTGATCATCTTATAAACCTCTATCAAGTCACCCCTCATCCTTCGCCGTTCCAACGAGAAAAGGCCGAGAACTCTCAACCTATCCTCGTACGACCTACTCTCCATTCCAGGCAACTTCCTGGTAAATCTTCTCTGCACCCTCTCCAAAGCTTCCACATCTTTCCTAAAGTGAGGCGACCAGAACTGCACACAGTACTCCAAATGTGGCCTAACCAAAGTCCTGTACAGCTGCAACATCACCTCACGACTCTTGAATTCAATCCCTCTGCTAATGAACGATAATACTCCATAGGCCTTCTTACAAACTCTATCCACCTGAGTGGCAACCTTCAAAGATCTATGTACATAGACCCCAAGATCCCTCTGTTCCTCCACCTGACCAAGAACCCTACCATTAACCCTGTATTCCACATTCTTATTTGTTCTTCCAAAATGGACAACTTCACACTTGGCAGGGTTGAACTCCATCTGCCACTCCTCAGCCCAGCTCTGCATCATATCTAAGTCCCTCTGCAGCCGACAACAGCCCTCCTCACTGTCCACAACTCCACCTATCTTTGTATCATCTGCAAATTTACTGACCCACCCTTCGACTCCCGCATCTAAGTCATTAATAAAAATTACAAACAGCAGAGGACCCAGAACTGATCCCTGCGGAACTCCACTTGTAACTGGACTCCATGCTGAATATTTACCATCTACTACCACTCTCTGACTTCGACCGGTTAGCCAGTTTTCTATCCAATTGGCCAAATTTCCCTCTATCCCATGCCTCCTGACTTTCCGCATAAGCCTACCATGGGGAACCTTATCAAATGCCTTACTAAAATCCATGTACACTACATCCACTGCTCTACCCTCATCCACATGCTTGGTCACCTCCTCGAAGAATTTGCCTTCGTGACCAGCCTTGCCACCTGAAATAATGAAATTGTGATGGACAATAACAAATTACCATGGAGTTACAAAAATGAACAATGATTAAAGCATGCTGGGAAATGGATCCCGGCCTTGAGTAAACTCTCTGTGCTAATCCACATGCTGCAGAATCCAGACAGGCTGCAGGTACCCACAGACGGTTTGTAAACAAACTTGACAGCTACAGACCTTGCAGTACAAACCTGGAGTTGAATTTGAATGGGACAACGGGATGCCTCCCTTGGGCCATCAATGTGTCGCCCCTGGTTGGGTCTGATTGATCAGAGTTATCCAACATAGTCATTCTGTTGACAGATCTTCCATATCCTCCCAAAATAAGGTGAAGAATCTGAAGAATGAGAATCACCGCAAAACCACACTGAGCGCAGTAAACCGAGAATAACCAGCAAAGCAGAAGATATCTCCAAGTGCATCGTAAGAAGAAGAAATCAGCAGGTGGTGCCAGGCAACGTTCTGTTGGGGTGGTATAAGATCATGCAAAGTTACATTAAAGCAAAAGGTAGTTTGTAGTGTGTTTCGTTACATTATAGTACAATTTATTATTCTAATACTAATTGTGTTCAATAAACAGATGCTGTTGTTTATGAGTCGACTCACAGTTTTTTTTGGTGAATATAAGATTTTAAAACACACTGATATAAAAGATATAAAAGTCATGATATAAAATTTTCCTGACAATTGGTTTGCCTGCAAGTTTACCTTGAGACAATCTTAGTCGAGAACTTCAAGTCTCTTTGCACTTCAGACCGAAGAATTTTCCTGATTTTAGAAAATAGTCCATGCCTGTATTCCTCTTACAAAAGTGCAAGACCTCACACTTACCTCCATCGTACTGCCACTTGTTTGCCCACTCTCCTAAGGTGTCTAATCCCTTCTGCAGCCTCTCCACTTCTGCAATGCTACCTGTCTCTCCATATATCTTGATATCATCTGAAAAGTTAACCAGAATGCCCTTAGAACATTCATCTAGATCATTAATTTACAAAGTAATAAGTCATCGTCCCAACACTGAGCCTTGTGGAATATCACATGTCACTAGCTACCATACTAACATGATCATTTTATCCTCACTCGCTGTTTTCTGCCTTTTTAACGCTTGTTGTTTCTTATTTCCACTCACAGAGATTCTACACCATTTGTCCATATCTCAGTGATGGGAACTGAGTGATGGGACTGCAAAACACTTTAGCATTGTCGCTAATTTATAGCTTGGACATGGACTAAAAATATGACATTGTGGATTCCACTGAACTATGGCGACAACCTATGCCTTTGACGAAATATTCTGTTTGCATTATGGAAGAATATAAATATGTGAGAGGACACAGAAAATTTCAAATGTTTGCATTCTTCCATAATACAGACTGAATATTTGGTCAAAGACATAGGCTGTCGCCACATTCCAATGGACTTGACAATGTAATATTTTTACTTTTTAAATTTGTATATGAAGAATACAGAAGTTAATGAAGAGGTATAAATTGGTGAAATGAACAACAAATATTGGTGTATGGAGCATAGATTGGAAATGTGTCTGTGTTCAATTATTATGGAAGTTAAATGGAAACGCACGAATTATTAAAATAGAGAGATTGGATTGAGGCACAGAGGAATCAGGCACCTGGATCACACAAAAAATGTCGTGTACATCAAGGTTTTAGAGAGGCCAGACAAATGTTGAAACTCTTTTGAAACAGAATTCATTCAGACGTAGTGAGACCACATCGAAAGAGCTATGGCCACAATGACATGCAAAGCAGTCCAGAGAAGATTCACTCAACTGACTCTTGTGAAGAATTGTACTTCAGGAGGAAATAGTGACCAGACTGGCTCTGGATCTCCTGGAGTCTAGCTGGACAATATGTGATCTTGTTTAACCTCAGAATATTCCGAATAGTCTTTTTAAGTTGAGTTCTGAAATAATACTTCAGTTTATATGAGAGATTACAATAAGTGGGTGGAAAGGAAATCTGAAGAATATCTCATTTCATAAGATGTGGGTTGTTTCAGCCCTCTGAAAGTGTTGCGTGTTTGTGAAAATATCCTCCCAGAGAGCGATGAAGGCTAGGACATTGAATATTCCTAAGGCAGAGGCAGGCAGATTCTTGACTAAGTATGACTAACTAACGTTGTATGGACAAGGAAGGAAGACTTATGCCTGGTGCCAGTTTCTACTTTTTTGTTGTCTTCAGCTACCGAAAAATTAGGAGACCACTCTCATGAACATGAAGATTTATGGACACAACTTTCCAAATATGTTTTTTAAACATGGGAAAAATTCCTTTGAAACTGCTTTAGAAATTAGATAATATTGAATAGATGTCTCAATAGTGCAGATTCCTTTCAGTTGTTGTTGTCAGGTGAGTTTCGTTAGAAAATCTGTTGCCTATGTTTAATTTCCACTCATAATGTGTAAGTGAACTCTAGTGGTTCACTTAGTGCAGGACCACTAGCATTTTTGTTTCAGAGAGAGTTACAGGATTCTGAACAAGTGATAGTGAAGGGAAAATGGTTTCGATTCAAGTCAGGATGCAATGTGACCTTGGAGATTATATTCTTCACCAATTGATGCTCACAAGCTATGGAAATGGTGAGATATTTCTTGTTTTCAAGAATTAAAGTGATAGAGTCTTATGTGGCACACAAACAGGCCATTCAGCGCAACATGTCTACATCAATCAGAAAACACCAAACTACATTAATGAAAGTTACCTCAAGGCGCATGGCCAACTCTGCTCTGGCATTTTGTGCTCATTCAGCTGCTGATTAAATGCTGCATTAACTTGTGTTATTCGTGACCTGGGCTGTCAGTTGGCCTTTTATTTCAATGTATTCACGAAATGGTGTCTGCAAATGCATCACACGATTTCAAATTCCGCAACAAGCTCATCAGATTAATAAACATGGTTACATTGTTCAGTTATTATGAGGAAATTGGATTTTTCAAAAATTCATTTTGGATTTTAATGGAGTTAGTCCAATATTAATTGCCGTTGAGAAGTTCCAGCCCAGTTGGTGTTGGTCATTCCAAGTGGCTGTTGGGAGGGAGTACCAGCTGTGCATCTCATGTGCCAGTTTAGCTGGGAGTAAGTATTACTGGTGGTGGATGTAGTGTTAAACAAGCCGCTGTACTGTGATTAACAGCGAGCAGAAAAAAGCAGGAAAACTGACTCTTTGTCAAAGCGAATATATGGAAAGGAATTTAGTATTCTGCAGAGTAATAACAACTTTGCAACTAGAAGTCTATATAACAATGAAGGAAAGTTTGTATGTTATTGGTGTCCTTAAACTAATGTTGTCAAACAGCTGGAATGATGTCAGTGGGCTTATTGAACAAAGCTTACACTGAGCATGTGAATTATCTTGGATATGTTCAGGGATGGACGGGCTGTCCTCGGTTTAGTAAGTGCTGATGCTGCATGGAATGATGCTGATTTGTAATCTCCCCACTTACTGAGCACAGTTCAATGGAACAAACCAACAATTACCCTTGGGTGGTGCTTCACAATATATCATGGAATCGTATAATAAAGAAGATGCCTATCAAATCTGGCACCATCAAGTGCTGATACAAGTGTTTTGCCAAGTTTGTACGGTTTCCTTCATCAACCACCCTCACAGGCAATGCATTCCAGAAGCATATAACCCACTGGATTCAAAACAGATTTCACAAATCCTCACTCAATCTCTTGACTTTCACTTTAAACGTGTATCCCCTTGTATTTAACCGTTTGACTAAGGGGAACAGCTGCTGTCTGTTCACTGTGTCTATACCTCTCATGCTGTTATACGCCTTTGTGAGGTTCTCACCATAACCTTCTCTGCTCCAAAGTACAGCAAAAGCAAATCTAGCCTATTTTCATGGTTTGAGTACTCCCTTCTGTTGTTATTCTTTCAATGTGCAGCATCTCATCTACAGCAGTGTTAAGATTTTTGGTCATTGATCTGGCCATCGGAACAATCCGATTGTACCCTCCTGTAACCTAACACTTTCGTCCTCATTCTGAACCACCGGTATAATCATTGTGTCATCCACAACATTGTTTATCATTCTCTAACCCCCACCCCCATCTCTCACATTCTATCATCAACGTGTATGAATATCAGAAACACAGCTCGATATTCTACCTGTTCTAAAGTTGTTGTTGCAGAGGAAGTATTGATAATTCCAGTCTCTAATTGTCCCTCTTTTGGTGAATTTGTAGCATGATGCAGGAAATGGAGCCACAAAGAGAATTTCGGACATGGAACCGAGTTCTGCTATTATAAACCGGCCCTCTGCATGTATCATTCATAAGGCTTGTACATCATGAACCTTGTAGTCGCTTTTGGCACTGTGCACTGCAACATTTCCATTTTATATGGGCCTGCAGCTCATTTTTAATAACATTCGCTGCAATCCCGTCAGAGTACAGGGAATTTTTTTTAATCTTCAGGATGGAGGCAGGCTCATTCATGAAGTTTGTTTGAAAGAACTAAGGTGATGAGGATAAAGATTCAATTAAATTCTGCATTATAAGCATGCAGTAGAAGATCAAAACGCATTCTCATTTCTACATTGAATTGGAAACAAATTCATAGAAAAAACAAAACACCTACCGTTCTGGATATTGTTTAGTGACATAACGTGACATGATGTCGTGATAATGAATTGGAGAGAAAGGAAAATGTCTGCACTTGATGGAGGTACAGACATATAGCGTGGATATACAATATGAACAAGAATCCTGTTAATATAAGAAGTATGAAAAACATTTTCCTCATATTCAAAGGAAACCAGATCCCAATTTTCCTTAACAGTGATGTTTGATTGGCCATCAATCTCAGATTTCCAACTGCATGGTTTTCCCTGCCACATATGGACCTTCTGACACACCACCTCTTCTCCTTCCTATTCTTTCCTTACCCACCTACTTCCCTTGCATTGTCCCTTCTGCTGTGACATACCCTTCCACTGACCATCTTCCTTCATCCTTCTCGCACTGTATATCACACCATTTCCTTATCACTCCCACATTCCCTGACTCTCCCTTTTGCTTTTTGATCTAACACTAAATGCTGGAAATTGCTGACTTCTGTGCTACCACATGTCATCAGTGAATGGTGCGTTTGAAATGATCACTGTGCAACAGCAACAGAAAACAGAATGTTTGCCACAGTCTGATGCGCGGTGAACAGGATGGCTTTGTTAACTGCTGCTAGAGTGGAGTTTCTTCCGATCACTTTATCACAACACTTAACCAAACAGCCTCATCACCAACAGGACAAGTATCTTGGGAATGAATTGGAACTCCATGCATCAATTACCTTTTCTATATTGTGAGGATATTGTTCAAACAAACAGTATTCTTGCCTTTTGCTCCTTGTTCTTTCAACTGATCTTCCAATATAATTTGAGGTGAGATCAGAGAGACTTCCCTTTCAATCGAAGCAAGACATGACCGAGCATGGAATCAAGGATCCTGAGCAAAACTGTGATTAATGGGAATTAGAGAACATTCCCATTAATTGGTAATGGGAACAATGGGAAAACAATCTCTACATGTTATCTTCTAAGGTACATGCCATCCTGACGAGGAACAAATTTGCTGTTCCTAAACTACCAGTTGTTAAAACATCTAGGAATGTGCAGCTCTGTGCGTATGTGCGTCACTTGGACAGAGGAGATTCAAGTAGGCTGCTCTATGTCGCCTTTGCCAGAGTGATTGTGTTTGACACGTAAAATCTGCCCATGCTAGTTCCTTCCGAAATCCGTGAATGACTATGCCCTGTACCAATCTATCTTATGTTTCCACAGTTTCACCTAAAGTTTCAGAAATGTAAGACCTTGCTGAATGTCTATGACCCTAGTGATATTGAGGCAATGATTGGGGTCCTTAATTCAAACTAGTTTCCTTTTGAGGATTGATCATGTGATTCGTGGCCACTGAATTGAATATTTTCATGGTGATTTATGACACAGAAAATGTTATGAATATTTAGGACTCTGTTAAATAAAAAGTTTTTATTTTTTCATTCAATGACTATTACCAAATACAAGAGTTAACTGAAATGGCAGATTCACTGTTCCCTTTCATATCAGAAAAGTATCCACACTGCAAAAGCAAAAGGAAGCTGGAAGTGCTGGAAAACTTCAACAAGCCAAGCAGCATCTGAGCAGAAAGAGAATTAACGTTCTGAGACCGATATGACTTTTTCAGAAAAGAATCATGTTCGTCTCAATATGTTAACTCTCTTTTACTCTCAAGATACTGACTCATCAGCTGTGTTTCACCAACATTTTCCATTCGTATTTGAGATTTCCAAGTTCCCACGTATACGCTAACACAGTGACATATTTGGGTGGGTGGCACAGTGGCTAGCATTGCTGTCTCGAAGCACCTGGGAACCTGCGCTCAGTTCCACCCTTGGGCCACCGCCTGTAATGAGCTTTCATATTCTTCCCGTGTCTGCAAGTGTTTTGTCCAGGTGTTTCTGATTCCTCCTAATTGACCATGAAAAATTGTTCATGTACAACTATTTGCTTTAACTATGGGAGATAGAGGAATTGTGTTGGAGGGGGATCTGCATGCAATGCTCTTCAGAGTATAAGTGTCAGCTCGATGGGCCGAATATTTTATTTTAACACTTTAGAATTATATATCATTATTATAACAAAGGCAGGTGGTTACTGGGGCAATGATCTCTGTATAAGCACATAATGAGCTATATTTCTACTGATGTTCTTCCCTTGGCCCTGCACATTGTGTTATCCATGTCGTGGTTTTTAATTCTGAATATCCTATGCATCGAAGAGCCAGGAGAGGACATGAGATGTCGTTGGTAGATTGGGTCAAGGAAAACCCGAAGGCTTTCGATAACTATATCAGGAATAAAAAAAATGACTAGAGTAAGATTAGAGCCTATTTGGAAATTTGTGCTTGGAGTCAGCGGAGATAGGGAACGTGCTACGTGAATATTTTCATCAGTATTCACACTAGAAAATAGTTGCTGTCGACGTTAATCCTGAGATACAGGTCAGTAGATTAGATAGGATAAATGTTCAAAAAGAAGAGTTTTTAGCAATTCTGGAAAGTGTAAAAATAGATAACTTCCCGGATGGGAATTATACTAGGATTCTCTGGGAAGCCAGGGAGGAGATTGCAGAGCCTTTGGCTTTGATATTTATGTTATCATTGTCTACAGGAATGGCACAGGAGGCTAGAGGATAGCAAATGTTGTTCCCTTATTCAAGAAGGGGAGTAGAGTCTAATTATAGACAAGTGAGCATTACTTTGGTTGTGGGTAAAGTGTTGAAATTGTTAAAAAGATAGTGTTTACACTCATCTAGAAAGAAATAATTTGATTAGGTATAGTCAACACGGTTTGGTGAAGGGTTGGTCGTACCTCGCAAACCTTACTGATGTTTTTGAGCAGGTGACCAAATAGGTGGATGCGGGTAAAATGGTTGACGTAGTGTATATGACATTCAGGAAAACGTTTGGTAAGCTTCCCCACGATAGGCTTATTGCAAAAAAAAAGGCGGCATGGGCTTGAAGGTAATTTAGCGGTTTGGATCAGGAATTGTCTAGCTGAAATAAGACAGAGTGTGGAAGCTGATGGGAAATGATCATCCTGGAGTTCAGTTATTAGTGGTGTACTGCAAGGATCTGTTTTGGGCCCACTGTTGTTTGTCATATATATAAACAATCTGGATGATTGTGTAGAAGGATGGGTTTGTATATTTGCAGATGTATCTAAGGTCGCTAGAGTTGTGGATAGTGCCAAACGAGGTTGTGGGTTACAGTAGGACAGAGATAATTTGGAGGCTGGGTTGTGAGGTTGCAAATGGAATACAATGTCAGGTGGAGCATTGGATGGAGCAACAGGAATGCAGAGTATTGGTCTCTTGGAAAGACTCTTGGTACTGTAGATGAGTAGAGATTCCTCAGTGCCCATGTACATAGATCCCTGAAAGTTGCTACCCAGTTTGGTTGGGTTGTTCAGAAGGCATATGTTGCGTTTGCTTTTATTAGTAGAGGGATTGAGTTTCAGAAACATTGTGTCATGTTGCAGCTGTACAAAACCATGGTGCAGCCGCACTTGGACCATTGAATACAGTTCTGGTCACCTCAATCATGGAAGGAGGTGGAATCTTTGGAAAGCGTTCAGAGGAGCTTTACTAGGTTGTTACCTGGTATGGAGGTAAGGTCTTACGAGGAAAGTCTGATGGACTTGAGGCTGTTTTCATTTGAGAGATTTTGAAATGTGACTTAATTCAGACATATAATATAATCAGAGATTAAAGAGGCTGGATAGCGAGACTCTTTTTTTCTTGGATGGTAATGGCTAGCACCAGGATACCACCGCTCCCTCACCACCAGACGCCTGGAGGAAGAACACCTCATCTTCCGCCTCGGAACACTTCAATCCCAGGGCATCAATGTGGACTTCAACAGTTTCTTCATTTCCCCTTCCCCCACCCCACCCTAATTCCAAAATTCCAGCTCAGCACTGTCCCCAGGACTTGTCCGGACTTGTCCTACCTGCTGATCTCCTTTTCCACCTATCCACTCCACCCTCTCCTCCCTGACTTATCACCTTCATCCCCTCCCCCACTCACATATTGTACTTTATGCTACTTTCTCCCCACACCACCCTCCTCCAGCGTATCTCTCCATGCTTCAGGCTCACTGCCTTTATTCCTGATGAAGGGCTTTTTCCCAAAACGTCGATTTCGAAGCTCCTTGCATGCTGCCTGAACTGTTGTGCTCTTCCAGCACCACTACTCCAGAATCTGGTTTCCAGCAACGGCAGTCATTGTTTTTACCTCAAAGACCTGATTGGCAACTCCTGTTTCCTGTTTAACACTGCGGATGTGCTGATGACACTCTTTCCCTCCTCGTGTAATAGGCAGGAGGGACTGAATGGGCTATCCCTGTTCGCATTTAATAGTTTCAATGGGTGAATATATTCTGTTGAAACCAGCTTGAGAGGCTGAATGAGCTCTTGTTATTTAACTGTGGAGCACTAGAAAGAGACATTTCTAGTAAGACTGTTACAGGAGTGTTACCATCACTTTAACAACACAGTTTGGATGCTATCAAGGTCTTGCTGCACATGGACAGGGACTGCTACAACAGTGGAGAGATAAACAAATTATTCTTAATATTGTGTGATCTTCAGAGACTGTCTCCACTTCTAACCATAAGATGTGGGAAAGACATTGAAACAGCTGAAGAAAACTACCTTGAGGATGCAGGCAGAGATGCCCTGTGACTGAAATAATTGATCCACACAAACCACAAACATCTTCCCTTGTCCTCTGAATGCCTCTAACCAGTTGGGGGATTTGCAATTAATTCCCATTACATTCAATTCTGTTCAGGGTTCCTTAATACCATCCACAGTTTAGTCCTGCCTTGATATCAGGGCCTGTCGCTCTTACCGCGTGTTCATATCTTTTATTCGTGTGAATAGGTCACGGTGTGATTGTGAGGAGTGTTTCCTTCTCACAGAGGGTAGTGACTATCGGGACTTCTGTAGTCCAGACAGGTTGGGGAGGATGATCACTAAGATATTTGGAAGGCAGCACAATGGAATATGAGGCATCAGAATGTTGGGGACTGCAGGGATTGAGCAATAGAGAGGAGTTGTGGCTTTTGCAGATCAGCTATGTTCATGATGAAGGGAAAGACAGGCCAGAAGGGCTGAATGACGTATTCGCGTATCTGATGTTCTCTCATTCTGTTATTGGGACGTTATTTTCCTGAAAATTCTGTTATTGGATGTTGCAGTCAGGGAGACCAGAGGATTTGGTGGGCCATCTCTTGGTGAGATATGGGCACTGTATTTACAGTGAATCTGAATCGGCAACATGACAAAGAAATGAAGACAGTTCTGGAAAGACAGAGGAATGAGATGTTTCACACCTTCACCAAACGTTTCTTTTCCTAAGGATATTTTCCAACGCAGTGTCAAACTGTATGTGACAGTCTTCATCCGCCGAATGGTCTCTGCTGTTTCTGTGCACCAGGTTACTGGGGTAAATGGCCTCCGACTGTTCCTGTCCATCAGGTTTGAGAGTTTCAGTGGAACATAGGAACATGGGACTGAGGAGAAGGGTTGGTAATTAGACACTTTGAGCCTTCTCCAACAGGCACTAAGATTGGGGCTGATCAGGTTGTGGTCTCAGCCTCACTTTCCTGTCTGTAGTTCATTGCCATTTACCATGCAATGTTTAAGTAGCATGGCTTTGAATAAATGCAAACACACAGGAACCACAAACTTCTGGGGAAGAGCATTCCCACTCAAACAGCCCTTTGCGAATTTCTCCTCATCCCTGTTCAGACTGCGTTTGGCGAGGTCTCTGTTCCATTTTCTATTCCAGCTCCTCCATTGGTCATGACACATTTTAAATGTAACTAGGTTGGTGATATGGCCAATGATATAGTTCTCAGACTAGGTCAGGTTCTTTGCTAGGCACAAGTCAGGTAGATATCTTTAATTTGGTAAAGTAATTTACCAAAGCAAACTTACTCCAGCTATGATGGAAAGATACATGGCAAGCAGTGTGGACATATATGTGCATTAATATTTATCTTTCAATCTATACTGAGACACAGTTTGTATACACAGAAATATACACATATGCAGACACATACAAAAAGACACTCACAGTGTCACACACACAGGTGCACATAGACTCACACATACACATGCATGAAAATAAACAGAAAAAAACTCTGCAGAATATCAGCTTGAAAGAGCTTTTCGTAGCAATATTTAAGTTCAAGACAAAAGGAAAAATTAAATTGTATTCTGCCCCGAAGTCATTCTGCTCACACAAGCTGCTGGCAATCGAATTCCTTCCTGGAACGGTTGGATTTGGCTGATTTCCCTTTCCTTCAGCCAGTGTGGAGATTCCAAAGAATCCTTAACTGGAAAACTTCATGAGTGCTAAAGATTACTAATGAGTTTTCACCTCTGATATGTTGCTGTGAGAAGGAACAAGTTAAGAGAGGAAGCAATAAACCGTGACTTTTCTAGCAGGTTGCATCTGATCCAACATTTAGCTGAAATATACAATAATGTTATCTGACCACCTAACTGGACCATGTGATGCATCCTTGAACATGTTCGGGACTGTATGAATCCGTCCCTGTTCCCTGCTCCATGTAGGCACAATTTATAAGCTGTCATTTGAAGATGCATTTGTATATGTTCTCATAATTGTGTCCAATAAATTCATGTGTTTGCACTATCTGTATGAAAATGAATGCATTTTTCTCTTAAATTTGAATCCTTACTTCTAGTTTCCCATACCAGAGGAAATGTCAATCAGCCACGCAATTGAAACACTCTCCCCAAGATCTTATATGGTACAATATGAAAATCCCTCATTCTTTACCCTGAAGTGCGCTGGTAGAGGTTTATAAAATCATGAGGGGCATGGAAATGGTGAATAACCAAGGACATTTTCTGAGGTTTGGGGAGGTCAATACTAGAGCACACAGATTGAAGGTGAGGGGAAAAGCATTAAACGAGATAAAAGTGGTAACCTTTTCTCGGAGTGTATGGATTTAACTTTCAAATGAAGTGTTCGAAGCTGGGAAAATTACAGCATTTAAAAACCATTTGGATGGGTACTTGAATAGGACAGGTTTAGAGGAATATGGGCCAAATGCTGGCAAATAGGACAAGATTAATAGTGGACATCTGGTTGTCATGGACAAGGTGAACGGAAAGATCTGTTTCTTTGCTGTATGACGGAATAAGGCCTTCTTTCCAGGAACAAGTACAGTGAAACATCTAACAGAGCTTCTAAATCAATTGAGTATATTTATTTGCCAGTTTAGGGAATCATCACTACACGCAATACATCAAATGTGCCCATAGAAATCTCATGTACAGATGCAGTTAAGTGTTCTGATAGGCTTTGCATTGAGTAGAATCATTCCATATACTTTCCTAATCAGTGACTGCATCGGCATACTAACCTTGTGTGATGTATGTACTAGGATGCACAAATCCCGTTGCACCACTGAGTTTAGTGATCTCTCTCCTTTTTAAGAAGTTTACTGTTATTTTAACCTTTTGTCACAGCATAAATTTCATTAGCCCAGGATAGACTGTTTCTGTTGTAGGTTTATACATTAACGTCCCCTGTCTCTATCCCATTACAGACTCTCTACCTCCACTTAACACCTTATTGATTGACTATCTTGGTAGCTGAGCTAATTGAGCTCCAAGTCAATCAGTCCCCACATCCAAATCATTGACAGGTTCGATATAGTTGTTGATCTTGTACTGATCTCTAAGGTACTCCACCAAGTTAAAATTTACCAAACTGAAAATAAACATCAATCCCTACTGTCTATATGCTGAGAGTTACCCAGGGATCCCTTTTCCTGTGTAGCAGCCGAGAAAGGTTGGATAGCCTACTCCGGTGCTGTATAATGTGCTCAAATGGCTGAATGACTTTATCATCTTCCTTTGTAAATCCATAGAAGGGCAGAAAAGTCTCCGCGTGCTTCATTACTGACGGGCTGAATGGGAACTTCCTCTCTCTCTGTAAAAGCAACGAGGGTTTGATGAGAGGACATGGGTTAAGAGCAGCAGGGTTGCATGTGATTGTAACTAAACATCCCTTTCCTGTCTGTTCCCAATAAACATGGATTCTTTTGTTTATCACTGATCTATGGAACTCAACCTTGGAATGTTTTCAGAAACTCAGTCTTCACTGCTCCTTGGGCATGGGAACACTACAGATCACACAGCCCTAAAGAGAAAGGAGGATCCCTGTCTCAGTCTGAAATGGGAATGCCCTTATTCTTTAAATGTCTCCCCCTCAAGCCAATCACCACTCTTTTGAAACAAGGACTCGACAATTAGAAACAGGTATAGACGATTCAAACTCTCAAACCTGTCCACAATTCGTATAACACTTGACAATCAAATAATTAACACATTTAGCCTCAATCGAGGTTAGATTAATTCCAGATGCCATAAGCTCACAAGAGTGTAGGAAATTAGGACGTAATACGGTACAGCACAGTACAGCCCTTCAGCCTTCAAAGTTGTGCCAACGTTTTTATCCTAGTGTAAGATTAAAGTAAACTTCATACCCTTCCTTTTGTTATCATTTATTTGTCTATCCAAGATTTGCTTGAATATCCCTAATGTATCTGATTCTACTACCATCGCTGGCAGTGCATTCCACGCACCTATAACTACCTGTGTAAACAACCTTCATCTGACATCTTCTCAAGGCCTCCTTCTAATCACTTTAAAATTATGCTCCCTGCATGATAGCCATTTCGACCCTGGGAAAAAAAAGTCTCTGGTTGTCCACTCTGTCTATGCCTAAGCATCTTGCACACCTCTATTAAGTAAGCTCTCATTCTTCTTCACTCCAATGAGAAAAGCCTAGCTCACTCAGAAATTCCTCAAAAGACATGCCCTCCAGCGCAGGCAACATCCTGGTAAATCCTGTCTGCACCCTCTCGAAAGCTTCCAATTTCTTCCCATAATGGGGTGACCGAACTCAACACAATAATTCATGTGTGATCTAACCAGTGCCTTATAGAGTTACAGCATAATCTCCTGGCTCTTCAACTCAATCTCCCTGCTAATGAAATCCAACTCACCACCCTGCTCTTAACACCCCTATCAACTTGAGTGGCAACTTGGTGATACCTATGGACATTGGGCGCTAAGGTCCGTCTGCTCCTCCACATGGCTAAGAATGCTACGTTTGACCATGTAATCTGCATTTTAATTCGTCCTTCAACAATGAATTACTTCAGAAAATAGGAAATTGGAGTGGAATTAAGCCATTTATCCAATTGGACCTGCTGGGCCGTTTAATCAAGGGTGAAATATTTCTCCGCCGCATCCTTTTACTTTCAGGAACTGATCAATTGATTCCCTTATTAATGAAAAACGTATTCATCTCTATCTTAAAGAAACTATTTTTTCTGTGTGCGGGAGTATGCCTGTGTTAGCATTTGGGCTTTTGCCCGAAACGTCGATTTCGCTGCTCGTTGGATGCTGCCTGAAATGCTGTGCTCTTCCAGCACCACTAATCCAGTATTAGCGTGTAAGTGTTCATATCTGTATCTATATGTGTTGTGTATTTAATGTGTCTATGTATGTTTGTGTGTATGTCTGTCGTCATCTCTGGGAAATGCAGCCTTTGTGGTTTTTGTGGTAAATCCACTGAAACTGATATCAACACCCTGCTCCCTTCCCCCATCTCTACTGTCTGTCAATGTTAAGTGTAGAGTCATACGATGTCACCCTCTGCTGGCCTCCCCATGCCACTGCACAAGTGTCAGATATTTTTCTCTCTCTCTCAGAGGACATCAAATACGATCAATCTCTCAAATTGCATGGCTGTTTGGTTTTTCAAATAATGTCTTTGGAAGCACAGAGCAGTTTCGTCTGATACCTAGCGATAGCGTTCCTGAGATATTGCCACCACCACTGTGCCAGTTTCACGACTTTTCAATCTTTTCTCATTTATAATTTGTAGGAGTGTATTATAAAAGATTTCAAGTAAATGAAAGTGCAATAACTTCATTGCATCAACTTACAAATCGTTCCGTCGACATTGCTTGGATGCATTTGCGGTGGAAATACTCTTTAATTTGTGCACTCTGTGTCAAAAATAATCTTTAAAGACAAATAACTTCCGCATTGCAGAGCGAGCATAGATATTACTTTACATGAACATTCTCCACTCTGAGGGTCTTCAGTACAATTACAATCCTCCATATACCAAACTGTGTGTGTGTGTGTGTGTGTGTGTGTGTGTGTGTGTGTGTGTGTGCGTGTGTGTGCAGATGGTTCTGTCAGTTTGATGTCGCTATGAGATGCCTTCCTCCCCTCCCTCCCAGACTGAATCCCTGATGGTTGTCACCATGCGGTGCTGTCAACGCAGAGGAGTGTGAAGGCCAGCAGAGGGGGGCATTGCATCACTTTAAACACCAGAGGGGCTGACAGATCCGCTGTGCACATGGACACACAGATGCACACAGAGACGAATACAGGCACGCAGACAAAACGCAGAAATGAAAACAGACACGAAAATACACAAAAAGACAAATACAGACACGCAGATACACAAAAAGATGAACCCAGACACACAGATATACACAGAGACTAACTCAGATACGCTGGTACGCACAGAGATGAATACAGAAACGCAGATACACACAAATGCGAATACAGACATGCAGATTCACACAGAGATGAATGCAGATGCACAGACGCACACAGAGACAAATACAGATGTGCAGCGACACACAGAAACAAATACAGGCACATAGAGACAAATACAGACATGCAGATACACAACAGAGATAAATACAGGCACGCAGATACACATAGAGACGAATACAGACACGCAGGTACAGAGATGAATAGACTCACACAGATGCCCACAGAGATGAATACCAACACAAGGATTCACACAGAGATGAACACAGACACAGAGACAAACACAGACGCACAAATACAAACAGAGATGAATGCAGAGACACAGATACTCACAGAGATGAATGCAGGCATGCAGATAGACATAGAGACGAACACAGACATGCACGTACAGATATGAGTACAGGCATGCAGATAGACATAGAGACGAACACAGACACGCAGATACAGATATGAGTACAGGCATGCAGATAGACATAGAGACGAATACAGAAACGCAGATACAGATATGAATGCAGGCACGCTGTTACAAACAGAGACAAGCAGACATGCAGAGAGACGGATAGAGACACACAGATGCTCGTAGAATGAATACAGACAAGCAGATACACAGAGATAAGGAGATATACACAGAAATGAATAGAAACACACAGAGACACAGAGAGATGAATACAGACACGCAGATACACACAGAAACAAACACAAACATGCAGATACACACAGAGACACGCCGATACACACAGAGATGAATAGAGTCACACAGATGCCCACAGAGATGAATACAGACACACGGATACACACAGACAAACAAATACAGAGATGAACACAGACGCGAAGATACACATAGAGAGACGCAGATACACACAGAGACGAATTTACTGACACACACATACACACAGATGAATACAGGCACTCAGGTGCACATAGAGATGAATACAGACACGCAGATACAGACATGAATGCAGACACGCAGATGCACACAGGGATGAATACAGACACGCAGATACAGAGAAAGACAAATATAGACGCGCAGTTACACACAGAGACGTATAAAGTCACACAGATACCCACAGAGATGAATACAGAGTTGAACAGAGACACACCGGTATACACAGTGACAAAAACAGACATGCTGATACACACAGAGACGAATAGAGACACACAAACACACACAGATGTGAATACAGTCAGATACACACAGAGAGGAATACAGACATACAGATGCACAAAGACACAAATACAGGCACACAGAGACACACAGAGATGAATGTAGATGCCCACACACACACGGAGACTGATGCAGTAGCACAGATACTAATACAGACACACAGAGACAAATACCGATACACAGATGCACATGCACACACCGATACCCAGTCATCACTACACCCACTGACACACTGACGTTTATATAAACATTGGGAAGCTGCCAGTCTTTATTTTTCTTGTGGTGACTTTCTCAATATTTCACTCACTCTGTGTGGCTTGTGTCAATCTTTCTGAAGTTCCATAGGTAAATCTCTGCATGTTCTCTATAGCTTCTACCTCTTTCCTTTAATGAGGTGACCAGAACACGGTATTACAAGTGTGGTGTTATGACACGGCGATGAACCCTTCTGCTAATGAAACCAAACACTCAGAAAAGCTCACTTCGCTCATAATCCATTAAAGTCGATTGACAGAGAGCTCGCAAATTCCAATAATTCATAGAAAATAATATCAATGTATTCCTTAAACTAAAAGTGAACATTGAACAACAACAGTTATTCCCAACTCTAAGCTTCCCTTTCTCTGAACTGTTTGTTATCTTCCTCCACCTTTAACAATATACTCTTTCAATTAAAGAAAAATTGTATTAAAGTTACATAAACCAGACAGTGGCTGTAATCTCCAATGCCTCGTTCTTTCCACTGAATATCTCCCTGGCTCATGTTTTGTCTTTAAATGCAAGGGCTTTTCATCCAAAAAAAAGTATCTTGCACAAAGAATGTTGTTCATGGCAGACTTGCACAATGGTAGTTTACTCTCTGTCTGACTTCCAAAATGCGTGCCTCTTTATTCCCTCAACATCAGCTCATCTCCTTGGTTAGATGCTGTCAAAACAATAAATTTAAAATCGATTGGGTTTAGTATAATGGGTCATAATTTCAACTTGATTGTTTAAATTCGAGTAGTTGCCAAAAGAGCAACCAAATCTCAATATATCGGTTTCACAGCCAGATGTTACATCGTTTTAATTGTTCAGTACACTCTGAAAATATTAGCTAGTCATATGACAAGAATTTGCAAGCTCTCAATGCAGAACGCCTTCAACTTCATCACAATGGGTTAAACAGTGGGATTATCGAGATGCAGCATAACCTCCCAGCTCTGAAACTGATCTCCCTGGCTGTGAAAGCCAACGCATCATACGCCTTCTAAACAACATCACCAACCTGGATGGCAACTTTGAGTATCTATAGACATGGACCCCAAGATCCCGCTGTTCCAGATTTATCTTGAACTGTCACTCATCAGCTTAGTTCTGTCAATGACCTGTTGCAACCTACAACAGCCGTCCATACAAACCACAAACTCCACCAAAGTTCGTGACATCGGTGAATCTATGAACCCACCCTTCCAATTCGTCATCCAACTCTCTTATGAAAAAAATCACAAAGAGCAGAGGTCCCAGAACAGATCACCAAGCTCCAGGCTGCATCTGTTCCTCTACTACCATCTCTGTCTTCTGTGGGCCAACCAATTCTGCATCCAGACAACCAGATCTCCCTGTAAGCCATGTCTCCATATTTTGTGAATGAGCTTATCGTGGATAACTTTATCAAACGCCTTGTTGTAATCCATATATACCACATCCACTGCTCTAATTCTCAACGTGTTTTGTCACATCCTTAAGGAATTCAATAAGATCTATGACCTGCTCCTCACAAAGCCATGCTGACTGTCTCTAATTATTTATAATTTTCCAAATATTCATAAATCCTGTCTCTCAAATCCTCTACAATACTTTGCCCGTCACTGGTGTAAGACTGGTTAGCCAATAATTTCCAGGATTATCCCTATTCCCTTTCTTGAACCAGGGAATAACTTTTGCCAGCCTCCTGACATCTGGCACGATTCCAGTGGACAGTGAGGATGCAAAGATCATCGCAAAATGCACAGCAATCTCTTCTCACTTCCTATTGTATCCTAGGGCATATCCTGTTTGGCCAAATATTTTTTTCTATCCGTGTGTTTCTCAAATCTTTCAACACATCCTCCTGTTCTAGCATATCCTCCTGTTTCATGCTGTCCTCAGAAACGTCAAGGTCCCTCTCATTCGTGAATACTGAAGCAAACATTCATTAAGAACCACCCCTACCTCCTCCGATTCCTGGCGCAAGTTCTCTCCACTATCCCTGATCAGCCCTACCCTCACTCTGGCCATCCTCTTGTTCCTGAAATAAGTGTAGAACGTCTTAGGTTTTACCTGAATTCTACCCGCCAAGCCTTTATCATGCACACTTTTATCTCTCCCGAGTTCATTCTTCAGTTCCATCCTGGTTACCTTGCAACCTTCTAAAGCACTGTCTAACCCTTGCCTCCTCAACCTTATGTCAGCTTCATCCTTCCTCTTGACTAGATGTTCTAAAGCGCCTGGCACAATGAAGATATGGAGCTGTAAATGGATGGGAGATTCACATCCTGTCACTTCCAGCATGGGCTGCAAGTTTACCGACAGTGGGCAGTGATCAAACACAGCGTTACTGAGCGATGCACTGGGATGATGGACACAGCTCTACATGCTGGAAGGGTAACTGCTCCGGGTTTACAGAGTTATTCACTGCACAGCTCCCCGTGGGCTGATGTGGCCTGCACAGTCTACAGATTGCTGGTTTTTATTGAGCGGTACACTAGCCTCGTCTGCACTGTGCTTCACGCTGAATAGATACCTCATCTGGATTATGATGTGGATTCTGTGAGGTGGAGTTGGTATCGGGCATAACTGACCATTTGAGCTGATCTGTCAGCATATTTATTTTATGTTCTTAGTCTTGTTATTGGACTCGCCAGCGTCTGACTCCTCCGGCTAACCCCATTTCTCTGAGAAGAGCCATGTTTCTTCAACTTGTTGAACAAGTAATCATCCAAATATAACACGAGTATCTGTCTTTCTGTACCTTAACCTGAGTGTTGGTGCTAATATCCCTGAATCCCAGGGGACGTAATTATGATGTTCAGAAACAATGTGCAAAGTGCAAGGCTCATGCTCTTCTACACATCACGGCTGTGGGTCCCATTTGGATCCTTAATGTATCAAGAGCTGGCACTGTGAAGCTCAGAAACAATGAAAACAATGAAAAGGTGTGTCTCAGGCTGTTCACTTCCTGGTGTGTCCGATGTGGGGCTCCATGAACAGTGGAGTGTGTGTTGGGCTGTTGTTCACTTCCCGTGTGTCCCAAGTAGTGCTCCATGGTGGACCGGAGGGTTGCAGCCCCTTTGAGAAACGTCTTTGAAACTTGGTCTGTGCCTGTTCACTGAATATCTGTATTTGTCCCTCTCAGCTGATCATGTGATCGGTTACACGAGAAAGCCCCTCGAGTATTATTGTTAAGTACCAGTCAGCGAATTTGTAACTGAGGGGCTCCGGACTGACTCCTGTTATTGGAAAGTTAGTGGAGGTGCTTAGAATGGTTTGCTGGAAGTTGTGCTGTCAGCTGCGTCAGACATTCAGAGAGACCTGAGCATTTGGTGACCCAACTCTGGATGGAGGATGGGGACAACAGCAACAGCATCTGGGTCTGTAACATGAACAACAAATGGAGCAGACGCTGCAGAGAGGGGAAGCTCTGAAACCACGCAGTGAGTGTGTCTGGGGAATGGGAGCTGCTGGATCCACCCCCGGTTTTCCAGGAACAGCTTCCAAGGAGCAGAGTGTGAGGGGACACTGACTGAACAAGGAGCTGGTCACAGAGCGGTGTCACCTCCTTCAACACGACCTGCAGCTTCACACCAGGGGGAGGATAGTGCTGCCAGTGGTTTTTGGGTCAGAGTTTCATTCAGCTTCTATGTTCTGGAACTTTCCAGGCAGGAGTGGGTGACAGCTCCATCATCTCTCCGATCTCAACATCAGTGTCATCATTCAGTGACAGAGGATAAATATAGTGGATGAGAGCAATAGGCCCACTGGGAACATCAGGCAGCAGACGATCAGGGTGATGGAGCAACACATGCCATGTCTGCACGGCTCAGAGTAAACCCTTCTGTCCACACGGTATCACCAAGTCCTGTAATCCCTCTGTATTTCAGTAACATACTGCCTGCCGTTCTTCCTGGAAGAAAATGATAGGTTATACATGACGTTAAATCCCACCTGCCAAACTTTTATCCATTGCTTAACTTGTCCATATCCATTTACAGACTTTACAACTTCCATTGATTATTTAATTTCTTGCTTATCTTCGTTCCATTGGCAAACTTAGTTACAGTACATTTGTTCCACTTCTCTAGATGGTAAATAGCTGAAGACGCTGCACTGGTCACTGTGTGACCCTACTGGTTACATTATTTTAAACTGATTAAATCTGATTTATCCGGAGTGCCTGCTTTCTGTCCGATAACCAGCCCTCCCCCATTCATGTGCAACACGTTCGAAGGGCTGAAGAAAGACGAGGAACCTCAGTCAGCAATCCAGCCCCTCCAGCCTGCTCCGCCATTGAATACAATCATTTCAGATGTCAGTCTGCTCCACCACTGAATACAATCATGGCTGATGTCAGCCTGCTCCACCATTGAAAACAAACATGGCTGATGTCAGCCTACTCCACCAATGAATATAATCATGGCTGATGTCAATCTGCTCCACCATTGAATACAATCATGGCTGAAGTCATCTCGGTCTCAGTCCCACTTTCCGGCCCACTCTCCATATCCCCTCAGTTACTCAATATCCCAGCATCCACTGCACTCTGGAACAGTGAATTACACAGATTTAAAATGCTTTGAGAGAAGTTCTCTCATCACTGTTTTAATTCCTCTCCACTTATCCTAAAACTGTGATCTCTTGTTATAGGTTGCCCCACATGAGGAAATACCCAATGCATATCGACATTATCAATCACCTTCAACATTGTCCAGTCCTCAGAGACATCTCCTCCCATTTTTCTAAACTCCAGAGAGTATAGGCCTGAATTGCTCAATCTCCCTTCAGAGGACAAACTCCTTATCTCTGGAAACAGTCTAGTAAACCTCTTCTGAACTGCCTCCATGGTAATTACATCCATCCTGCAGTCAGGACATGAAAACTGTACACAGTACTCAATTGCGATCTCACAAATGCCTGGCATTATTGCAGCAGTACCCCCCCCGCCTCGCTTTATAATCTATTCTTTCAAAACTAAATACCAAATTCGCAGTTGCCTTTCTCATTAACTGCTAAACCTGCATCTGTGTCTTTTGCGATATTGATGAGGATACCAGATCCCTCTGTACCTAAGCACAACGTAGTTTCCCTCTGTTTGGATAGTAAGTTGCCTTTCTGTTACACTGACCAAAACGGCCGCATAATTTTCATTGTTTCATTTCATCTTCAATCTATCCTTTACCATTCATTACAATTTTTCACCTGAGTCAGTGTCTTCTGAAAAACTGATTATAGCATGTCCATCCCCTCAAATAGGTGATAGTATTTATTGCAATAGTTGGGGCCTGGGGACTGAGCTCTATAGTATTTTTGGAAACAGAAAATGAACCAGTTATTCCAACTCAATGCAATTCTTTCTTTCCCCAATCCTACATCCAAGTGAATAAATTGCTTCTAACGATATGCGATCTTATTCTGCAGATTAATCTTTTGTGCACACCTTATTCAATGTCTTCTGCAAGTCCTGATTTTACATCTCCAGGATCCTCATTATGCAGCGTGCTTATCACATTCTTAAAGACTCAAATAAATAATGAAAATACGATTCATCCTTTGTAAAATTATGTTGATTCTGATGGATTGTGGCTTCACTCTGTAAATGTCCTTTCATTAATTCCTGAATAATCGATTTTAACAATTTTCTTAAATTCCAGCATTTTTCTCACTACTTTATATTCCATCGTGAATGTGGTAAGCTTGTATTCTCACCTCTATATATTCTCTACATTCCCTCCAATCCTGTATAATTGACACATGGTGTGAAATGACCT